>NW_023416390.1:13326038-13877408 GCF_014108235.1 Myotis myotis | reverse complement strand
CCCATTAAAGAAAGTTAGCAGCAAACATTTATATAAGCCTCCATCATTTCTGCCTGGGTACAAAGAATGTAATTTGAGGACATTCCTTTTTGTACTACTTATTATCCCTGGCATCAGAAACAGTAAATATGAACAATACTCATGGGAAATATTAATAAGACACAAAATTAGTAGTTGCAAAGTTCTACTCCAGGAAAGATATCCAAATGAAAATTTGAAAGCAAAAAAGCCCCATATACAGCGATAAAGCATGCTATGAGTTCCAGGCGGCAGGGCCTGGGGCCCATCGCTGCATAAATCTTGCGGTGAGATTAATGGACACCGGTGTTATCTGTGTTGCTGTAATACAGAGCCCTCATCCCGTGTGCAGCAGGCCGGGCCGAGGCGATAGGCTTTGCGATTGAGTAACGATAAAAGGTTTGGCAGCCTGCAGCCAGGGTTTTATTAAAGTTACATCCTGGAACCTACTCCTCACTTCTTTAGACTCTGCCCTTAAAAGCAGCACCAGAGAACAAATAAAAATATTTTATTATACTTGCTAGATTTCTTATCTGCGAGATTGATTTATGAAGCAGAGAAAAGCACAGGGTTTTATCATTTCACAGGCTGAGGCAGTTTAAGTGCCAGCAGCTCTTGGTGCCACCAACATCCACATCTCTCCGATGATACAATTGGGTGTTTATTAATTTTGTCTGTCACCCTCCATCTGTAAGAAGCCATAGGGTTAGTTCTATTTCATTCATCCTTATATTCATTGCCTCGTAAAATGTTTAAGAGGTGATAAAAGTATACAGGAAATAACCCATTATTTTTTTATAAGCAACTTTGGTTTTATTTAGTGCCTTCCTCAGATAATAATACTAATGGAAACAAGATAAAAAATAATAAATATTGCCCTAACCGGTTTGGCTCAGTGGATAGAGCGTTGGCCTGTGGACTCAAGGGTCCCAGGTTCGATTCTGGTCAAGGGCATGTACCTTGGTTGAGGGCACATCCCCAGTGGGGGTGTGCAGGAGGCAGCTGATCGATGTTTCTTTCTCATTGATGTTTCTAACTCTCTATCCCTCTCCTTTCCACTCTGTAAAAAATCAATAAAATATATTTAAAAAAATAATAATAAATATTACTGAGGCAAAGGTGGAACGTAAAGAGTCTGATATTAAATTCAAAACTGCTCAGCGTTGGACCAGTATAACCTCTACTGGCCCAGTATAACCTGGTTGGAACGTCAACTGGATATGCCAAGGTTTCAGGTTCAATCCCAATGAATGCATGAATTAGTGGTACAACAAACTGTGGTCTCTCTCTCTCTCAAAAATCAATCAATAAATAAAATTATTTAAATTCATCAACTGCTCTTATATAAATATCACTGGGTTTTTAATCAAGACAATCGCATTTTGACACACTATTATTCTAAAGCTAGGCTGTAGAAAGAAAGAACAATATTTGAACATGAAAAGCTAATTTGCTTAATCAACTTAAAGAATACAGTAATGTTTTCCCCAACCTTTCACTAGAGGGTCCTAAATTCCTTGGAAACTCTTTTTTTTCGAATTTGTGACTTTTTCTTCCCCCAACTTCATTCTATAAAGTACCATCCTAGAGGTTATACAGGAAATAATGTTATAATGGTGCTTTACTAACAGATGCACTTTTCCACAGTCAGATTGGCTGTCAGAAGAGTAATGCCTGAATTATGCACAAGAGATACGCATCCAAATAATGGTCATATCTAATTTTCTTTCAAGGAAATGCCTACCATAAAAAAGAAGTCTTAATTAAACACCAGGTGACATTTGCTTTACTTGAAGACTTTTGTTCCCATCAGAAAATCAGACTCAACTCTTCATTTGCTTTCTACAGTGGACTTGATTGGCAGTTCCCAGATTCAGCACGTCCTACTATGTCCGAGTTTCTGGGAAGCGAGAGAGAGCCCTCTCTCTGTGCAGCATCTTTTCCAGGCCCTCCAGGAGCTGTTCCAGAGAGCCAGGGAGAAGCCGGGGCAGGTGCACCCCGGGGCTGCGGAACTCACTCTGAGCCTTCTCATGGCCATGTATGACAGGTGAGGGTGCAGAGGGCACACTGTGACCTCAAGGGCAGGGTTTGGTTGCCACTGGTCATCGACTATTTGGTGCTGTCTAATGTTTGCTTATGGTTTGATGTATAAGATGACTTCTTTGTTTTCCACACATGTATTACTCACTCAGGAGGGCAACGAAGAAGACACGTTTATCAGCTTCACCAACATAAGTGACCCATGGATTGCAAAATGGGGAAAAATCCACATTACCTTCCTTCTCTCATAAAAACTCATTTCTGCTCTAGAGACCATGCGCACCCTCTGCTAGGGCCATTGTACACGTATGCATGCGAAAATGTACACTTTTCTTTTGAGAACCTAGAGTTTATTTCCTTGCATATTTCTTTTTAACCAATTATTAATTTTGTTTTGTTTCTTAAGTGGAGCCAGTTTGAATCACCTGTATATGGATGGCTAACCTATTGTCTTACTCTGTTTGGGATAATACAACAAAAATACCATAGGCTGGGTGGCTTAAAACAACAGTTTATGTCTCACCGTTCCTGAGGCTGGGATGTCCAGGAAATAATGTTATAATGGTGCTTTACTAACAGATGCACTTTTCCACAGTCAGATTGGCTGTCAGAAGAGTAATGCCTGAAATGTGCCAGCCATTGTCTGTGGGGACCTGCTTCCTGGTTCAGAGAGGGCCATCTACTCTCTGTGCCCTCACATCGCAAAAGTGTCCAGGGGGTGCTCGGAGATTTCTTTTCTAAGAGCACTAATCCCTCTCATGACGGCTCTCTCCTTGTGGTCTCATCGTCTCTCAAAGTCCCACCTCCAAATTCTACCTCATTGGGGATTAGGATTTCCACCTATGAAATTGGGGAGGGGACGTGAACATTCAGTTCATTGCACTTACACACCAGTTTAGACCATGCCAAAGGCTTGAGTATGCATGCCCTGGAGTCAGTGGGGGGGTGCATGCATGTGTGTGCGTGTGTGTGTGTGTGTGTGTGTGTGCGCGCGGGGATGTGTGTTTCTCTGGGTGTCTCCCTGGCTCTGGAGCCTACCATTCGTTGTCTCACTTCATTCTGTTTACTTTATGCTGAATTATCAAAGGGTTGAAATTCGAATAGTGTTTTCAGTAGTTATCCAATTGTCTAGTTTAGGAAGCCTTCAAAATAGAAAGCAGAGAATCAAGAAAAGAACTTTCTGTTTTTTCCCAGCAAGCCTCATCTTTCAGAATAAACTTCTAAAAATTCATAGTGAGCCCAGCCAGCGTGACTCAGGGGTTAAGCATTGACCCAGGAACCAATGGGTCACCCGTTAGATTCCCAGTCAATGCGCATGGCTGGGTTAGGGGCTCCATCCCCAGAAGGGGGCATGCAGCCAATCGATGATGTTTCTCTCTCATCCATGTTTCTATCTCTATCCCTCTCCCTTCCTCCCTCTCTAAAAATCAATAAAAACATAGTAAAAAAAAATTGTAGTGAATATAATACACTTGGAAAGAACAGAAAAGAATAAAGAAGAAATATCACCCAAAAGCCTACCTCACAGAGGCAAGCACAGGTAACCATCTGGCAATTTTTTTACAATGTTTCCCTTTCTAGTTTATTATTTATTTTTTAATTGCACAAATGACATATAAACTGTTCTCAAGTTACTTCTTCATGATTGCAGTCTCCTTAAACATTAAGCTTTGATTGCCATTTCTGATATCAGTGCCTGCCCCTAACACTCTTCCTGCTTTTAACACATTGTTTTGTATGTGTGACGGGGGCCAAGCCAGTGGCAAAGGATGATTAGGCTTTAAATGAGGGCCTGTGACCTGGTGGGTTTTTATATACATAAATGTTTGCTCCTTTTGCCTGCCTTTGGTCCTTGTCTCTGCTGTTTGGTTTCCAGATATGTGAAGCCTAAGGAAGCGAAACTACCTGCTCCGTGGAGACAGGAAGAAGTCCTGGATCACCTGTGCCTAGCACAGTCCTTAGCAGAGAGGAGGCACCCAGCAAATATTAGCTGAGCACATGAATGAATGAATGAATGATGAAATATTTTAATTCAGTTATTAATCTTGTCAAATTCTAAATATAAGAAAGCAGACCATGAAAGATTCGAACTTGTAACACCATGTCAGAAACATCCGTTAATAGTTACATTTTTTTATAAGCCACTTCACCAAGAATCACCCTGCCTTTCCCATTCTTGTCTCTGTGATTTGTTGCCCTGCAGCACAGGAACCGGCTTTCTCAAGCTTACACCTGCAGCCGCTGCCCTGATTGCCCTCTCAGGGGACAGCCCTCTTACAAAATACAGAGGTAAGACCCACAGGAGTTTTGAGTGTCTGAAATTCAATGGCCTCCAAATCGCCAACACATTATTTTCCTCACCTGCTCCTATATCCTGGCCACGTGGCTCTTGTTGGGCATATACTCAGCCCAACTTGGAATTTTTCAAAATGTTGATCTGTGCTTTCTACTTATTCATAACTTGGTTATCCTGGGTATTCATTTGTGTAGGGATAATTGACACCAGTGGTTATTATTCCTCTAGCAGTGGTTCTCAACCTTCCTAATGCCGCAACCCTTTAATACAGTTCCTCATGTTGCGGTGACCCCCAACCATAAAATTATTTTCGTTGCTACTTCATAACTATAATTTTGCTACTGTTATGAATCGTACTGTAAATATCTGATATGCAGGATGTATTTTCAGGGGTCGCGACCCACAGGTTGAGAACTGCTGCAAGGCTGGGACGCTCCTCACATTGCCGTTTACCCACCTCCTGGTCTTCAACATCGATGTGCTGAATTAGCAAGGGGTTGAAATGCGAATTGGGTTTTCAGCAGTTATCAAATTATCTAGCTTAGAAGCCTTCAAAATAGAAAGCAAAGAATCAAGAAGAGAAATTTTCGTTTTTTTCCCCCTTCATACCCACAAATACACTGTTTAGAATTCAAAGCACATACTCTTCAAAGACACATTGCATGAATTTAATGTAAAGATCTTTTCTCCCTTATGTATCTAGCTCTTTTTCAGCTCTATGCAGAAAATAAAAGGGGAGGTTATGATTCCGGGGCACGTATGACCCGAAGGACTTTGAGAAACCTACTAACAGATCTACAGCAGGTAAATCTCTAATATTTAATAATTTTAAATTTGTTCCAGATGTTAGCCACATTATTAAAGAATCTGATTTTTAGTGTCCAGTTCACATTAAGAGAAGTCTTCATGCAACTCCTCCCCCCACAGCCACTGCTACCGTCTGAGTATAGGTCTGATCTACTGCAATCACTTCCTAACTCATTTCCCCAACTCAAGCCTCTCCTCTCTCCCACTCTGCCTCCACAAGACCGCCAGTGACTCTTCCAAAATGCATATGTCACCCTCATGCCTAAAATTCTTCATTGGCCATTCTTGTCTGTAGGATAAAGCCCAACCTTAGCATCACACCACCGTAAGCTAAACAATGAAAAAAGGTTCTGCACTTCTGAGTGGGGGAGGCAAGTTATGAGAAGGTGACCATGAAAAGTCCGGTGAACAAGGTTTGTTATTCAGGTTTAGCCTGTTCCTTCTCCACTAATAAGTGTTGTTAAGAGTTCTCTTCCTGGTAGGGAGAAGGAGATACCTTTGGCACATGGAAGTTTCCTTTATAAATGCACATTTTATTTACAAAAGGAAAATTTGTGCCCTGTTTTTAGAGCTTTTCCTGCAATGATTGGTTCTCAGTAGCCTTTCGCTCAAATAACTTATATGCCAAAGAGGTATATTTTGAGTGATATATTCTGCTACCTCTTAGGTTTTACGCCGCCGCGAGGAAAAACCGTGAGTCCAAACAGAGACCAGATTAAACAGGCTTTATTGGGAGCACACGGGCGGGTTCACCGGCTCAGAGAGGGGAGCCGGAGAAGCCGCGCCCAACCTGGGCAGGGGCAAGGTTTTATACTTTTCTGAGGCAATTGTTGCTGGCCGAAACTGGTGGCAGTCGGGGCTTTCCAGGGTCAGGTGAAACCTGCGGTCTGTCCTGCGGTTTGGTCATTTTCCGGAGCCGTTTGTCCAGCAGAGATTTTTCACCGGGGTGGGGTGGTTTCCAGACGTCAGTGTGGACAGGTCAGCTTCTCACCGGCCCAAGAGAGGGAGGGGGTCCTTTCGCCCCGGGGCAGGGTGCCAGCGAATACCAGACACTACCCTTCAGGACCAGGGATTCTGAACTGGGGATAGTCATGATGGGAGTGGGGAGTAGGTATGCAGGAAGGTTATTGAACTCTAGGACAGAAAATATTGTTAGGAAAAACCTATCCAAAATCACTTATCCAAAAATACCTCTTAATATTAATATTTTATGTTCTTATTGATCATAATAATGTTTAATTTATTCTGAAAATTCCAGTGTGTAAGATGTTCATATTTCTTAAAAGAGTACTCATTTTTAATACATTAATAAGGTTAAAATATCAGACGTAGTTATTGCAGGGCTGTTCTGGTGGTTGTGGCAGCACACGGATCTCATCGCCAGTTTTCTGCTGACTCCTGGGCATGTCCCAGGGAGCTACTGCTTCAGCAAGCCTCACTTCTCAGGACTCAAGCTGGTGGGGAGCCAGGGAGAGTGGGAACATTTGTCAATTCATTTATGCAATCAGACGTGTAAGCCTGGCATGTGGAGGTGGATGTGAGGGAAGAAGATGGACTAAGGGCGTTTTTCCTTGTCCTGTAGAAATCCTGTGCTTGCCTCCTGACTACTATAGCCGGCCTCAGGCTAACACCCTGTCCACCAGGCCATAAACATCTGCCCTGGTTTCAGCCTCATCTAAGGTCAATGAGCTGCTGAAATGGCAGCTCCCACAGAGCTGTCTCCCCCCAGCACATTATTATGCTCCTGAGAAAGCTGCGAGGAAGGCGGAAATTTGCATAGCAAATTATCATCCCATTGACTTCCATTAAGAACTCAGGGATGGAGTCCCCTATAAAATTCCAGGCCCCACTCTGTGAATCACATCCCTCCCCCAAGAATTCAAATGCTCATTTCAAGTGGCGTTCTGCCTGTGCCAGCATGTCATCTAGTCATGTTCAATTCTTCCACCGAACACCTGCAAGAAATGAGTCTCGTGGATGGGCAATTCATCCACAGAATCTTTGTGCACACGCTTAAGGCAACAATTTGGTTAAAATCCAGTGCTGAAGTGAATTTTCTTTTGACTGGTGTCAAAATCACAGAGCTGGCAGGTCAGTCCCATCTGAGACACTTCCTTTATTTCACAAATCAGGTTAACCAACCCCCTTTCCCAGGGCTCAAGGACAATGTCCAAACTAGTAGTCCAGTTAGTTCACCAGCATTCACGGGTTGGGTGATGAGTTGTTTTTTCAGACAAAGGCTAAAGAACATAGGGAGTAGTTACTCATGTTCAGCTGGGGATGGGGTTATTATCCATTTAAAGTACAAGCCATCTTGTCACGATTGCACAAATGTTTGTTGACTTCTGCCTGGCTAATTGTCAGCAAAGTGGTTCTAAGTGCCACTTTCCTGATTAGAAGAATGTTTATTCGAGTTGATGGACTCAGCAGGGGGGTCTTCGAAATTACTTCTGAGTTTGCAGGCAGTGCCTGCTGACAGCCTGTGCTGTAGAAGACGTCAGACCCAAAATTAGGACCCCCGACCAAATAGACATAATAGAGGTGACAAGTCAACGTAAATGTGCATATAGATAATGTCAGATCCAAGTCCCTGGCCATCTTGGCAGTCACAGGGGGTTCTTAGTCCCTTACCTAAACTCGTTATGGTGAATGTGATTGAAAGATGGAAACCACGGAGTGCGTGTAGACTGAGCCATTGGAATACCCATAAGGCTGGAGTGTGACAAAGCTTGGTGAGAACCCTTCAACAGAGTAAGGAGTCTTGGAGAGAGATCTCAAGTCTGTAGCTATTCCTTGCTCTGCTTAACCTTGAGCAAAATATCAAATCTCAATCAGCTCTTGCTTTAAACAAGAATAATGATTAGTGCCCTACCCCAGAACCTGGCATTGTTAAAATGAGATGATATGGAAGTGTTTGAAAAGGTTTTTTAAAAAACTACTCTGAACTTTAATACAATATCGTTATATGTAATTCATAGGTAAACAAGGGCAAAAAAAAAGGGTTAAAATAATTTGACTGGGATCCTAAGAAACAATGGAAGCTGGCCCTATATTGCCCCAATGGCCAGACTTTCTTCTCACTCTCCTCCCTCCTCCCAGCTCCACTTCTTCCCACTTGTTCATCTGTTGTCTCTATTCACGCATTGCACAAACCCCATACATTTCTTGTTTGCTTGGATGGAGACAGTTCATCCAACCTCCGACACCCAATTCTTGTGACTCCGTGGCTGTGAGCACCACCCAGCAGGCATGCCAATGTCAGTGTGCACAGATTTCTCCATGTTCTAACAGCTCACATGGGGTTTCTTGCCTCTTGCAGATCCCAACTGTCGTGGGTGAGAGCCGCTCTCTGTGCTCAGTGGAAAGTGCTACTCGCAGCTGTTTCCAGGGGGTGAGTGCCATGCACATGTCCCTGGGAGTGGGGGACAGATACCGCTTGCTGACCAATTTACATTACAGAACTATTACTCCGCACAGCACCCCAGGCATCCGAATGGCCAGGTAGACTTGCCTGTGACTTTTCACGCAATGAACTTTGACAGCAGAGCTCACGGAAACAGAGCCAGAAAAGACGAGGAGAATATACATTTAATCTATATTAAATGGAGACCAAAGTCACTTCTAAAAGCACATCAAAGTGTGCCCTTGTTTTTCAGGTGCTGAGCCCAGCGATCAAAGAGGAGAAATTCCTCTCTTGGTTGCAGTCTGAGCCTCCCATCCTCCTGTGGCTCCCGACCTGCTACCGATTGTCAGCCACTGAGATGGCCACGCACCCTGCTCGGTGTGGCATCTGCAGGAACTTCCCAATCACAGGACTGAGGTACAGTCGCTCATCAGTCACACACGGACAATAGTGTCAGATCCAAGTCATTCTCCAAATCAGTCCGGAGCTGGAGCTGGAGCTGTGTCTCTCCAGATTCTCTTGTGGTTTCTTCTGACACATCTGAAACTCGGTTGATTTGGGGGAGTCAATATTTCCCGCATGAGGGATCCTGGTTGATAATAAGTATTTTATCTTCTGTAATTAATGGAATATTAAATTCTTCCATTGATATATACTCTGACCATACACATTTTTATTCCTCTAAGGCCGTGGTCGGCAAACTGCGGCTCGCAAGCCTCATGCGGCTCTTTGGCCCCTTGAGTGTGGCTCTTCATAAGCCTTAGGAGCACCCTATTAAGTTAATAACAATGTACCTACCTATATAGTTTAAGTTTAAAAAATTTGGCTCTCAAAAGAAATTTCAATCGTTGTACTGTTGATATTTGACTCTGTTGACTAATGAGTTTGCCAACCACTGCTCTAAGGGAAAAAATTTTTTGTCCTTTGTTACCAAAAAAAAAAAAAAAATTATTTAAAATACTTTGGAGCCGTCCATAATAGCAACAATAATTTTTGCCTTTATTAAGTGTTTTAAAAACTATAGATGGTGTGGCTCACGTGGATTATTTCATTTACAATTTGTTATAACTCTCTCTAGAAGATGGTGTTATTATCTCTGATTTGCCGAGAAGCTAAATAACTTGCTCAGGTTCACAGGGTTAGCAAGTGGCAGAGCCTGGCAGTCTGAATCCGGAATCCTTGCTTTCAATCATGATGCTATGCTGCCCCCCTGTGTAGGGAACGGAGAACACACCTTGGACTCACTCCAGATATCCCTCTGCCTAGAGCAGTGGTTCTCAACCTGTGGGTCGCGACCCCTTTGGGGGTCGAACGACCCTTTCAGAGGGGCCACCTAAGACCATCGGAAAACACATATATAATTACATATTGTTTTTGTGATTAATCACTCTGCTTTAATTATGTTCAATTTGTAACAATGAAAATACATCCTGAATATCAGATATTTACATTACGATTCATAACAGTAGCAAAATTACAGTTATGAAGTAGCAACGAAAATAATTTTATGGTTGAGGGTCACCGCAACATGAGGAACTGTATCAAAGGGTCGCGGCATTAGGAAGGTTGAGAACCACTGGCCTAGAGGAAAGGGTGTATTTGAAAGCTAGGTTTGCAGGTAGGAAAGACAGATCTTTACAAATGACAGCCAAAATCCCATCTTAGGGGAAGGGTGTTATAGGCCTCTCATAAATAAAACAGTAAGGAAGGGAAATTAGAAATATTTTTAAAGACTTGGGGGGAAAAGAATGAAACCAACAGGTGTAAGCCAGGCACGGGGATGCCATTCTCGTGATGAGTGAACACAGGTGTAGAGGCTGCAGATGTAGAGGGACTGACGAACTGGGACAACCAGGGAGCTACGGGAGCAGAAAAAATACTTTTTCTTCTAAGTTCTTCTGGCTGGACTACTAATCAAATTAACATGAGGCAGATTAACAGGACAAAATGACCAAATCTATTACATATGTTTTTATAGGGACTCCATAAGAATAGGAGACCCAAAGACACAGTGGGCAACTGAGGCTTATATGCCATGCTGGACCAAGGAGAGGGAGGCAGGGGTCTGAGATCTCAAGGGGAAAGGGGGCAGTTCACAGGCAGACGAGAAAGAGCAAACGTGGAAAACAAATGCTTGGCCACCCAGAAACAATGGGGCACACAGGGGAATCCAACAAACAGACTTGCTTGAATGCTCCCTGTCCGCCATGTTTAATTCATATACCCTAAGGTTCCCTTCCCCAAGCAGGTTTTCTACCTGAAATCCTTTAGGCAGGTAAGGGGACGGAAAACAAACAAAGGACCCTCTTCTTGAGCTTTAATTGTTTTCAAAAGAATCTGCATGCCCAGTTGGCACATTCTAAGGAGGCTGTTTCTGGACTAAGAACAAGTCAATGGGGCAGGATGCAGGGCCTGGCTCCTGCTCACTGTTTCTCTTCTCCCCCGTGCTCCCAGGTTTTAATGAGCCCTAGACCTTAAATGTGCTCCCCACAGACAGAAAATAGGTCTGCTGGGCCCACTAAAAAACTGCAAATCAGGTTTTAATTTTGCTGAGAAAATAAAATGGGTTTAAAAAGAATTCTGAGGACACAGTGAGATTCCTCCACTCATGAAAAATTCTGCAAATAACTGAACTTTAAACAATAAAACATATAAATGAATAAGGCTGTTGAAAACCAAGGGAGCCAAACCAAAGAAATCTCCACACCACAATGAGAAAGATGCCCTTTTTATAGTGGATAGTAGAGGAACATGAATATTATTTACCATGTTATATAGGTAGTATAATCATTTAACCAATAAACAAGTATTGATTAAGCAGTTACTATGTGTCCTGCACTGGGCCAGGTACAAAATTCACTTTGCAATGATATCAAACACAACTTTTCTATTGAATTTTTTTTTCCTTCAAAATCATTATGTGTAACATATAGCAGATATTATTATTCCTATTTTATAAAAGACTTTGAATGACTTGCTAAGGTCACTCAAAAGCAAGCAGTGACAGCCCAGCTGAGGTAGCTCAGTGGTTGAGCATGGACCTATGAACCAGGAGGTCACGATTCAATCAATACCTGCTCAGGGCACATGCCTGGGTTGTGGGCTCCATCCCCAGTGTTGGGCATGCAAGAGGCAGGCGATCAATGATTCTCTCATCATTGATGTTTCTATCGCCCTCTTCCTCTCCCTTCTTCTCTAAAATAAAAAAATATATATATTATTAAAACAACAACAACAACAAAACTAGCAGTGGCAGAGGGCAAGCAGGACCACACTTTAAGTTTTCGATTATGTCCCTATCTATTCAGGAGGCTAAGCTTTGTCTTAGAAGAGCATCTATGTGAACCATCTTTCCTCCTAGACATCCAAGGCCATGCACAGTTCTCAGATTATGAGACAGCTGGGTGAACTGGGCAAGGCCTGTATCCTCTCTGAGCCTAAGATCTTTGTAAGGAAAACAAGGAGGGGTGGGTCAAATGATGTCATTGGCCTCTTTTAGCTGTAACCTTCTGAATCTATTAGAAATCGCTTCAATGCATTACAATCCTGACCTTAGTCCTGTGTTTTGGGCTCTCATAAACTCCAACAGTAGCCTCAAGGCTTTTCATTTTAGTGAGCTTAATAAAGCCATTTTAGAGAAGTGTTCTCAGATCTGGAGGTAGCAGGAAGAGGGCAAAGACTTGACCTTCTAAAGTAAGAAAAAGTACAGGCTCAAGGTTGTTCCTAAGCCAAGTGTTATGTTTTAGCAGGACATGTTCCATTTATGCTCGGTAATAGCCATTGAAAGTTGAGATGGGATTGGGGGGAAACTTGGTTCTCGGTTGGTAAAGGCATCAATGACAGACCAATCTCATTATCTACATTACACCCTTTCTCACAAACCCGCAGGTAGTTTCTGAGCCTAGAGGAACTAATGCAAGGTCAGGGTCAGCATACCGTCCTAGATGAGTCAACCACAACCATATGTAATACTGGATAAAGCAGCCAGAGCAAATGGCTTATAAATTATCTTATTAAAATACGCTATTATTATACATTTCATGTGAAAAGCCTTCCCAGTTATTCACGTTTGTAAAAACTTTACAATGCTGAGAAGGAAGGGTTTATCAGTCGACTTTCCCGGTGAAGAAACTGTGATTCATTTAACTTCATTGGACTTAAGTTTATTGAAAATTTCCCATGGACCAGATAGCCTCCAAAACAGGATTTACATTTCCACTTCCAGGTCACTGGTACTGGTGCCTGTGAAGTCAAACTCAAGCCTCCTGCCTTGGTGGTCTATGATAGTGGCTAAAATAGCTGGCTCTCTGGTCAGATGGTATCCCTGGGCTCCAAGCCTGCTTCTACAACTTACCATGTGGTGGTGTAGCTGTCTGAGCTGTGGGACTCTCTCTCATTCAGTTTCTTCATCTGTAAAATAAGAAGAAGAACATGTTACCTTAAAGAACTTCCAGGGGACTAACCTGTCGCAGTCTTTCCGCAGCAAGGGTTCAGAAATCTGGAGAAGGGCTGCGCATAAATGAATAGAGACTAGACAAGAAATATAAACTTGGAAGTCATTTGGGGGAATCAGGCAGAGGCTTCACCCTCTAGTGGGGTGGCTCCCCAAATCTCCTGACCCACAGCTTTTTATTTACTGGAAAACACATTGGCCCTTTAGGAATGCAAACAGGCATATCAAAGGTAAATTTTGGTAAACAGGAAAAAGATTATCAGGTTAGGGCAGTGGTTGGCAAACTGCGGCTCTCGAGCCACATGTGGCTCTTTGGCCCCTTGAGTGTGGCTCTTCCACAAAATACCACGTGCAGGCGCGCATGTACAGTGCGATTGAAACTTCGTGGCCCGTGTGCAGAAGTCGGTATTTTGAGGAAGAGCCACACTCAAGGGGCCAAAGAGCCGCATGTGGCTCGCGAGCCACAGTTTGCCGACCACTGGGTTAGGGGAAATGCCTAGAGCTGTTCAGCAGCAGATAATAATATGCAGATTTTCAGCCCTGCTGAAAATGTCCATCAGCCTTCTGACAAACTTCTCGCATTCATTATGCTAACTACTGCACTTAGCCTCCAGTACTAACCGTGGCAACACATGTACCCTGCCTGCTGCATCGTAAGTGCTCAAAAATGTTAACTACTATTATAGCCATTCAACACTATTACTATCTTACCATGGGACCAGCATTGGGTACAACAGTGAACAAGAACAGTGAGGGTTGGTCTCGTGGCACTTGCATTCTCCGGCGCTGCCTTAAATGACTTCGGTCAGACTTCCAAGACCTTCCGCCATTGGCCCCAGGGGCGTTCCAAGTTTTCATTCCTCCGCTCCAGAATGATCCGCAGGTCTGACCAATGTGACTTCTCCAAACCCTTCTTCACACCAGCTCCTATTACCTTTCTCCTCCTCTGATTCCTCTCTGGGATTTCCCCCACCTCCATGTCCAGCCAGGCTTCCCTGCATGGCATGGCATGTCTCACTTTTCATGCCATACCAGCTCACAGGAACGTCCCCCTCCATCCCCCCCCCATCACACTTATTTTCCATGCCTCTCACCGACACATAATCACATGGTGCTTAACTTGCCTGGTGAGAATCTCAAGCTACCATATCGTCTCTTTGCAGCAAGATACGAAATGTGAAGAGTGTAGGGATTTTGCCATAGTTCCCTTTTCTGTGTGTGAGTTTTAAGACAAGGATTGCAAACTCAAATGCTACAGGAGCCAGGCAAGGAGTAGAAGTGAGGGTAGGGCCTGTGGCGAGCTGAGGACAGTCTGTCTGGGAGGAGGAGCTGCATTGGCCTCACTGATCGATGCCATTGATGAAAAAGACAGAGCTCTAATCCGCGTGCTCTGCAGCTGGAGAAGAGAGTTAAAATATCAGGGGAGGAGGGGAGTATAGATCTCTGATCTTTTACAAACACTATGATACCACTCCCTTCTCCTTCTGACACAGTAGAGTTAAGGTTCCTACTATTCATAACAGGAAGACTGCAGTATTGGGCTGTTGAGAAACGTGGGTGTGATGGTCACTTTAGCTGGAGGGGAATTCCCCCTCCTCCACTTACTTTCGTTTTTATGGACAGACTTCTAGAAAAATGACAAAAGTGTGTTTTAAATTAGTTATCTACTAGAGGCCCGGTGCATGAAATTAGTGCACTGGGGGGCAGGTCCATCAGCCCAGCCTGCACCCTCTTGCAGTCTCGGACCCCTCGGGGGATGTCTGCCTGCTGGCAGTCATACATTCCTCTCACAGTTCGGGACCCCTCACTCCTTACTGCCCGCCAGCTCGCTGCTCCTTACTGCTCCTTAGCACTACCATGGAGGCGGGAGAGGCTCCCACCGCCGCCGCTGTACTTGGTCAGCCCTGAGCCTGGCTTCTGGCCGAGTGGCGCTGCCCCTATGGGAGCACACTGAACACCAGGGGACAGCTCCTGCATTGAGTGTCTGCCCCATGGTGGTCAGTGTGCAGGATAGCGACCGGTTGTTCTGACGTTTGGTCGATTTGCATATTAGGCTTTTATTATGTAGGATGGCTTCATTCTCTCCAGCAGCATTCAGGAATGCAGGTCCAATATCATCACATCTTGCAAAATTTTAACAGAAGGCAGAATTCAAACTTTATTGAAATCTCTCAGGTTTTTTTAAAAGTTGGCAACTAAATTAAAAATATTTGAATGCATTGTGCAGCTGCACAACATGAGGTCTGTCCTAAGGGTTGTAGCACACACTGCCCTGCATATACAAGTATTTGGGGGGAAGGAGTGAGAAATGAATGAGACTTCCATACTCTAGTTTGTTGGCTAAAACTATATGAATGTAATGCCATATTATAAAAATACTGTCAAAAGAAGAAGATTTATTTGATTAAATAAACATATCAGAGTCATTTACCATCCATCCCTGCAAATTTTGGGAGAACCTTTATGCTCACTTGACAGCTCAGATGTCCCCTGCATGTTCCTGCTCATTTTCCACCTGAATATTATTTTCCTGGTTTGCCTACTAGTAGTGATGCCAGCCCCGCTCCCATTTTCATTGGCAGATATCGCTGCCTGAAGTGCCTCAACTTTGACATCTGCCAGATGTGTTTCTTATCCGGTCTCCACAGCAAGTCCCACCAGACGTCTCATCCTGTGGTTGAGCACTGTGTCCAGGTAACACCTAACCTATTGTCCCAAGCTACTCCTGAATCGTGTCAGAACCGGCTACAGCAGTTTAGACACTTTCCCTCCAGAAAAACCAGAGTCTGCTCCTTTCATTAGAAATATTTATGACTAAGGAAGTGGCAAAGTGAACCTTAAATATCTCTCAATATAAATATGTTTTCTTTACATTGTAAATTTAAATAAAATCTTTTGGGGGGAAGAATAGGCCAAACTGAGTCCAGTCTGAAGCCATCGATCCCAGATTGTGTATTAGAAAATGTCTGCAGTGTAAGAGGGGTGAGGCGTTGGAAATGGGTGCGGATTAAAAAGAAAAGGCTCTGGTTGGTAAAGATGATGCAACAAGGCTTCTAGTTTCTAGGACATTTGGGGAGTTTTCCTTTTTAACATCTTTTTCCTGAGTCCTAAATGTCAAGTATTTTTTCTCAAAGAAAAATGAAAGAGAAAGACAACTATCTCAGTTTTTAGTGGAAGATTATAAAACTAAGACTTTTAAAAGAAAAATTTAATAATCAGCAAGAGAATTCAGATCTTTCTAAGGGGAAAGAGAAATGGGATAGTACATCTTAAACAAAGAGCATTTTAACTTTTCCAGAAAGAACACTTTCTTCTCATCTCAGCCTTTCTGTGAATCAGTTTCTCCACACAGATGACATCACCCTCAAACGCCACAATAGTGAATGAAGTGTCTTGATTAACTAGCTTTTCAGAGGACAGTTTTCTCTCATTCTCCCCTTTAACACACATAGTCCACAAAAGTCAAGTGTCTGGATCCTGCCAAATAATTCCCAGTGGGCACCGCTTTGCTAAACTTTATTAACCCAAATCCTCAGGTTCAATGGCCTGAGATCTGTTTGTAAAAGCCTGGGGAGAAATGGGCTTATCGGTGTTAGACTGACACCGTGTGGCCACTTTGTTATTACACTTAAGATTTCAAGTGCTGGAAATTTTAACAATTCATTGCATTCCTTCTTTGCTTTTTTTTTTTTTTTGGCAGAGGTTCTTAATGTGGGGTTGATGGGTGGACTGTAGGTGGTCTGAGCATATTTCTGGAGATAAATCCATGGGTGATCACCCAATTCTCAAAGGAATCCACAACCCGAATGTTAATGACCATGGACTTGGTCCTCCTTCATCCCCCCTTCTAGCTTTAACATCCCACAATACTGGGTGGCTCGAAGGGAGAAGAGTTACCGTGGAAGTTGGGGGGTCTGCTCTGTGTACACATAGACACAGAGAACGTAAAGAAATGCAGGTAGTAAGAAAGTAAGATGATTTTTCTGAGGACATAAACGTAGGTGAAGCAATTCCAGAGACTTTCACAGCAGCCGGTCTGCCCAGATAAGGAAAGAAGACCACGTTGAGACTGACCTGACGCCCTTTGTAATGTTGGCCATTCCAGGAGATGTCCGCCAAGGAGTATACCAAACTCCTCCTGGGGACCCTCAGGAGCAACCTGCTCCAAGAGTGCTGGCGGAGGAAAGAGGCTGCGAGAAGGCAGTGGCTGCTGGATCAGGCGAAGGCAAAGGCCGTGGCTGACCGTGCACAGGCCAGGTGAGTGTCTGTGAGAGTCAGCCGTGCAGAGTGGCAGCCCAGGCCAGAACAGCAGCTTCCATAATGCTGACGAACCTAAGATAAAGTAGAAAGAGGCAGAAGTACCTTCAAGTGGCCCATCCAATTCTTTAGAGTTATTCCAACAGCAGGTGTCAGCCACAAAAGATTTTTAATATTAGAGTACTTGAATAGCTTTGTTTCATATACAGTGGGGCCTTGACTTACGAGTTTAATTCGTTCCGAGACCGAGCTCATGAAGGAGCTCGTTAAAGAGCTCGTTAACTCAAATGACTCTGTCAACTCAATGCACAAAATCTGCCGAGAGACAGCTGGTATCTCAAAAAACTCGTTAGTCCGGACACTCGTAAGTCAAGGCCCCACTGTACCTATTTTTGGTTGGTTTGCCTTTGAAAACTTAATTCAGAATTAACACTTCTTAAAAAAAAAAAAAAAAAAAAAGGAAAGATAGTATTCCATCACTCACAGATGAATGCTTTTCACACTTTAGTGTTCCAAAACAGGAATTATGCTGTAGGTACAATTTTTCATTCTTCTCTTCACCTGCATTAAGTAAAGAGCATTTCCCATCTCATTAGTTTCCAAAATGTCATTTTTAATGGCCTAACTCTAATAAGGAAGTGCCACAATTCACAAGCAATCCCTTATATCATTGAAAATTTTAGTTATTTTCAAATTTTATTCCCCTAAATTCTGTTATCAACATCCCTATACACGTATCTTCTCATACTTTTAACATTTTATTAAGATAAATTTACTCAAGTAAAATCTTGGGTCAAAAATGTGAATTTTTTTAATTCTCAAAATTCAGAATGCCAACTTATGCTCCAGGGGGTCATCCCAGAGCACACTGCCGCACCCCTGGTACAAGATCACCATCACATACCCGATCACAATCACATACCCGATCACCATCCCATACCCGATCACCATCCCATACCCGATCACCATCGCATACCCTATCACCATCGCATACCCGATCACCATCGCATACCCTATCACCATCGCATACCCGATCACCATCCCATACCCGATCACCATCACATACCCGATCACCATCACATACCCGATCACCATCCCATACCGGATCACCATCACATACCCGATTACCATCCCATATCCGATCACCACCAAAGGCGACCTTTACAAAGTCTCTGTGACCTTACTTTTTGAAATAACCCCTTCTTCGCAATTTAAAATTTGAGAAGGTAAAGAGAAGAGAAGGCATTTCCTATAGCTTGCGATCATTAAACTTTTGGGAGGCAGAAACAGAATTATTCCCATTTTATCTACTGGGAGAAGAAGAGATCAGTTTAAGTAGGTATTAATTTTTTATTTCTTTTGTAATTCTCTAATCTTTTCTCAGGCATCCCACCAGTATAATTCTATCTCAACCCCAGGCTCTATTTCTGTGGTTATTTTGTCACTTTACAATTTGGTATAATTAAATATATATTTTTAGCTCTTTAAATTGAAAAGTACATATTGACTTCTCAATTAGAGGGCATTCACTATGTCTGTATCACATTTCCTAGCAGGTTGATATCAATATATTTTTATAAAATTTTTGTATCATGTGGGTGTATATCTTTAATAGAGTACAAAGAATTTTAGTTTAAAGTAAAAGCAAAGATTTCAGGTTCTAATGTATCTGTCTCCTTCAATCCATTTATTTCACCTTCCCTAGCAGAGGATCAGTACAATAAGTCAGTTAGCCATCCAGTTAGCCATATCAGATACTTGATATCTCGTTTAAATTCCTACATTGTCGTAGAGCACAAAGTTCCATATTCTTATTTGCATTTCTTTTGACCACTGAAGTCTGACTCATCTTTTAAAAACACAAATATGATTACATTTCTTACATGTTCATCTTCCTCAAAATCCCATGCCTTAAATCCCTCCATTATCTTTCCATTGTTTTAAGCTAAAAACTAAAAATTGTAACATGACTTAGAAAAGTGCTGCATATTTGAACCATGCTGATGACCTATTTCACCTGCATGCCCCAAGTCCCCACCTACATTCTTGCTGCTCCAGCCCTGATTCCTCACCCTTCCTCATAAGACTAAGCCAGATCCCCTTCTCTTAAAACTGAAACCTTTACTTTAAAGAATTGATACCCCTAGACCACCTCCCTGAATGGCTTGACTCCTCAGCTCCTAAAGACCCATGAAAGCTCTTTGCTCAAATGTCATCTCATCCTTAAGGCCTTTCCTGACACCCACTTAACATTTGAGGCTCTGTCCCCACTCTGGAACTCTCAATTCCCTATCTATCTATCTATCTATCTATCTATCTATCTATCTATCTATCTATCATCTATCTATCTATCATCTATCTATCTCTATCATCTATCTATCTCTCTGTCTCTTCCTCTAAAATCAATCAATAAGGTGGGCATAGTGGGCTTGAGTGAAAGGTGATATTTCAACAAAGACTTAAAGGAGCTGAGGGAGTGAACTGCACTGGTAAGTGAGAAAAGCATACTGCAAGGAGACAGCAGCTCAAAGCAGGAGTGAGCCTGGCAGATGCAAAAAACAGGGAGGAGGCCAGTGTAGCTGAATGGAATTAAGGAAGAGATATTGGGAATAGATTAAAGGGGGCAAAAGTAGGAGCAAGGTTATGTGAATGTTTTTCTAAATTTTCTTCAAATGTTTCTATTTTCAATACATTTGAAATTTATTTTAGCAAGGGTCTAACTTTGCTTTCTTTAAGATAGATAGCCAGTTAATGTCTTCTCCCCACTTAATTAAAATAATATTAGGTTTCTTCATATAGTTGGATAAATTAGTACAATTTATATTCTCATCCTCAGATCCATGGATCAATTCTTGTATCTATACTAAATAATACAGTTAGGGTGATGGTATAGTATGTAGAAGTATAAAGTTGCTGTCATCTGAAATGGGGGATACTATAGTGGAGAGGAGAGTAAAGTGAGGGGGGATGTTTAGATTGAGATATCTCTTTGACACCCACATGGAGATGTTGAGTATGCAGTTGGCTATTCATGTCTGGAATTTGGGAGAGAGTCTATTGGAGATACAAATTTGGAAGTTGTTAACATATATGGTTTTTAAAGCCATGAGATCAAATTAGATGACCAAAGGAAGTGTGTAGATGAAGAAGAGAGGAGAGTTGAGGACAGAGCGCTGTGATATTTCACATTACAAAGTTGGTGAGAGAAAAGCCAGCAAGAGCTACTGAAAAAGAGTGATGAATGAGGTAGGAGGAAAACCAAGAAAATGAGGACTCCTGAAAGACAGATAAGAAAGTGTTCCAAGGAGGAGGGCATGATCTACCATGTCAAATGCTGCTTCGAGGTCAAGTAAGAATTGACCTTTGGATTTAGAAATAAGGAAATCATTGATGACCTCATAAATAGCATTGTGGGACAGTGGTAGTTGAAAAATCAAACTAGAGGCAATTTAAGAGAGAGAATGGGAGATGAAGAATTGAAGATACTACATAATAATTTTTTCAGAATGTTTTACGTACAGGGAGCAAAGAGATTGTCTTAGATGGTAGAATGACTCAAGAGAATGTTTTGTTATAATGGAAAAAATAAAGCATGTTAGTGTACTGAGGGAATGATTTTGTAGAGAGGAAAGTTGGCGATTTGGTGTAAGAGGGGAGAATTATTGGAGCGATGGCACTCAGCAGTTTAGAAGGAATGGGGGCTAGAACACATGTGGAGGAACTGACTTTAGGAGAGTGGTATCTACTCAACATAAAAATATATACAAGATTTGGCCCTTGACCCACTTTTGGAACTCTGTCCTATAGGAATAAAAGCAACTCTCATATAGTAAAAAAAATGGCAGAACATATATGATACAGACATACAACAACATAATGAATCTACTTAGGAACAAATTTTAGTACCTATTAATTATACTAGAGAGCATTCACCATCATACATTAAGAGAAAAAAGGCAAGTGGCTGAATAATGTGCATGGACTAGTGCCATTTTGTTTCAAAAACAAATTCAATATGTATTTTGATGGTTGTAAATATTTATATGAGTACAGAAAATGATGTTGGACACCCCCAAGGTATTAAAAATGATCTCAGATGGGGTAAGAATAGAGACTGTCTGTCACTTACAAGATGCATGACAAAGAAGTGACAGGCTATCCTGCTTTACTCTACCCCAAATTGCCAACCCCTTTAAGCAAATAATTAAGTGTGCTACAGAATAATTGCTTCTTTTCCGGACTCTCCTTGAATTCTGTTGAAAGAATCACATTATGTCAAAAAATGATGGTCTATTTGTCTGTTATTAGATGGGAAGTCTCCGTGAACAGGGAGTTCTCTGCTTTCTTTAAAAATCTTTTTTTTTCTTCATCTGCAATATCTCAAGATGGTAAGAGGCTTTAAATAGTTTTTGAATAAAGGAGTGAAAGGAAATGAAGTTATATAAAACGGAACTTGCCTGACCTTAAACTAGTCTGCTCTATTCTATGCTCTTTCATGTACGACATCATAAACCCACAGCTGCGCTTAGAACCCCTAGTATCTGACCTGGACGAGATGACCCAGGGATTTCCTGTAGTCATCCCTGAATGTCTCTGCATTCTTATTTCCAAATGGTCAAGTGTGTGTGTGTGAGGGGGGAGGGGGGCAGTGGAGGAATTTCCATTCCTATTATTAGGTGATTGACTATCAACTGAGTAGTTGGAAAGAGCACAGAGAACAAATGTGGGTTGTTTTATTGCTACTGTTTGGATACTAAATTTAATATATGATTTAACATTTTCTAAGACTCTCCTCAATGTCATACCTGATAAAGATTATTACAACCTTTCATAAAACCCTCCTTTATAACAGGCTCTCCATCCAATACCCAATTGGTCCAGTGGAAACAGCTGCCATGAAGGCCTCCAAACGAATATGCCAAAGGATGTCTCAGGGTCAACAAACTGATGCCAGCAGCCCGCATCATCAGGTGAGTCCAAAAGGGAAAGGGGCCGTTGTTAAGGCACAGTTAATCTGGACCATTCTGTAATGACGCAGTCAGATTCCGTGAATCATTCCCTGGTTTGGGGAATATTTTCAAGATGTTCATGTGATCAAGGAAAAATCTAGGGACATATTTTTAAAATAACTTTTTAACTTCAGTCAAGAAGTGCTACATATTTATTATAGAAAATTTGGAAAGTTATAAAAGAGCAAAGACTAAAGTCAACGTTATAATCAATCCCTAATATAACCATTGTTAACTATTATAGTCTTTCCTGCTAACATTTTTAATATGATTTATATCATATTGGGTGTATAGTTCTTTATCAATATACTAGAGGCCCGATGAAGCTCCGGCTTCATCCAGAAGGTCGTCTGGATGGTTGTCTGGAAGGTTGTCCGGATGATCGTTCTGCTGTTTGGTCTAGTTAGAATATTAGCTCTTTATTATATAGGAAGTTATGTTGTGAGCATTTTCATTGCCAATACAATTCTTCTAAAACAATCTGAAAGGTTGTATAATTTTTATTTAAATGAACTTAACGTTATTGAACACCTCTGTTATTTGGTATTTGGGTTATTTCTAAATTTTTTCTATATTCTAAAAATTTACTATCTCAATAGAAATAAAACAAACAAAAAAGGAAACTATCAACATTGGGTTACTTTGTAAACAATCCCATATGAGCTAAATTGATGGTTTTATAAGATCATATAGAAATGCAGTTTGAATAGAAAAAAATATTTAATAGAGAAAACTTGTTCTAGAATATTGTTTTTGTGCCCAGAAGCAGGAATGCTGAATCATATGATAGTTTGATTTTCAATTTTTTGAGGAACCTCCATATTGTTTTCCATAGTAGCTGCCCCAATTTACATTCCTACCAACAGTGTACAAGGGTTCCCTTTTCTCCACATCCTCACCAACATTTGTTATTTTCTGTCTTTTTTATAATAGCCATTCCAGCAAGTGTGAGGTGTCACTCATTATGGTTTTGATTTGCATTTCCCCAAGTGATGTTGAGCATCTTCTTATGTACCTGCTGGTCATTTGTATGTCTTCTTTGGAAAAATGTCTATTTGTATTGCCTGCTCATTTTTAAGACAGATTATTAATTAGGTTTTTTGCCATTGAGGTATGGCATATATATGTATATATTTTTATATATGTGGGATATCTATAATAATAAAAGGGTAATATGCTAATTAGACTGGATGTCTTCCGGACTTCATTCCGGATGACCTTCTTGAGGAAGCTGGGCCAGAGGGAAGCCAGCCCAGGTTCTGAGTGCCTGCCGGTGGCCGGAGGAGGGAAGCAGCCTGGTTCCTGGGTGCTGGAAAGAAGTTGGTGCCGGCAGCCAGGGGAAGGAAGGCCTACTCTTGCATGAATTTTCATGCATCGGGTCTCTAGTATGTATATATTGATATACGTGTGGGCTATATGTGTAGGGTATACATACACATGTTTTCCTCAATGAACTCTCAAAACTTTGTGCTAGTTCAAACTGCTGTCTTTGTTTTCAGTGGCCCCCTGGTACCTGGGGCATGCTGGGTTCTGCCAGGGTTCCAAGATAAGCTTACTTCCTATCATTCTATGTTCTCACTAGGGCACCCTGGGTATTTTATGTTGTTGCTGCTATTGTGAATAAAGGCCTTTATCATTTATATCTTTTTCTTAATTATTGGTGATGGCATATTACAAAGGTATATATTTTTGAATAGTTATCATTTAAAGACAAACCTTTCTGAATTCTCTTAATAATTTCAAATATTGGCTTAGGTTTAATCTCTTGCTTCTAAATAGAAAATTAAGTGGTCTGGGGGAAAAAGATGTTTTGGTCTCTTTCTGTACAGTCCTTACACCCCTCATTTCTATTTCATGTCTCCATTCCTGAAAGACTCCAGATCTTTCAGAACAATATGAATAATGCAAGAGATGATGGGGCAGCTTATTTTATCTTAAATGGGATTAGATTTAACGGGGGGCATTTCCCTAGTGTTTCTCCATTAAATATTATGCTGCTAGTTGTTGGTTTGAGATTCTGTTCAATGAGGAGGAAGTCATTTTCTTTTCCTATTTTTTAAGTGTTTTGGTACGCAATCAGAAGTCATCGAATTTATTTATTTTAAATACCTTTTTAGCATCAATCAAAATTATCCTGTGTTTTCCCTTATTGGAAGTATTGCATTAGCAAATAGAATCCTTGATAAGTAAACATCCCTGGCATTGCTGGAACTAAAAGCTATATTTGTTTGTAGTGGATTATGCTTTAAATCCACTTTAAACTTGATTTGCTCATGTTTTAAAACTTAGAATTGCAACATGCAAGTTAAATAGTATCACTCTCTCTCTTTCTCAATATTATCTTTGTCAGTTTTGAGTATTTGAGTTTTGGTGGTTGCATTAAGCAGCTAGTCATTTTTCATCTTGTGTTGTATTAAAAACAGTTTATCTTACATAAGTACTATTTATTTAACAATTGCCAGAATCCAAGAGTAAAACCCTAGAACACTGGACCCTTAATGATATTTCAGTAAATTTTTCTGGGTAGAAGTATGAGTGGAGAGTAGGTCTTGTGACCACCCACTAACGCGCAGCCTGTGCAGCTGCCTCTGGGATACTCCTTCAGGTCTGTGTGCACTTCCGTCATCAGCTCCGTAAATGGAGCCACTCAGACACCCCTCAGAACACCTGGCGTCACTTGGCAGCGAGCTGGAATCACATGTGTGAGGACAGAGGAAGAGCTGCTCTATTTCCTGCTTCCAAGAAAAGAGGAAGAAAAGCCATTTCACAATGCAGAATGTTGGTGTTTTTTTTTTTCACTTTAACATGTATTTGTTCTGAGGGAAGAAATTTTAAAGAGGTTTTTCTGTTTGAGTTTTTCTTCTTTATTTTACTTTCCTTTTACTCCCTTGGATCTCTTTTTCATTGTTAAAGTTGCTGCAGCCTATCTTTCCTTGATTAAAAACAAACACCTTTAACAGTATAAATAACACCTGAATCAGTTTGGCTTATAAAAAGTTAAAATATCACAGGTAAAGGTAAAGCCCTTTTCAACCACAATTCTCAACCCAGGTCTGGCCCCTAGCTCCCCAGATGTAAACTGTTTGAGTTATACCTTTACAGACTTTAGTCTATGCATTTTCAAAAATGCATACATGACTAAGTATTTGCAGAATGTACACTTTTAAAAAACCAAGAAGCATTTCGAATCTACTTGCTGAAAAAATTTCATTGGGAGAAGGTCATGGAGCGTAGCCACAGCTGCTTACAAATGTAAAGGAATGAAATCCAGTCTCCCATCCAGATGTGTGGGCGCCAAAGGCTGGTCCATGGTGCCCCCGGAGCCAGAGCCAGCCTGGGTCAGGTCAGGACTTGCACTTGGGTTGCAAAGTGTGATGTGAGAGACAAGGTTTTGTGGGAGAATTCTAAATGAGAGCAGAGCTGACTATTATTAACTCAAAGAGAAGTGATGATGCGAAGTACACATCCTATTTGGCATCAGTGGAAAGACACAAAAGTTTAAGTAGAAGGTGAAAGATTTCTTTTTTTTTTTTTTAATATATTTTATTGATTTTTTCACAGAGAGGAAGGGAGAGGGATAGAGAGTTAGAAACATCAATGAGAGAGAAACATCGATTAGCTGCCTCCTGCACACCCCCTACTGGGGATGTGCCCGCAACCAAGGTACATGCCCTTGACCGGAATCGAACCTGGGACCCTTTAGTCTGCAGGCCGACACTCTATCCACTGAGCCAAGCCGGTTAGGACAGAAGTGAAAGATTTCTTGAGCCAAGAGCGAGCAAGTGACCCACTGCTTTGGCATATGCTTTTGGAGAAGGAGGTGTCCTGGGCAGCAACTTAATTTGAGCAAAAGACTATTATGACTTAATTTTAAAACCTAAAACTCACCTGGCCGGTGTGGTTCAGTGGTTGAGCATCGATCTATGAACCAGGAGTCACAGTTCAATTCCTGGACAGGGCACATGCCTGAGTTTCAGGCTCGATCCCCGGTGTGGGGCATACAGGAGGCAACAGATCAATGATTTTCATCATTGATGTTTCTATCTCTCTCCTTCTCTTTTCCTCTCTAAGATAAATAAAAATATATTAAAACAAACAAACAACAAAATCTAAAACTCTTTTTTACGTTTAAATCTCTTTAAAGGAAATTTTTTAAAAAATATATTTTATTGATATTTTACAGAGAGGAAGGGAGAGGGACAGAGAGTCAGAAACATCGATAAGAGAGAAACATCGATCAGCTGCCTCTTGCACACCCCCTCTTGGGGATGTGCCTGCAACCAAGGTACATGCCCTTGACCGGAATCGAACCAGGGACCCCTCAGTCCGCAGGCTGACACTCCATCCACTGAGCCAAACCGGTTAGGGCTAAAGGAAATTTTTATGTAAAAATAATATTATGTGACTACTAGGGGCCCAGTGCACGAATTCATGCATCTTGAGAGGAACTGTGGGCCACGTGACTGCAGTGGGCACAGGGGCGGGTCTTGGCCCATCCTCTGGGCCCCCGCCTGGCCCCTGCCATTGAGGCCCCCAGTCCCCTGTCTGCCGGCAGCCCTGCTCCCACATTCTGATGGAGCCGGCCCCACTGGCACCTGCTGATGGCACTGTGATTGGGGCTGGTGCTGGGCACTGGCAGCAGGTGCGAGCACCTGGCAGAACCAAGGCACACAAGAGCAAAGAATTTTCAGTAACCACCAGAGGCTCACCCAGATGACAGCCTTGGTCTGGTGCCCCTGCTCACCTGTTCCACCATCCTGCCACAGCCAATGCCGGCCATATTCTGTGCTTTGCCACCTGCTGCCGATGCATGTCATGTTTCACACGCACCCCCTGGTGGTCAGCACATGTCATATCGACCAGTTGTTTGGTTGTTCGGTTGTTCCGCCGTTCAGTCTATTTGCATATTAGGGTTTTATATATATAGATACTTTGAGCATATAAACACTTAGATGACATAAACCCAAATATTAGTCACATTTAAAAATAGTAACTAATGAAATTTTTTAAAAAAAATATCATTATCATGTTCTTATGATGAATTTTTAGAAATGTGGATTAAATTTAAACCAAAAACTTATTTTCTCTGTTTCTTGCTTCTTCAGGCCACAGTCAGCATTAGAAATGAACTGTGGAGGACTCATGAATATATTAATGCGCTCCATAGGGAAAGAAGGTAGGAACCACGGGCATGCACAAATACTGACAGCAGAAACAAATCAATAGCATTTCTTTTTGCTTTTATACAATGATTTTACCATGATTTTTTAAATCTAGAAGATATTTATTAAACATAGAAATCCTATGATGTCAGTATGAAGATAAAAGGGGGCTTTGTCTCTATTTGAATAGTTGAACATAACAGAGATCAACCGGCTAATTAAATTATGTTTTGAGTTTTTATTGCAGTCCTTGAAAATTGGTTAAGCATTTTCAGCAAAGTATGATTCTGTGTGTGTCTGGTGTGTGTGTTTCCCTTCTTCTAAAGAAATCAGTACACGTCCCCCAACAGCATCCAACTTTCTACCGGGTTTATTAGGTTTGTTGGAAACTGTCGACCATCTTATTGTGTCTCAAGGGATTAATTATTCCTTGAGTTCCTGCCTCCTGTTGTCATTTCTTTAGAAGACGGAATTCATGATCCTCAATGAGAAGTTCCCCCTGAGGGAAGACCTTGATTTTCAGGCACAATGCTTGTTATTTAGCAGATGCTCAATATATATGGAAAGAGAGAAAGAGATGTGCTTCATAATATAAATGTATGACAGATAAGGGACATTTTAAAAATCTGTGATAACTCATGGAGAGTTGCTTAATAACACTTTCAAATAAGTTAAATAATTCAAATGTTAAAAACAATTTTAATCTTTTTTATGGTATAAGAAAAGGAAATTAGAAATAATATTAAGGAAAGTAGTGTAACAATAAGAAGGCAATTTTGATTCTTTAAAACTTACTTCTTAGAATAATTATTTCAAACTAATTATTTTAAAATAAGTTATTTCCTTTTATATAATTCCTACCCACTAAATATATACATCCTCGGTCTCCTAGTAAGGTATTTATTAACATAAAGTATACCAAAGTGGGAGGCTGATTAATGAATGAATCTATGTGAAGGCTTTGTCCTTGTTTCTCTCTGCATTATTATTTGTATCAATGAATTGGATAAAATAGTAGAGGGTATGCTTCTCAAATGTGTGTGACATGATACCAGATGGCCTAGACCAGCGGTTCTCAACCTGTGGGTCACGACCCCTTTGGCGGTCGAATGACCCTTTCACAGGGGTTGCCTAAGACCATCCTGCATATCAGATACTTTATGATTCATAACAATAGCAACATTACAGTTATGAAGTAGCAACGAAAATAATTTTTTGGTTGAGTCACAACATGAGGAACTGTATTTAAAGGGCGAGAAGGTTGAGAACCACTGGCCTAGGCAATAAGCTGAATGACAATCTGGGCTCACTAAAATGTGCTAGTCTAGAACCGTGGTCGGCAAACCGCGCTCGCGATACCATGTGCGGGTGCGCACATACAGTGCGATTGAAACTTTGTGGTCCATGCACACAAGTTGGTATTTTGTGGAAGAGCCACACTGAAGGGGCCAGAGAGCCGCATGTGGCTCGCGAGCCACGGTTTGCCGAGCCGCAGTTTGCCGACCGCTGGTCTAGAACATTGGGGCAATTAATAAAGACCAAATTGTAAAGGATTAAATGCAAGCCCTACAATTACAGGCCCATAGTCTGGAACAAATAGTCTGGAAAAGACCTGAGATATATAGTTAACTAAGTTCAACAACAGCCAACACTGTGTCACTGGCTACTGAAAAGGCAACTCAGACTACACTAAAAGAAAGAGCATCATTCAGTCACTAGTTACCTGTTTATTACTCTGTCCTCCGCTAGGCGCTGATCAAGGGACGAAATTGCTCCGTGTGTGAGTCACTGGGCCTGGGAGTGTTCCCATTCTATTTGAAAGCCCATTATATGGGAGATTCAAGCTACAGATAAAGATTTTTTAAAGTGTAGAAAAGAAGATTTTAGATCATTTGAAAGGAATTATTTCTCAAGCAATCTGAATTGCTTCTGAACAATGGATATTTGCGTGGAAAGTACTGGGCTTCCAGTTGATGGAAATCTTGGTATCGGGTAAATTATATTCATCAAAAACTGCAGGAAAATTTATCCTTTAAAAAAAATGGAGTAAGAAAAGAACAATACTTTAAGTAGGGCTTTACCTACTTTCACCTGGATTGTGGAAGGAAGGGGGTACATGTCTTCTAGCTGTCCAAGCATGGGAGAGAGGAGAAAGAGGACAGGAATTGGGGCAACATGGGAGAAAGAGACACCAGCATCATTAGCGGTCATAACAAGCACATTAGGCACGGGTGACATTGTTAGGGAGGTCTTCTGAGAATGGTTGGTTGTCTGCAACATCAAATCCCTGTGCAGACTCCTTTCTGAAAACCCACCATAAAGCTGTACTTGAAACTTCAGTTATGATTCTGGATTTTAGAGTCAGGGTCCTGTTTCTCCTGAGTGAGACTGTCTGGAAGTTTGAAGGCCAGCCTCTAGAAATGCCTGCTTCTGATGGAAGCCCAAACTAAATTCTAAGAGCTCTCCAAGGTCAGGAGCAAATAGGATTTTCAAAGCCTCTAACAGTGAAAAATGTTGCATTTCTCGCAAAGAGCCATTTCTCCAAATTCAATAAACATGTCAACAGCACTGATCAAAGAATGAGATTGTACATTTCTCCAAATTCAATAAACATGCCAACAGCACTGCTCAAAGAATGAGATTGCACTTTAGTAAGCCACTTTGAACTGGACACATATCTGTAACAGGGACTATTGCAGGCCATGGCCTGAGGATATGGCAACAAGCAAAACAGAGGAAAAAAAATTGCCCGACTAAAGAGATAGTAAGCAGTTATTAAGTAATAGAGTAAATCATATGTAAGAAAAACAGGTTTTATGTCACGTAATGTGACTGTTTGAAGGCTGGAGACTAAGTCAGAATCTAAGATCTGTTTACACTCTGTGACAATTTGCTAACAAAAGGCCATGGAGATACTTACAGCAGGGAAGGGGATGGGAGGTGCTGGAGCGGAAGGTGGGGGCTCTGATTTGCAATTTCAAGTAGGGTGGTCAGGGATGGCCTCTCTAAGAACATGGTGGTGAGCAAAGACTGAAGGAGGAGAGAGGGAGCAAAGCAAGAACCTGAGGGAAAGAGGGTTCCAGGGGGAACAAGGATAAGGCCTTCACACACCTACTGGAGTACAGGTGTCAGGAGTGTAGCCATGGCATGTATACTAGCTTTACTTGGAGTATTTCTAGACAAAATGATAGTGAATAAAGTCAATGTTCAGACTTTAGCATCTGGTGAAGGTTTGCATGATGAGTTTTCGAAAACCTCTCAAAGCCAGTGAAATTCTTAGTGGAATCAGGTATCCTACAATAGACCCGAAGGACAGCTGCACATGGTGAACAATCCTATATCATAAAGAGCTAATATGCAAATGGTCATCACGCCCTCATGCCGTCACACCGTGATGCCCTCATGCAGTCACAGTCCATCACCAGGAGGCTGCATGTGCAGCGAGGTGCACGTGGGTGGGCGGGGACTTGACCCTGCGTGCGCAGCATGGAGGCGGGACCTCCAGCTCTGGCCTACCTCTTTGGGGCAATCCATTGAGGAGCCCTGGATAGGTGGGTGGGGCCTACCTCTTTGGGGTGATCGATCACGGGGCTCCCGCACTGTGAGAGGGCACAGGCCAGGCTGGGGGACCGCCCCCACCCACACTCCGAGTGCATGAATTTCGTGCACCAGGCCTCTAGTGTTAGATAACAGTCAAGGCACAGGTTTCTCCAGCATCTTCTCCTATGGAGGGGACTTGGAGTACATCTTGTTACACACACCTCTACTTAGTCTGCTGGCCTCTTGCCCTTCAATCCATTCAGACCTGTGTCTTCCAGGTTCCTTAAAAAACAGTTAAACCGATACAAAGACAAGTTGCAAGCCATATACACCTCCCAAGAAGAAAAATGTTGCAGATTTGAAACAAAGATTCACGAACTCACAGCCAACCAGGACAGTCTCTGGACCAAGCTACAGCAAATGGGACAGGATTTACAGGTATAAAATGTAGGAGACCCTGGCCACCCGGACTACCTAAAAGTCTGACCTCAAATCCTCTGGTCAAGGGAGGGCTGCAGCCTGAAACTTCGCACCTCACCTTGACCAGCCTTTTCCCTTTCCCTCTCCTCTTCATACCTGGACCCACTCCAGCTTTCATTTTCCAGACTGTCCTCCCCCTTCATGAAGGTAATGCCACTGGGAGAGAACAGAATTAGTACCATTTAGAAACAATAGGCCTGGGGCAAAGAGGTTCTTGATCATGGTATCTCCCCTGCCAGGTAAGTATCAAAGAGGTTCTTTACAGCTTTCATTCTTAAACCTTTTGGTCTCATTATCCCTTTTACCTGCTTTAAAAATTTTTTAGGATTCCCAAGGAGCTTCTGTGGGTTATATCTATCAATATTTTCCATAATAAAAATTAAAACTGAGCCATGCAGGCCCTGACTGGGTAGCTCAGTTAATTAGCGCATCCTCCCAATATGCCAAGATTGAGGGTTCAATCTCCGGTCAGGGTACATACAACAGGCAACCAATGATTGCATAAATAAGTGGGGGGGGAAATCTCTCTCTCTCTCTCTCCCTCTCTCTATCTCCCCCCCTCAAATCAATAATAAACATATCCTTGGGTCAAGATTTAAAAAATAAAATAACAATTTTAAGCAGTAACTACATATTTTTTAAGACTGAGAAGTGTGGCATCATTTTGCAATTTTTAGAAATCTCTTTAATATATGGTTTAATAAAAGATAGCTGGATTTTCATGATTGCTTCAGCATTCGATCTGTGGCAAGATGTTTTGGTTGAAATCTATATATATAAAAGGCTAAGCAACCAGCCGGCTGGCCAGTAGGTATGATGCACACTGACCACCAGGGGGCAGATGCTCAATGCAGGAGCTGCTGAGCGACAGCAACTTTGCAGAGTGCCCTCTCACATTCTGGGACCCCTCAAGCAATGTCGGACTGCCAGTTTTGGCCCAATCCCTGCAGGCCAGGCTGAGGGACCCCACCTGCTGGAGGGAGCCCTCTCACTCTGCAGATGCTGGAGAGGGGCCGCGGGAGGTTGGCTCCAGGATGTGTCAGGCCCATCTCGCCCAGTCCCGCCCCACTGGGCACCTTCTAATTAATTTCCTTTCAATGTGTATGAGTCTGTGCACCGGGCCTCTAGTATATGAATAAGCGTGGCCTCACACAAATTTGCAGTTGAAAAAGAGTATTTTCATAGACTTTTCAGGTAATTGGAGATCTTTGATGCTACACCAAAACATAAGAAATTGTTTCTTAAAGGACATTGAATATGAAAACATATCTATTTTACACTCCATTTTTAATCTATCAATTCAATATAGGATGATGTTTTCAGAAATTCCTTACAATCTTAGGATCTGAGTATCTAGAACCCAACATTTTTCAAATTCATTGTGATTATTCCTTGTGATATTTTAATATCTGAGCTGTTTTAACTTTTGTAGACAATTTTAGATTGATATTGAATTAACAGCATACATTAGATTAATGTATTTAGAGAGCAGAAAAAATATCACATTACAATTTCCTTTTGGAATATTAAAATGAAATGCATATATTTAAAAAAGCAAGATAAGTGTTAATTTCTTCATAAGTAAAGCTTTTTTTTTTTCTCCAGGCAAAGTTTCAGCCACTCCATCCATCTTCCTATCAAAATAAGATATCCAAGAGTGACCATGAAAAGGATAAAAGTTTTTGGAAGGAAGAAGATTCTTCCCAGAGCAAGAATGCCAGTGTGGATGGTCCGGAATGGGAACCTTTTCTTAACCCCACTGTGGTTGGCAAAAGTCAACAAAGTCAAGCAAAAGTAGAGCATGCTCTACCAAATTCAGAATCACCAGAGGCCATTTTGCAGCCAACGTCAACACAAAGCACCAGGGCACAAAGCCAAGCACTAAAGACCTCCAAGGAAATCTTTAGCTCCCCAACCAGTCCCCAGGAAGGACTGCTACAGGACACCCCCCAGAATGCTCCTACGGAAATCAACAGTCCTACTCCTCCACCCATGGAAAGGAAAGAGACAGTTAACATCCAGGAGGAAAAGGATGAGCTGGAAGAAGAGGAACTGCAAGAACTGCTATCAAAACTTACGGATGCCTTCACTCTAGAAATGCCATCGGGTAAGATTTTTCACAATCAATAGAGATAGTGATGGCCTTTTAAAAACACTTGATTTTATAACATTAGCCCAACAGCTACAATTCATCTAGAAAGTACAATTCACCACCAGTCAGAGTAGTGAATCTTTTGCACATCAGTAGCATCTCTGAACATGATTTCTAGTACTGCCTAATTCATTCCAGTTGTTGTGAGCATGAAAGGTGATAAACCATCTGAGATTTTAGTCTAGCACCTGGCACATACCAAGAATTCAGCAAATGCTTATTAGTTTCTTATTGCAATTACTATTATCAATAGTAAAACATATAACTTGTCAGCATAAATTATGCTCTATTTCTAGAGGATCATTGGTTAAGGTTTCCATATTATAAGTAGTATCATCATTAGCTTCATCATATTCTTCATAAACTATGACTCATTGCTTAATTCTAAAGGATCTTTTCTTTAATCCTTTTTTCCTATAGTTATTTCTTCTGTTTTGGCATGATGTATTATTTATAGAGCATTTTGTTATCTTAGCATACTGATATTGATAGCTACATCCATTTCTTTTTAAGAAAACCTAAGATCTTTTATGTCGGAGTACAATTCATCTAGAAACTTGTGATAAAACAAAGGATAACATTCTCATGTGTTTCTGCATCACAGGAGGTCTTCTCAAAATATTTCTGAGTTGATATATTAGTTTGCTAGAGCTGTCATAGCAAAGTACCACAGACTGGTTGGCTTAAGAAAAAATAGTAATAATAAAATTATAAATAAGTAGATAGATACATTACACACACACACACACACACACACACACACACACACACACACACTTTTTTTTTCTTAGTGGCCTTAGAGGCTAAAAGTCTGAGATCAAGGTGTCAACATCATTGGTGTTTTCTCCTTCACTTGTAGATGGCTGTGTTCTCCCTGCGTTTTCACACCATTTTCCCTCTGTGCATGCCCCTATCCAATTTCCTCTTCTTATAAGGACACTCCATAGTGGTTTAGTACCTACCCTTAAAACGTCATTTTAATGTAATTAACTCTTTGAAGACTCTACCTCCAAATATAGTCAAATTCTGAGGTACTGGGGGCTAGGAATTCTGAATTTCTAAATTTCACTTTAGACCATAACAGGTGGTAGACTATAAAATGGGTGCTTAGTGTCAGCTGGATATTGAACTTGGTAGAGCCAAGTCCCTGAAGAAATTACTTGGTGAGTCTAAATTCTCTACTGTGAAGGGAATGGGAGTTATAATTATTATATCAGAGGAACAGCATCACAAAGATGCCAGAAGCATGCCCAGAATGCCTGAGACAAGGATGGCATAGGAACTCCTTGTGCCTGATTCTTAGGCTGACACAAGATTCCACCCACTGTATTTCCATCTAAACATCACTGGGGTCATGATAATTATTCAAAGCAAAGTCAATATCCACTTGACCTTTTCTGATTTCTAAAATGTTGTGTTGGGTCCGCCACAACAAATGTAAGCCGGCTATTTTGCACAGTTCAGATTCCTAATAGACTAGATCTACACATATTTGGAAGACAACACCCCACACTGTGTTCACTTTGATACCTAAAGATAAAAGATCTATGTTTTTTGTTGTTGTTGTTAATCCTCACCCAAGGATATTTTTTCCATTGATTTTTAGAGAGTGGAAGAGAGAGGGAGAGGAGAGAGAAACATTGAATGTGAGAGAGACATATTGATTGGTTACTTCCTGCACATATCCTGGCCAGGGCTGGGAAACCTGCAACCAGGGTATGTGCCCTTAACTTGACTGGAATCAAACCCGGGACCCTTCAGTCCTCAGGCTAACACTCTATCTACTGAGCCAAACCGGCTAAGGCAAGATTTATGCATAATTTAAGTGACTTTTTTAATGTCTAACAAGCTCAACCATTAAAGGAAAATCATGAAAAAGTAAAGTTTATTTTTCAATTCAGATGATGTAATAATGAATAAAGATGCAATTAGCCATGTTAAATAATGTAGAAAATATAAGAATATATGTCTCAAAAATTTTTCCTCTACTTGCATTTACAACCAAAATAGAAACACTGAAATACTTATGCAGAAATTATGCATTATTATATCAAAAGGATGAACATTTTCCCTTTTTGTTATTAGAGTATTATATACTTTATGATTATTCAGCAAATACTAATTGATCAGATTTTAACTTATAGTGTAATCTATATATATAAAAGCCTAAGCAATCAAGCAACCAGTAGACCAGTCACTAGGACACGCACTGACCACCAGGGGGAGACGCTCAATGCAGGAGCTGCTCCCTGGTGGTCAGTGCGCTCCCACAGGAGGAGCACTGCTCAAGGAGCTTACCAAGCGGAGGCAGCGACAGGCACAGCGGGGCCGGGATGAGTGGGAGCGGCGCAGCATCCGGCCTTGGCTCAGGCTCCTCCTAGGCGACCTGCCACTTCGCACACCATTACATCCCCTGAGGAGTCCCGGAGTGTGAGAGGGTGCGGGCCAGGTTGAGGGACCCCACCAGTGCACGAATCGGTGCAACAGGCCTCTGGTTTATTTTATATTAGTCTTAGATCTTTGAGGCTTTTAGGCATCAGATCTATATTAACTTTCATGGCTACTATTTGCAATTATTAAACACTGTCATCCCTTACTTAAATATTTCTTAATTTTATGTCCTTATTTAGTCTGGTATTGAATATGATCCTGTTTATAAGTTCTACTTAGCCATTGGTAGTATGGATTAGAGGTCAGGTGGCTCAGTTGGTTGGAGCATTGTCCCATATACCCAAAAGGTTGTGGGTTCAATCCCTGGCTTAGGTGTATACAGGAGGCAACCAATTGGTGTTTTTCTCTCACATTGATGTGTGTGTGTGTGTGTGTGTGTGTGTGTGTGTGTGTCTCCCTCCCTCCCTCTCTCTCTAAAATCAGTAAAAACATACCCTTGGGTGAGGATTAAAATAAATAAATAAAAATTACACTCCATAACTTATGTATAATCTATGGATGCTCACTAGAATTACCTCAAACTGAATCAGAGACAGAAGCATTGATAGCCACCCTGATGAAGATGTGGAAAGGCAAAGAAATTAAATTAAGGTATTGGTTACTTTCGTTTTATTTCTGTCTCTGTCATGGATGAATAAGACCGCAGCAGGAAGTTTCTGATCATTTTGCTGTCCCAAGTGTGTGTGTGTGTGTGTGTGTGTGTGTGTGTGTGTGTGTGTGTGTGTGTGTTTTAAATTGAGAATTGTTGGGAAGATTAGAAAGATCTACTATTTGTAATATGCTAAGATTTACTCACACAGTGTTAACGTATTCACCCAGTGTTGTGATTATCCTAGTGACCACCCTATTGGATTGGAGCTTTACTAAGGAGTCAACACATTTTGGAAATTAAAATGACCTTTATATTACTTAAGGCTTAATAAGATTAGAACAGCAAGCCTGATGGTCAGTGTGGGGGTGATTGCTGACATTAACGGAATAGAGTCATTCAGTATCAATACCTAGGATAATAGGATTTTAAGAGCCTATGGAAGCTTAATAGAAAAGATAAAGTATAGAAAGGGATCCTCAAACCTCTAGAAATCCCAAATGTTCAATTGAAAAATCAGTAGCAGTTTGTTCAAACTTTCACAAAAGGGATTAGATTTGAAAGAACATCTAACAGGACTTGCTTTAGTGGTGATAAAAAAAAAAGAAAGAAAGAAAAGGACATAATATTCTAGTCTCACTTTCTCATTAAATTATTTTCTTTCTAATTTGAGTAAAATATCCTGTGTATATCTGAAATCCTTTTCCCAGCTTCTCTCCCATCCCTTTTTGCCATCTATTTGCCACTGTAGGTTTAAAGGATGAGAAGAGAAGGCAAGGGAATAGAGGGAAGGCATTAAGGGTGGAGATGTTGGAGGTCTATGGTGCTTGGCATTCATTTTGAAATAGATACACGTTTTTTAAACACTCTGGCATTGTGTGGAATGTGGCTGGCAGAAGGGCAAGGGGGTGAGCAAAAAGACCAGGTAGTAGCCTGTTGCTGTCTAAGTAAGGTGTGACAGTGGCTTGCCCTGGGTGGATGGTGATACACTATTGCAATGAGGGAAGCGAGGAACACTGAGATGGAGGTGGGCAAATCAAGAGTTCTGTTCTGAGGACATTAAGTGTGAATTGTCTGAGAGACATGCAAAAGGACGTATCAGAATGGCAATCAACATGTACCATGTGGAGCTCAAGAGAGAGGTCTGAGTACAGTAGATATTCGTTCCTATTGGTTTGCTTAATTAATTATTGTTGTAAGGAAGACACGGGCTCAGTATTTCAGTTGCCCAGAATGGTAATAGTAGACTCAATAACCTAATACTTTTAAACCTCCATAGCTGTCAATCTGATAGCCATCTCCTTCATCCTTGATTCATTCAGAGACCAGACAGATTTTACTAACATTCGATTGAAATTATTTTCTCATTGTGATATCTTCTGGAATATTGATTTTCCAGATATGTCTAACATTTCCACCTGTATGCTACAGAAATTCAGTCCCTATACGTACTGAATTCCAAATGTATGCCAAATCACAAGCTAGGGGCACGTCTTTGGCTATTGTTAACATTCCAAGAGACTGGAGCTTAAAAAGAAAACAACCAACAATGAGAAAAAACTTCCATGCATAAAATGGATTATTGCTTCCCTGTTTCTTTATTGCCATGTCTTAAATATTTATCACTGTGGACTGAGAAACAGAATATCCTACAATAAGTTTGCCTCTGGACAAGGTTTCTTATTCAGGCAATAAAATACTGTTTATTCAAGGTCCTTGTCATTCTGGAGCAATGTTAGGAAATAGAGTAAATAAGGCATAAAACCTCTCCTCTTATGTTCAACAGAAAACATGTAACTCAAGTGTGTAACTAACAAAACAAGCCTTTCCGTGTTTTCATTGTCTGTGATCTTTTTTTATTAATTACACAAACAATATTATTATATGACATGCTCATTGTAAAATTAAAATGCCTAAGCAAAGATTTTTTTAAAGAAATGAATTCATTATCATGCCCTCCACTTCTTGCTACCTGTTTTGCATGAGGTAACTAGTATTAACAGTTTGGTGAGTTTTCCTTCATCCTTTTAGTCTACCTATATAGGGTATACCCAAAAAAATGTATACACGCTTTAACGGCTGATGGCTCAATTTTGAAAATGAAATGTATTTTAATAAACACTGCCTTTATAATTATTCAAAGTGTGTGCTTACATTTTGGGGGAGCACCCATATGTATCTTTGCTTTTTTCACTTGACAATATATCTTAGACATTGTGCAATGTCATTTTTTTAATGTGGCACAATATTTCAGAGGGAGAGAGAGAGAAGTTTATTTTAAAGAATTGGCTCACATGATTATGAAGGCTAACAAGTCCCAACATCTGTAGTCAGCAAGCTCAAAGCCAGCAGAGCCAAAGGGTAGTTCCAGTGCGAAAGCTGGCAGGCTCAAGACCTAGGAAGAGCTGGTGTTTCATTCTGAGTCCAAAGGCAGAAGAAGACTGACAGCCCAGCTGGAAGGCAGGCAGAAGAAATTCCCTTACTCACACTTTGTTCTCTTTGGGCCTTCAATTGACTGGATGCAGTCCTGCCACACTGGGAGGGCAGTCTGCTTTACCCAGGCTACTTATTAAGTGTTCACCTCACTCAGAAACACCCTCACAGACACACCCAGAACAGTGTTTGACCAAATATCTGGGTTCCTTAGTGCAATCAAGTATATACTGAGTCAGAATTCTGAGTAGGAACGAGCAGTCTTTTCTGACACTTCCCAGGTGATTCTGATGTACACCAGAATGAATGGGCTTCCTGACTACTCAGGTCTGTGCTTGGAGTCCAGGGAAATGCCTTTGAGAACCCACAACCTGGTTGGATGGGTCATTGATCCTGGTAAATAATAGCTACCTCACTTGCCAGCTACTTTAGAGAGAGTGCATTATCATCAGGAACTGAGGAGAGGTGGATTCTGTTTCTTCCCTGTCCTGGAGCGTTATAAATATCAGCTTGAGAACCTACAGGTACCTTCTCTGAAGGACTCTCTTGTTTGTTGATTTCAGATCCTCAACCTTCTGTAAACACGGACCTGTATCGTGGAGCTGAGCGGGTGAGCAGGGCCTTCTCTGCCCTTGTTGATCAAATCACCTTGCCCAGCTGGAAGTGAAAAGGAGTCCGGTCTTAAAGGCCCCTTGGGGTGATGAAGAAACATATTTTCAAAATCTGTACTGAAAGAATTAAGTCTCTACCCTCTCTCCATCAATATTTTGGTGTGAAGCATGAAGAAAGTTTTATTTTTTCCATCTCCTTACTCATGTGTCTTAGTTCTTAAGGGCAAAGCCTTTGGGAGAGAGGGGTGGTTGAGGGAAATGGGAAGACGTGGCTGAATCCAATCGGATGTGCTGAGTTTCCAGTAGAGGGCCATTCTTACTTTAAAATAGTTGGAGTAATATTCAAGTGTGTGATCTAAATGAAGCTGTGTAACTATCTTCTTTAACAACATTTAAATTACTGAATTGATGAGCTAATTTTCTATCTGGTTGCTCTTGCTGGAAAATAAGCTCACACAAAAAAAACCTAAATACACACACATATAATTGAGTGCACCCAGAACCGGTGAAATCTGAATAAACTGGCTTGTACCAATTTCCTGGTTGTATTATTATGCTATAGTTATGCAAGATGTTGTCATTGAGGGAAACTGGATATAGGATACCTCTGTATTATTTCTGACAACTGTATATAAATCAACAATGATCTCAAATTTATTTTTAAAACATGACTGTTTCTCTGTAAGACCCCACTTCCAATGAGTTTGGCCAAAGTACCTGTGTGCCTCCTTTCTCTGTATGTATAATGAGGCTGCAGATGCTTAATTGAATGATGTCCTAAGTAATAGCTAACACTTTTTACTATTAGCGCACTTTGTTTCTAGGTACCTTGTATGCACTAACTCATTTAATCCTCACAACAAACCTAGCAAGTGGATGTTCTATAAGAAAACTGAGGCACAAAGCGGGTCAGCAACTAGTCCAAAGTTATTTGGTCGATGCATAAAGAAGTTGAGATTCAAACCCAGCTCCTAAGCTTATACTCACTCTAACCACTGCTCTGTACTTTCTCTCAGTAAATATTGTTATGATTTCATTGTTTTACCAATTATCTTAATGAATAGTCCATGTTACATTTAGAGAGGCTTGAGCTTTTATTTATATGATCTATAATTTCTAGTACTGTTTCCAGAATGAAGTGATATCCAACTGGATAGGATTAGGACTAAGTTATCCCTGTTCAATCTCATCCTAATAGTTTTGGCCTTTCAGCTTACCACAAATTTTTTATTTTAGTTTTGTTGCTCAATGTATTGCCTCCTTCTTCCTTCATCCCAGCTTGTTCCTCACACGTTTTGTAAGCATGCCAGTCAGCAAGCTACAGCCAAGGGCACGTCTCACCCGCTGCTGATTTTGTACACGCTATGATCTAAGAGTGGTTAGGACTGTTTCAATAATGAAAAAATCATGGAGAAGAATTATCTTGTGACACTTGAAAATGATATGGATTCCAATGTCAGGGTCCATAAATGAAAGTTTCATTGGAACACAGGCATGCTCATTTATTCAGGTCTTGTTTACAGCCACTTTCATTCTACAAAGTCAGAACTGATGAGTTGCAACAGAGACTGGATGGCTCTCAAGGCACAGAATATTTACTTTCTGGCCCTTTAAGAAAACTTGGGCAGCCGGTGTTGTGTAGACCACTGTGACATGTGAGGGGCAGGTATTGTAAGCATCATGAGAGTGGCATCTTTTTAACAGTTTATAAGAGGCAATGAGTTTGTGGGATGTTTTTAAAGAATATGATGAACGACATTAGAGAAAGTGGCATGAAAGCAAAACCATGCACCCACGTAGAGATGGCAGCTGAAGTGTGGCAGCCTCTGATGTGCTCGTTCTAAACAGGAGAAGCTGGGGCTGGGCCCCTCCCTCCCCCAGACCTGCTTCCTCCATTGAAGGGCTTGGCTAAACCTCAGGTGCTGCTGAGTCTTCTTATGATAACACTTCATTTATTTATTTTTTAAAAAATATATTTTATTGATTTTGTACAGAGAGGAAGGGAGAGAGATAGTTAGAAACATCGATCAGCCTCCTCCTGCACATCTCCCACTGGGGATGTGCCCGCAACCCAGGTACATGCCCTTGACCGGAATCGAACCTGGGACCCCTCAGTCCGCAGGCCGACGCTCTATCCACTGAGCCAAACAGGTTTCGGCTTCTTATGATAACACCTTAGATAAGAGTTTTAGCTTAGGGAGGGCCCTAAACCTTCAGTTAAAACATTTACTGAGGTTTCCTTTGGACCTGGAGAAAGCAAGTGGATCGCTAACGTAGCTGAAATTCAAACTGGTTGTCTGTCATCGGTTACAGAGTGATTGGAAAAACAGAATAATTATATGATATAAAAAGAGCAATGTGTGTGGAATGCAAATAAGCTTGCTAATTGGACTTCTCTTCTATGAACCGCATTCAGGCCTGCTTATTTTAAGGGGAAAAAAATGCTTACAAGTAATTTTCTTATAAAGTTGTTCATTTTACTTTTAGCTTCCTTTTCAATGCGAAGTCTAATCAATTATAAAGTTTTCGTAGTTAATCAGACTGAAAATACGCTTATTTGGAAATAACAAACTTAATGCTCATTTTATTTGAGATTTGATTATCATTAATGGTAACATTAAATATTGAAATAAAGAGACTTCAATAATATTGCCTGGGGTCCAGAGCTTTTTATTAATTTTGTTTTCATTAGAAGAATGCTTTATTCACCAGGTGTTTTTTGTTTTTGCATCATTCAGTTAAAATATTCAAAAATATTCTTTCAAACAAGATTCGGGTATCACAGGTCATCAGTAACTTCTAATTAATATGCCTGTGCATAAGCAATCCAGTGGTTAATGGCTTGGAAGTCATGCAACGCATTCAAGTTAAATGTATGGTATGGCACTCTAGTTCATTAACAATGTCATGCATCCCAAAACAAATGGTCAAAATGAATACAAAGAATCTGAGTATCCCCCAACCCCTACTCATCTTTGAAAGCTCTTTTAAGTCTTTCAGACTGCGGGATGACCTGGCAGAAAGGTCATCATTTGAGGGGACATGCTAGCAGCCTAAACGAATGAAACTAAGTACTCTGTGGCTTAATACTTATCTCTGGACATTCCCACCATTTCAAGTGAATAAATGATCGATTGTCAAGAAAAATATATATATTTTTAAATTCCAACGCTTGAGTTAGCTCTGAAGTTAGATTTATTTTCTCTTTATTTCAAGGCCACTGCTTGCTTTTCCAATTGACTTAGACCCTCTCCTGTGTATGTACAGGCTTAGCAAATCTTCAATCTCTTTCTTCTTCAGGGAAAGGATTCTTGGTTGCTGAGAATGTGCACCTGGAAGTAAAGAAAAGGAATGAATCATTAAGCCACCGAATTTTTTCAGGTTAATTAAATATCAATATATTAGTTTTAAAAAGGAAGTTTGCTGTTTCTGCCACTCTACTATCAAAATTCTGTATAAATTTACTCCAGACATGTATATGTAAATATGTGTTTATGTAATGTTGTGTCCTATGCAGTTCAGTTATATAAATTAAATTATAATAAATACATTTTCTTATTAATATGTATTAAGATATGTTTCTGACTTAAAAAATAAAAATGGTCATTATATAATTTTTGGTATAAAAATATGAAGAAAAAACTTGAAGCCACCCTTAGCATAATTTTCCAGAAATAACCGTAGTTTTATGCATACACACTTTATACCATACTTTAGTTTACCATTACCCTATTATGGGACATTTGGGCGACTTTCAAATTTCCTGTTGCTATAAATAACACTGCAGTGAAGAGCCTCATACTGCATCCTTGGTTACATCGCTGAATGTCTTCTAGATGGGTAATTTCTGAATATGTTCCTTGGGAAATTTCTTGGAATAAAATAGAAAACCAAGCATTTGTAATTTAATTATTTATATATCTGAAGCATTGTTTTCTCCTCTGTTTAGTGTTTAAAACATAAGCAGGTATCACCCAACCAGTGTGGCTCAGTTGGTTGAACATTGTCCCATGCACCAGGAAGTTGCCTGTTTGATTCCCCATCAAGGCACATGCCCCAGGAAACTAATCCATGAGCTATCCACTACTCTGTTATTTTCTACTGGGAGTTATCATCAGCCTACTCTTTTCCTAAATCAATTAATACCTTTATCTTTCTCCATCTCCCTCCTCCTTCCCCCTGCCCCTTCCACCTTCTTTTCTACCCTCCTCCTCCTCTCCCTCTCTGCCTTTATATAATTCATCATTCATCATAATTTAGTGGTTAAGCCTTGGCACACTGCCCTCACACCTTCCAGATATTTCAGCATTCAATTATTAGCTCTTATCTTTCCAGACTAAATACCAATGATCTTTTGAGTTTTTTCTGAAATGATGTCTCTAGCCCTCAGAGTTTTTGGAATTCTCATTTCGTTTCTGGACTTCCTCTGTTCCTGCTTATCATTGTTACAAACAACCATGGTGTCCAGGTCATCCCTCACCCTGGTGGATAAGCTGTCCTTGGGGTAAAGCTCTTCCAGATTCTTCCCAGAATGAAGTACATGCCTTTTGTACATTTCTTTCTGTAGACGCACAAAACATTAGAAGCAAGAGCCTGTAGACTCTTTATGGGTCATCTAATTCTTTCTATATCCCTCTTTTTCAGATGAAGAAACTGAAGGCTAAGTAAATTAATTAACTTGCCCAATTACATGGCTCTTTGGTATCTATTGTTTATACTTGTTGGCCCAATATTAAAAAATATAACACATTAACATACACAAGTATATAAGAGTTCTGTTTTTAACAAAGCATGATTTAAAGCAATATCTCTCAACTGTATTTAAACTATTTTATTCCAAAACGTCAAAGTAATAAGAACCTTTTGCATATTATGAAGGCACTTATTGTAGTTCTTGACTTCTGTTCTGATGATTTCCCTGATTCTCTGATTTCCCTGAGAACAATAGAGACTAACACCTCTACACCCTCATCCCCACCCTGACCTGGTAGCAAAAGAAAAAACAAGTGCGGAATTTGTACAGGTACATCCAGGGCCAATTGAGCCACTAGAGATATAATCAAGCCTCTTGAGATGAAATCTCAATGTTCCTGCCACGACTTAACTTTTAGATATAGTGTCTTCTTGACCCAAGACACTCTTCCATTATAATTGTACAAACCAAATGCAAAGTCTTGTTTCCTGATCTTCAAACTATTGCTTATGTCAGAGGTTAAAACAACTTCAATAAAGTGAAAAGTTCACTCTTGTTACTTGCGTAGCAACTGCAGTTAAAGTTTGCAGACCAGCTGGGTCAATAGCAACTCTGTATCCAGAAGAAGTGGCTCCCAAAGCTGAAGTTAATGGAGGATGGAAATGCCACGTTGAAGTGTGCTCAAAAAAATAGTCTCAGACTACTTAGGCAGAGGAGGAGAATATACAGTCCCTACTGCAACTGATGTCTTGCAGCCTCTGTTCAAAATATGTTTAAATGTTAATAATAAACATATAGACACTCGTTTTGTGTTTCTTCTACTTTAAAGCTAAGCTGCTGAAAGAACATTTCCTCTAAAACATAAAATTAGTTTAAGTTACAATAACACTTGCTAAAATACTAAATTTATCTATAAATAATATCTGGCTTTATGGATCAGCAAACCATGAGGATTTTTAGTTACTAAGGTGAAAAGAAACTAGATATATAAAGGCTCTACAATATCTTGGGAAAGTGTTCATCTGAAACGCTTATGGTTGATTGTTATTTTAAGAGATTATGGAAATACATAAGAATTCTCACAATAAAATGTACGCATGCAAAATTTAGTTATGCTTTAGTGTTCCACTTGTGTATAAATAATTCTAATTTTATAATTTAATAACTTAATTATTAAAGTATATAATTCCAATTTATTAACTCACTGCCACTCACACAGCCCTTGCTGCAAGCATTGAAAGCTCATTCGTTGAAACACTGCCAAGAGAGGAACAAAAGCAATATGTTTACTGCTAAGGTATCTCTCAACTTACTCCAGACCAGTGATGGCGAACATATGACACGCGTGTCAGAGGTGACACGCGAACTCATTTTTTTGATTGATTTTTCTTTGTTAAATGGCATTTAAATATATAAAATAAATATCAAAAATATAAGTCTTTGTTTTACTATGGCTGCAAATATCAAAAAATTTCTCTATGTGACACGGCACCAGAGTTAAGTTAGGGTTTTTCAAAATGCTGACACGCCGAGCTCAAAGGTTCGCCATCACTGCTCCAGACTGTTTCTCCCTCGTTCTAATTCTCTAAAAGACATTCCATCGCGTGCCTTCAGAGAAGATTGCATTTTAATATAAATTTACTGATGTGAAAACCTCTAAATTTGTAAGAAGTTCCAAATTATTAAATATTAATCATTCAGCTTGCTGGGAGCTAATTACTTGAGATTTGTTTAAAAAGCAGTGAGGAGGGACTTTGTAAGCCAGCCATTTTTTCTACCTTTTACTTCATCAGCTAAGTACATCTCAAGGAGTCCTTGCAATTACGTGAAAGCAATGTGTTTGCTGTTTGTTTTATTTAAAAGTGGCAACAGTTTATGTGTTTGTGAACATTCCCCAGGTTTGTATTTCAACCTTCCCAAGTCCAGAGCAAGTAAACACAGGTTATGACCCAATATTCAGGCTAATGGTAAAAAAAAAAAATAGTGTTAATTTAGGGGCTTCCTTTTATAATTTTATGTTTCGTTTTGGGACTCTTCCTTTTCCCTTACTCGTCCTTCTGACTTTTCCTTGCTGCTGTTCACATGATGTATAAGGATGAGGACAATATTCTAATATAAATAGCTCCTATGAAATACAAGAGGAAGTACTATCTTCTTATCACCATGGCCCTGAAAGTGCACATGATGGAAATATCTCACATGAGTCCCTGCTTGTGTGTGCTTGTAGGGTTCCCCCCTGAGAGGAATGTATATGGCAATGGGTCAGTCTAAAGCCACTTCCCTCTTCCTCACAATTCAGCACATCCGTACGGGATTGACCCTTTCGAGACCCGGGACCCGGGGCTGACCACCTTGTTTCCTCCCCGAGTGCGGTGGGTGCACTGCCGACATCTCCTCTTCCTCTCCAGCCAATTGCCTCCTTCCTAAGCCATGGTTCCTGGAGAGGACACAGTCCACATAGATGTCCCAGAAGAGTTGGGCCAGATCCCAAAACAGTGCCCCATGCTTCAAGTTCTCCGATGACTTCAGGTAGATCATGAAATCCCAGAAACCTGACACAGTGTTGGAAATCCGAGGCTTCCGCATCTCCAGGAGGAGCACTGAGGAGGATTCCCAGCACTGGGGATCGGCTTGGTCAAGAGCCAGCAGGTCTGTCTGGCTATGACAGAATAAAGGAGACACACAGCACATTCCCACAATGAGCAGGGAGCAGGTGAGGCTCAAGGGACGGTAGAGCCCTCCTCTGTTTCCAGGATCAGCCATGGCCCTGAAAATGCACATGATGGAAATATCTCACATGAGTCCCTGCTTGTTGTGCTCCACTCAGTAAAGAAAATAATTATGCCTTTAAGAACCTTGATGCCAGCAAAGGAGACACACCCACACCATTGTCCTTAGGAAGTCTTACCATTTTCCCCATATCACAAGCACTATTCTATCTAAAATGATTCATTGTTCAGCTGGATAGTGTAGACTAAGAAATATGTACTCCTAAGATGTACACTCATCCTTTAAGGTGAATGAATGAACACATTTTTTTCTAGTAAAGGAATATAATTTAAAAGATCTTAAATGAAATTTTAAAATCTTGTTGCATGGCTTTCATTCTTTTACAAAATCATAATTCAGCTTAGCTATCCTAATCAAGGACTCCTGTGCAATTAAGATTTTTAATATATCTCACCCTTGGACACCTTCCTGTTCAGCTAATTTTAATTTTTTTAAAAAAGGCATAAGAATTGTAAAATGTTGTAAATAAAAATAAACAGGAGATAGTGTGCTAAAAAGTATGTGAGCCAAGGGACATATATTTAACCCATTAGAGTAGACTCAATGGACATTTTTACCAACACCTAAAATATTCTCCAATTCTGATATAACTTTCATAAAATGATGCTCTCTCATTTCTCTTTTCTTGCTATAAATCTCAAGAATTTTAACAAAAATAATTTGCCTCTTGTTAAATTTTTCTAGTTATCAAAGCCTGTTGCAATAAAATCAAGGCATCCATATACAAATTTGAAATTATGTTACACTTCAGACACGTGCAATGAGAAATGATATCCTTAAGATAATAATAACCTCATTTTCCCCCCCAGACAGGTTATCTGACTCTTCACAGACTATACAAATGTATCTCATTTTGCACAGGAGGGGTCATTTTCAGCCTTATCTTATAGTTCCTAACATTTTAGATGTTAGTATCATGAAGGCAAGCAGGGCACAGCTCGTGGGAATACATCTATATTGAAACATTGAATGACAACGCCATAATACAGAATCGTTTCCTCCTGCACAGCAGCAGATCGTATTGAGACACCCTTAAATTGATATTTCATAAACCGTCTTTGAACACGCATGTTCCTGTTTTGAAGAGGTATGTTAGATACAAGATTATTCAAAAATGTTCCCCCTGTATTTCAGGTCATTTACACAAGATCTCTACCTGAACAAAATTACATCCATTTGTCCTCTTCTGAACTAAGCTATCAAAGCGGAGGGGCGCCAAAGTTGCTTTTTCTTAGAGGACTCGTCCCGGATGCCAATGCTAAGTTGAAGACACAGGGCGGGCGCTGTCCAGCGTGCTGAAGTTGGCGCTCTCCGCGTCTCCCTGGTCCCTGGCAGCTCGGGCCACGGCGCTCACTTGGGCTCCTTTGGGAGCGCCCTCCTCGAGCTTGGAAGTTCCTCAACCCCGGGGTCCTCGCGCCGCACCTGGTCCCACAGCCTCACCCTCCTCGGAGCAGAGCTGCCAGGGACCCTCTGTGTGTCCTCTGTGCCCCACTCGCCTCCTTACTCCACGCCTTTCCTCCCAGGGGACAGAAGGGCGCCCCTCCGCACTTACCTGCCCAGCCCCGTCTGGATTCCCGCGAGCGAGCGCAGAGAAGAGGCTCAGGCTGCTCCCAAGCGAGTGCAGGTCCCCAGTGGCGGGTCCTGGCGGCTCCGGCGCCTCTTCTTAAGCAGTAGGAGTGCCCCGCGCCTCTCCAAGTCTACGTCAAAGCGCCGGGAAACCGCCGCCACCCCTCGCCCCCAAGTCCGTCTCCCACACCCTCTTCCCTCCCTCCCTCCCTCGAAGATCTCACTTCAGGAAATGAGCAGACTTAGCCACACACACACTCGCTGACCGTGACCCACACCCACCCTCCACTCAGCGGCATTGAGCCTTTCTTTGTGCGGTTGGTTTGGCTTTTCCAACCGCTGCAGGCAGGAGCTGGAAAGTTGAGACCCAGCCCCAAGCAGGTCTAGGAGTGAGAGGAAGCGCCCCGATCCCCACGCCCTAGGCGTGCCTTGTTTGGGAATCAATAGCGGAGAGAGAAGACCCCGGACTCCTAAAGTCCGGGAAGGCACGTGGGCGCACGTGGGCGCCCTCCCGGCGGTCAGTAAGGGCTGCAAGGACATTCCTTGGTGTGAATGTCTCCTAGTAGAACACCGCTGGGGCCAGGATGTGGGGAAGGGGCGTGGAGCTGCTGGAAGCTCCCGGCTGGGTTCAGGAAATCCCTTTCTCTCCAGCCCAGGCTGCTACTGGCCTCGCTGGAGTCAGCCCACCGCTCCAGCTTCACAGCGGGGTCCCTGTTTTCCAAGAAGAGGACCCGGCTGGGATTGCCTTTGATGCTGGATTCACAGCTAGTTAATATCCCAGCCCGGGCTAGAGTCCTTGGGGCTTCTGCTGACCATGAGCGTCCATCCTAACTGGGATATTCCTAGCCCAGAGACCGGAGGCAAAAAGTCCTCCTACCTTTGCAAGTGTTTCCAGATTTTGTCCCCCACGTCAAACCCCTCTAAGCATCCTGAAAACCACTTGTAGTATCCACTTAATTGAAGGCTTTTATGCCAGCTCAACAGTATCCATGGTTACCTTCCAGAGGGGGCACAAGGAGGAACCAGACTTGTAACCAGGTTTATGGAAGACACGGAGACCCGTTCCTACTGAAGTGACAGCAAGAGACTCTTCCTAAGGGGCTCTCCTGTCCTGAAACCGGATGAAGTGCACTTCTATGCCTCAATCTGTGATCTGAGCATACCGATGCCTGCTTTAAATTACATCCTAAGGATATGGGAAAAGATCCTAGGTGAGGTCTCAGATTTGCTTCCTGAACTTCAAGGAGCCCTCAGCCACTAGGAGAAGGTCATTAGAGAAACACAGTGTGTGTGCACAGGGACAGCGTGTGACATGAGAGGACCCCAAGAAAGGGAGAGTGAAAGGAGGGGGCAGTGAAGGTATCTTTGAGGAGGCGACTGGCAAATCTCTTGAAGAAGGAGTTACACAGGTGTCCTGAGGCCAAGAGGGAGGGAATGGTCTCCTCCAGACAGAGAAGTCAGCATGAGCAAAGGCATGGAGGGCGCATTCAAGAGAAAGGGATGTGGAGAGAGAAGAAGGGAGAACAGAGGTAGGGATGTAGGAATTTAATTCTGATTTGGGACATGTTGATAGTTGCATTACCCTTGAAAACTTCAGTATAAAATATGCAGTGCTGACTCTATTTGTAAGTGCCTATGTGCCAAGCACTGTTCTAGATGTTGTGTATATAGAAGGAGTAAGACAAAGTTGCCTGTACTCAGGGAACTTACATTCCACTGAGGGTGGAGAAATAAAATTTACATTTTAAGTTATATAAAAGTATACTGATTTGTGTTTCTAGTTTCTATGTCGAACAGTGAGTGTACAGCGATGCATCAAAAGCGAACACATAACTAGCTAATTATATAAGTAAATAGTGACATGCATGAATCAATAATGAGACTCAATCTATTATTCTGAAACTCAAGGAAAAATGTCTAATAAGAAAGAGCAGATGATCGTCAACAAAAGGTAAAGCAGGATTAGAAAAGGATGGTGGAGAAGAGTTATTTTATATGGAACACTAAGAAGCCTTTCCTGATGAGGAGACATTTGAGGAAAGACCTACTAAAGTGAAAGAGTGAGTCTCATCTACATGTGAAAAAATGTTCCAGGTGGGGACTGAGGGAAGCATGGAGCAAGCATTTTTGTGAAAAGAGTGTTTTCTGGGTATAACGGTAGGAGAAGAGGTCAGAAAGGTGATCTAAAATCCATCCTGGCTCCTCGAGAACAGACTGGAGGGGAACAAGGGCAGAGGCAGGGAGTTCAGGTAGGAGCTGGTACAACAATCCAGATAATATATGATGGTAAATGAGATAAAGGTGTTAGCAGTGGAGTCAGTGAAAGTGATCAGATTCTGAATATATTTTGATGGTAGAAAGAGCAGGATTTATTGATGGACTGGACATACAGTTCAAGACAAAGGGAAACTGAAGATGACTCCAAGTTTTGGAGGCTAAGCAACTGGAAGTTTGGAAATATCATCAGCTAAGAGAGGAAAAATGTTTTGAGTAATAGTTTGGGGAACAGGAAATCAATAATTTAGCTTTCAAGATCTCAAGTTTGAGATGACTGATATCCACATGGAGATGCTGTATAGGCAGGGAAAAGGTGGGAACTAAAGACAAGCACTTGGGAAATAGTGCACAGGAATGAAGTCTAGACTTGGGGGTTGGATTTACCTCTAGTCAATAGATCAAACCCTCATGGAAAATGGCCTGAGGATAGAAACTGAGAAATGCCAACCTTTACATGATCAAGAAACAGAGTTAAAAGGAACCAGGAGAGCTTGATGCCTTGGAAGCCAATGAGATAGAGATATTCCAAAAAAGGCAAGATATCTACTACATCACACAGATTCAAAAAAGGGGGTCAAGAAAATGAAGACAAAAAATGTCCATGAGGTCTAAAATATAGGAGGTCACTACGTTGCTAATTATTAAGCTCAATTTCAACTGAGTGTTGGGGGAGAAGTGGTGAACAAAAGCAGAAATGGAAGTGAGGGAAGGCAGACAGCCCTGTAAAACACTATGGAGTTTAGAACATGAGGTTAGTGTTTGGGTCTCTGTCATGTTTACAGCTGAAGGAAAGAAATCCTTAGAGAGGGAGGAGTTGAAATTCAGGAGAAAATGGTGACTAACAATTTCAGAGGAAACAAGAAGTAATAGGGTCAAGAGAATGAGGAGGAGCTAACGTTTAACAGAAATGGGGATAGTTTTCTCTCTGAACAGGAGGAAGGCAAGCTGTCTCTGGATATGAATATGTCTGTAGGTAGGATGTTGGGTCAGGAAGCAGGAATTGAGAGAGATGGTGACCAATGGTCTCAATTTTCTTAAGGAAGTAAGACCCAGAGTCATCCACAAAAAGTGAATGAGGGAAGGTGTTAAGTAAGGAATTTAAGGATAGAGAACATATTTTGGAATCATCATTGAAAAGAAGAAGAGAGAGAAAAGAGAAAATAAGAAAGAGGAGAGAGACTAAAGAAAGTACTAAAAGCCCAAAGTTTGAGACCATAAATTGGTGACAAACCATTTGCAAGCTTGTGTGGTTTTTATGAGGCAGAATAGCATAATGATGGAGACTGCTAAGCTCTGGATCCAAACTGCCTGGGTTTGCGCCATGTCTCCCTCTCTTGTCCTATTTCATTGATTCTTAGATGCACTTTATTTTTACATTTAACACTGTTGAAATCAGGATGTATCTATCAACTGATGGCACCTTGCAATTAGAATCGCAGGATTTTCTTTTGCTTTGTTAAAATAATTTCTTTTGCTTTGTCTACAATTGATGGTGTCTTTGATTTGATGCAATGCTTTGGACAAGTTACTCAACCTCTGTAAAACAGTTTTCTTGCCTGTAAAATGGGCAAAAATCTCCCTAATGGCTAGTGAAGATAAAATGAGATCCTATACATGGAAAACACTTAGAATGATGCTGCTTGTTAGGAAGTACTTGATAAATGCTTGTTATTTTTTTCTCCTAGAGTGCTTATCTGACTAAATGTAAGAGAAAAGAAAGGTCATTGTTACATTGTTTCAGCATTAGAGCTTTGTTGGGTAAATGCTGATGAAGAAGAAGGATGCAAAGGAATCAAGGGTAAATGCAGATCAGAAAAAGAGAGGAGTCCAGGGATGAGAGATGAAAGACTGGGAAGAAATGGGAGGAAAGTGGAGGTCTAATTAAAAGGACAAAACAGGCGTAAGAGGAGTAAAGAAGGTTACTTTATGATCACTAACTTGCATATTTTTTCTCCTTTGGGGGATATTTTAAGAATAGGATGTGTCTTTAACATTTAGGATCAGATAGCATTCTTACATGTTCAACAGCATATAAAATGTTTCAGTAAAATGATTTGGTGGTGGCTTTATTTTTATCTAAATGTGCTCTTTCACTCATCTCTCTTCACTATATAGTTTATCTTTACCCCCCTACTTGCTCCCCAATACCAGCTGGGAGAAAGTATATGGCAACTCCAACTTAGAGAATACTTTTACTAAGAATCAGCTTATCACATCATTCTGACTTATTAAAAAATATTCAGAACACCAATGGGTTCATTTCAAAGTACATGATACTAAATAACTGGTTTTGACTGGCATTTGTCATCCAAGGAGTTGTTTCAGTTTTATTCGGTTGCAGCCTAGAGCGAAAGAATGACTAGTTGAGAAGTGAATTGCAATTAGCTGAATGTGCCCCATGGATAGCTTTTCTGATTTTTGCCACTTGAAGCAATTCTCAAAGACATTCAAAAGGACTTCCGATTAATTTTAATGAAATTCTAAAGCAGTTATATAGATAGTTTGCATCTTCAGTGGTGCATTAACTTGCAAATGGTTGAGACAACCTTTAAGAACAGGGTGCTTCTTTAACATTTAGGATCAGATAGTAAAAATAATTACTTTCTCTCATTCTATTATGCTTTCTCATCATTTGAAGATGGCAATAAACAAGGACAATTTCCTGGAATGCCCACTGGGGTAAGTGGATGAGTCAGTAAGTGCGAGTAAATTCATAAGGACAAGTTGCAATGAAGTAGTCAGATGATATTGGACATTGATTCTAATTCTAAAACCTGTGAGAAAGGAAAGTTACTTGGGGATACAGGAATAGTTCATTCATGTTTTTCCTGCTTGTACAAGTGAAGATACTGTAGCTGTAATCATAGATATAATGGTGGTTTCTTTCTAGGGCACTTCTCAGGATACACCTATCCTTGGCCCATTTTTTCCAGTAGGTTGAAAAGCCGCTATGAAGTTTTATGGCTTTGTCAAGAGTTGAGTTTATCTCTTGCAATAACCCCAACATTTCAAGAGTGACCATGTTAAGTATCAGCTTTCAGAATTGTCTCGTGTTTTGGGGCTACTCATTTTCAAAGGAAACTACATTACAGTAATACGTTTTCAATTTGGTCTACGGACCAAGGCAACAATGACCAAGGTCCTAGTAAATTTCTTTTTCTAAGGCTTCAATTATGATGGAGTAGCACAAAACATCAGAGCCTCTCTATATCAACACATATAAAAAGAGAGGAGGCATTCACAGTTCAGAAAATCAGGGTCCAGGGACACCTATTGACTTTTGCCAAGAAGAAACATCTGTGCAAGGACAAGTAAGGACATAGACTGATATGTTGAAGGCACAAAACAACTTACAATGTAAGCAGAGCTCCTGGGAAGATAAATTTTTCCTTGACTTGTGTGTCTAAGGGAGTTATCTCTTCTCTTCTCTAGATTCCTACACACTTTTGTTCATACTTTCATTATGCACTTACTGTATTCTAATTGCTATACATGCTTCTCTGTCTCTCCTCACGAAACTGCCAGCCCAACCACATTCAGTTCCTTTAGAGTGGGAATCATGTCTGATTACTCTCAGCTTTAGAGCCCAACACACATATAATAAGTTCTTAACCAATGTTGGTTGGACTTATGCATGAGAATAGTCTCATTTTGAACCTGAGTTGGAATAGTGATTGCATTAATCAACTTTTGCATTAATAAAATTTCTTTTGCATATATGGACAAAGAGATTAAAATATAGGTCTGCCAAGTAAGAATTTTAAAAATTGATTTTAGAGAGAGAGAAAAGAAGAGAGAGAGAGAGAGAGAAACATAAATTTGTTGTTCCACTCATTTATGCATTCATTGGTTGTTTCTTGTATGTATTCTGATTGGGGATGGAACCAACAACCTTGGTGTATTGGGATGACACGCTAACCAACTGAGCTATCCAGCTAGGGTCTAGGTTTTTTTCTTCACCAGTGGCCAGAGTTTTTATTACACTTTTGCTAAATGTAGATATTACTTTTATGTGAGTATGAGCACATCATTTGAAATGGAGTTTTGGATTGAAAGATAATAATCTAAAAGTAGATGCTAAGTATGACTGTATACAATTATTTTTCCCTAAGGGGAAAAAAACATTTCCCATTCAATAACAAGATTCCAATATTTAGTCATTGGTAAATAAGGAACATTCTAAATCTAGACCATTTTTGTAAATTATATATTAGTTTGGAATGCATTAAGCTACAAGTAACAGGAAACCTGACCATAGTAACTTAAATAAAGGGGTTTATTTTTCTAACTTAATAAGGAGTCTGGAGACAAGTGACTGCCGATGTTAGTTCAGTGGCACAATAATATCAGGCCCTATGTTTTTATGAATCCTTTAGCCTTACCTTACTCACCGGGTAGCTGTCACAGCTCCAGACATCACATTTACCTTCAAAGCTGGAAGTAGATAGAAAGATGGTTCCAGCTCAGACCTATCTGTTACTTTTTAATCAAGAAAGCAAAAATATTTCTATAATCCTCATCAGTGGACTTACGTGTAAACTTATAGGCTACAAGTAGGTCACATGGTCATTTATAGATGCAAATAAGTCTGGGAAAAAGAGCTGCAGTGGGAGACAGTAAAGCACTTTGTCCATGGAGTTGGAAATTGGGTTTCAGGGAAACAATTCGAGAAGTCAGCCCCACAAGGCAATGTGAGCCGATGGAAAAAAACAACAACTATGCATTGAATAAATTCAACTTTAACACCAAATTGGGATAAATCCTTTGCAGTTTGTCTTTTTTATTTCCTTAGTTCTCAATGTCTTTATCTTAACAACAGATATTTTATTATTATTTACCAAACACTGCACATTTGAGAAATAGAAGCTACAACTTGAGGATGCATCTGAAAACCCCTTGTTTCTAAGATTTTGAGCAAATCATTTTGTCTCTCCTATGCACCAATGTTCTCTGTAAACTAAATGGGTTCAATTAGATAATCTCAAAAATAATTTCTGCTTTACAATGTATTATTCTATGGTTGTGCCAATAATCTATTAAATAAATAAATGTCTAGAAATCCTGGAGCTTAGAAAATTGTTGAAATCAAGAATTAGAAGCAGTACAATCACTGCAGAGAGGAGTTAAACATTGGTATACCTCAAGAGTAAGCAATTACACTCCTCAGTACAAACACCAAAGAAATCCTTGCATTTGTATACTAATAAATACATAAAAGAATGTTTGCAGAGATATTATTCATATAGCAAATATACAGAAACAACTCAAATGCACAGAGTAGGAAATAAATAAATACATGGTGTATTTCATACAATAGACTATTTCACAGTAGTTAAAATAAATGAAGTACAGTTGGAACATCATGAAAGGTTTTATAAATATAGTAATGAGAAGCAAAATATAAAAGTCCCAGAATATTATATACAAAATGTCAATACCATTTTTATAAAATTTAAACAACTGAAACCAAACCATGCATTTACCAGGAATATGTAAAAAAATAACTATGTATGTTTCCAAGTGGCAATGAAATTATTATAAGAATCAACATAGTAATTACATTAGAAAGGAGGATCCCAGTGGACAGCATGGAGAAATTTCATATAAACAATGTTGGTTACTGTCAATGTTCTAATTACCACATTGAACAGAAGATTTATAAATATATAGGATTTTAAATAAAGAAGTAGATAAGTAAATAAATATACACATGCATACAAAAGGCCAGTGGGCTAATAATAGCATCAAGAACCGTGGATTATGATTAACTCCATTCCGTTTACTTAAACTTCAAGTGAAAAAAATTAAAAGTTCAACAGCAGAGGGAATATAATCAACAATATTTTAATAACTACGCACGGTGCCAGGTGGGTACTAGAAATATCAGGGGGAATACTTTGTAGCGTATATGATTGTCTAATCACTATGCTGTACACCTGAAAACAATACAAAATAATACTGAAAGTAAACTGTAAATTAAAAATTAAGAAGTTAAAAGTTCATATATCATCTACGGAAGGTCTTTAAAATAAAGACCTTAAGCTAATGTTCTTCATTCCTCATGTAAAACAAATGATACAAAAATTCATTTACCAAAGATAGTAGAATTTCTTGGTTACTTAGGTTGCCTTCTATTAGAGCACCTGGTCAATTAACTAGTGCTAATAAAACAAGAAGGCAAACCAGAAAGATATCACACTCTGCCCTGAACCCCAGTCCCTCTTTGGATGACAGGCACTTTCTGTTCTCTTCAACCACCACTGTCCTAACTTCTGGAGTAAGGTCAGGACAGTGAGATGTGAGGGTCTATTCATAGCATCTTCCTGAGCAGAAAGGAGATTGTTGAGATGACCGAATACTTGCTATTTCAGAGCATGTCCTCTACGGGGTGCAACGAGAGATCATTCATATATTGTTTAAACCACAGATGAATCCATAAGCTAATGGGGAACACAGCAGATGAAGACAGCCAAAGATAAGTTACTGAAATATGAGACATATACCCAAACCAAAGCAATTTATTTATTCAAAACACACAGCACACACACACACACACACACACACACACACACACACACACACACATTCACACACAGTTAATGGGCATGGGGGGCCCATCTACACTAATAAAAGAGAAAGATGCAAATTGACCATACCTTTGCGATGCCCACCAGCCAAACAGGAGTGAGTATACAAATTAACCCAACAAAGATAGCAGGTTAATTTGCATATGCAGGTGCCGAGCAGCTGGGGGCAGGGTGGGACACAGGCGTTCCGCATCGCCCCAACGGCTCTGGGCCTCTGGGTGGCAAGGGAAGGCAGAAAGGCGGCTCCAGGCCGGAACCAAGGCAGAAAGGCAGCTCCAGCTGGAGTGAAGGCGGTGCTGGCAGCCAGGGGAAGGAAGGCCCATTTTTGCATGAATCTTCATGCATCGGGCCTCTAATATACATATTCTTTGTTCTTATGGAATTTACATTTTACTGAAGGAGACCAACAATAAGTAGTCTTTGCTCTTATGGAATTTACATTCTACTGAAGAACACTAACAATATGTAAGTAAATAAATCATTTAAAAAAGCAAAAGTGAAATGAAGAAAATAAATATCACGCAATATAATAAAGACTGAGAAGAAAAGCATTGCTTTAGAGCACAAATGACTTCAGTCCCCTTTTTAAGACCTTCAAACCCTGCAAGCTTTGAGATTGCATCAGTACTCATTCAAACAAGCTCGAGGCCCCTTATGCTTATAAGGCTGACTTGCATCAACTGATTCAAGTGTCATTAGGTACACACATCTGAAACTACTGAAACCTGACAAAATATGTGGAGAGCATATGCCTCTCCGCCATTCAGCCACTCTGCAATCAGGCTCCTTTTAAACCCTTCCCCCACCTCTTCCTTGGAAACCTTCAGAAAGATAGGTGACTCACCCCCACCTGTAATGACCAGCTACTCCTGAAGAAGAGTAAATTTCTTTTTCCAGGCTCCATACTTCTGACCTATCTGAGCTTATATCTTAAGGGAATTTAAATGTATACATAATTTATATAAGCACATATATGGAAGAGCGTGTTACATATTCAAATATGTACGTTTGTGTATGTATATGTACATGTGTATCCATCCCATCTTGGGATACCATATTCAGATGAAGTTTCACACCTAGAAAACTTCTTGGGGGCACCCATTCATACAAGGCTTTGAATTAATAATCATGAAGAAAACTTCTAGACTCTAAGTTGTGACATTAGCCAATGCATTGATTAAACTGTGGTGAGCAATTTACAAATTGCTATATATAAGCTTGTGATTTTTTTTTTCTACTGGTAAACCTGATCTAGAGCTGCTGTCAGAAAGCTGACCACCTCTGCTCTTTGACATGACATCTGCTGATCGCCATCCTGGTGTGTCATCCCTGGCAGTGACAGAAGTTGTATTTTGGAATAAATTTCTTGAGGTTTCAGTTCAACACTTCTTTCTCACTAGGCAACAGGAATAAGTGGGAGACTTGTGCAGGAGATCTTTTAGACAAACATTATAGAGATCTCCTTCAAGATCGAAAGATGCCTACACATCAGAAGCACTTATGTTAAACATTTTATCAAGTACCTGGCTGTTTTTGAAACACTTTGGTGAGCGGCTGGTTGTGAAGACTGTTAAACCTCTTCCTTACCTTCCCCAGTTGTAAATGTTTCAGACAGAAAACCACAGAATTGGGGGGAAATAAAGACAACAAACAAAATAAAGTTAAAATCATGCTCATCTGCTAATAGACCAGATCCCTGTTTTTCTCACCATTTGTGAGAAGTCATATTTATAATTATGAACAACCTCATTTCTAAATCACCATAGTTTAGCCATAGTCTAAATCACACATGGTCTCACATGTCAGAACCATGATCCCAGTAGCTTTCTGACACCACACTGCTCCCTTTCTCTAAAATGGTCCCTCATAACACAGCCTATAGAATAGCCTCTCTCACTTTGAACAGGATGCTGGAGGTATGCTCATGCCCTCATGGATTGGGGGTGGATAGTACGAGGGGTTGGATTATGCAGTTAGAGATGCTTCCAGGGTTTACTTTTCCCATGGTGAGAAACAACATCTTGTTTTAAAATCAAGATGTCAACATTGTTTTTAGTTGTCAATCACGTACTAGGATTTTAGTTTTAAATATCAACCGTTGTTTAGGCAAGGAATTCAAAATTTATCTTTCACACTAATATAAGTAAATATATATAAAGCTTTCTAACCATATTAATTGCAAAACTATGTAACTAACTGTCAAGATATTGCAGGAAAGTCAGCCAAACAGGGAAATGATCTATACAATATTTGTAATAGTCCACTAATATCAGTGATATATGATTTGTGGCTATATTAATTGTTTGCTCTTCTGGGTAACTGACTGGGAATTGTACAGACTTGGATAGTCAGAGTACTGCTTCTAGAGAATTCATCTGTAATTCATCCACCTGTACAGAGCCAAACGTTTTTTTATTTCATATGAACAGTTACTTACTCCATGTATATCCTGTGAACAAAGCAAAAATAGATTGGATTGACTACATATTCCTCCTTTCATCTGAGTGCTTGGTCTCATAAGTATTTGAGTACAGACCTTCTCAGAGTTTTTTACCTTTAATAAAGAAAATTATATTCCTTTATCTTGAACCAATGAAATGTGGCTCTGGGCCACGAAAGGGGAGGTTAACAACTTTCTGAGAACTCAGTGAACTTCCAAGGCATTTTGAAATACAGAGGCACCTGTCACCATGACTTTCTACTTAGATTGGCTCCTTTCATTTCTATGTTCAACTCATATTTCTTAAAATGCCTTAAGCATCTTACCTCTTCTTTGTGTGGCATTGAGAATGTAATTTTGAGACTCAAGAACAATTACCAACTTTCTTGTGTTCCACCTTATACCAACTGTCTACACCGATGCTGTAGTGGTCCAGGAATAATATTTTTCTCTGTGGAGAGTTATCATGAGGTTATTAATAAACTACTCTGCTGATAAATCCGTATTTGGTTTCTAATAAGTATGGGAGTGTCGTCCTCACCTCTTGTTCCTGGAATGCCAAGTGCTTGTAATTTCAGTTTCGGACTAAAGTGCATTTATGGTTATAGTAATGGAAGTTCAAGGTTTTCAAAAAATATTTTTTGTTCTTTTACTAAAGGGAGACATTGTGAAAAGTTCCAATGTGAACAACCCAGTCTCTTAAAAAAAATTTCAGATATCCTAGTGAAGGGCCTGGGTTTTTGGTAATTGAATTGTATGTTGCCCTTTATGGTAACATTATTGATTCCATATCATTTGGAATCATGGCTACAGCAAGAAGACCAGACTCACCCTTTCATACTAAGTTCTGTTCTTGGAACCAACAAAATTTAGGTCCGCTGTCATTAATCTTTTAGGACATAGTCCCAATTTCATGAAAGTAATCTTTTTCCATTGCATTCATTCCATATTTTTTTCTAAATATCTTCAGCCCTTTCTCTACCCACTCCCATCCTTTTTTTTTTGTCTGATAACTCCTTGAGAAATTGCCTCTAAGCTTATGTCTTAAATTATTACATGCATAAATGGTTCTCAAGTAAATATTTCCATCTTAACTTCTACAAAGAGTTGTACATTTTCATTTCAATAGCCTGAGGGACATTTTCAGCTAGATTTCCTTCAAGCCCCTCAAATCCAACAGATCCAAAATGGAATACATCTCACCCAGAGAATTTTGTTGATCTCCTTCCTACACCCCTAAAGCAGGCAGTAGTATTTTCTTCTGCTGATCTTCCATAGTAGTTTACCTGTATTTTTTTAACCTAGTATGACACTTTCATCACAAATGGTCATTCTTTCTCCATTGCTCAGCCCCTCAATTAAACTCTAAGTATCCTTCCTATAGAGCAGCATCCGGGTGTATTTTCTGACCCACTATATCTAACAAAGACCTTTTATTTTGTAGATGTCTCTATTACTCATTGACTCAATGAATTTTTTTAAAAAAATATAGGATTGAACGTGCCATTTCTGGCCCTAGCTGATTTGGCTCAGTGGATAGAGCATTGGCCTGCGGACTGAAGGGTCCTCGGGTTTGATTCCAGTCAAGGGCACATGCTCGGGTTTCGGGCTTGATCCCCAGGAGGGGGCGTGCAGGAGACAGCCAATCACTGATTCTCTCTAATCATTGATGTTTCTATTTCTCTCCCTCTCCCTTCCTCTCTGAAATCAATAAAAACATATTTTTTAAAAATGGTCTTGGGGTTGTGCCTCTTGTTTCAAGAAAGAAAGAAGAAAGAAAGAAAGAAAGAAAGAAAGAAAGAAAGAAAGAAAGAAAGAAAGAGAGGAAGGAAGGAAGGAAGGAAGGAAGGAAGGAAGGAAGGAAGGAAGGAAGGAAGGAAGGAAGAAAGAAAGAAAGAAAGAAAGAAAGAAAGAAAGAAAGAAAGAAAGAGAAAGAAAGAGAGAGAGAAAGAAAGAGAGAGAGAGAAAGAAAGAGAGAGAGAAAGAAAGAGAGGGGGAAGGAAGGAAGGAAGGAAGGAAGGAAGGAAGGAAGGAAGGAAGGAAGGAAGGAAGGGGCATTTCTGTATTTTTCACTTCTGAGTTTTATAACAGAAAAGTGTTTCACTCATCAGAGATAATAGGAAAATCCAATTTCTTCTCTCACTTAGCTTTCTGCAGTTATTCCAAATTGGTTAACATATTCTCTCTCAGGAAATACCATAGGAATAAATTTTCAGCCTTTTCCTTTGGTCTTGCTATCTTCTCTCTCACTAGTTCTAACAAAAGGTTAAGAAATTACATTTATAATACAAATCCTATAAACTTGGACACTCCCTCCATGTCCTAGTGGTGGCCACAAGCAGGGAGTGGTTCCAGCAGTATTCCTAGCAGAAGCAGCCCACGAAGGTGAGCAGGCAGCGAGATTCCCTATAGCTTCCACCCTCCTGCTCATCTTTTCGTGTTGAATGTCTTATACTCCCTATTCTCCTGGGTCCTGAAGCTGGCCCTGGCACTTACAAGAATGGTAATCTCAAGGAAGGTGTTAAACCTCTTTAAATTTAATATATTTTTCAACTGGAAAGTGGAAATATAAGAGGGGCCATAAAGTGATGTTGTTGGAGTATGGACTCTGGAGCCCCAAATCTTGGAGTTTCATCCCAGCTCCACCACTAACTGGGGCTCCCACACTCCCTGAACCTACCTAGAAAGCTATTGAAGGATCAGGAAAGACTTAGTGAAAGAGGTAATATTTGAGGTGACATTTAGGGATGCATAGGATAGAGGCACTGGAGAGAGAGGAAGTCTTCCCAGGAGAGGAAACAGGCTGAGCCAAGACTGAGAGGCTAGAAAGTACTTCTTTGCCTTAATAATTTGACTGTGCCACCCATTTCTGCATTTCTGGAACCAGTAGAACATAGAACATGGCACATAGAATGCACGCATATATACATAAGCAGGGGAATGAAAACACAGATTCTTAGGGAGACCCAGTTGCTGCCTACCTTTGGGGCTGATTCTGTGGTGGGGGGAAGGGACCAAGAAATTAACAAAGTATTAATGGGAGTTACATCTTGGTGATTAGATGGTAATGGTTTTAATTTTCTTGACTTATTTTTTTATTATTTTGCAATCTTCTGCAACAAATGTGCAGATTTTCATAATTACTTAGGAAAATAAAATAAAAATTAAGTTGTTTCTCCCTGATGGATTTTTCAGCCTTTGTAGGGCTTTGCTCAAGACTCTTTCCCAAATTTCCCTGGACCCAGAAAATTATAGAGGCCTCTGAATTAGCTGGGTTGCCTGGTTCACCCTTATGTCCAATTGGCCTTGAGAGTCAGAAAAAGACCATCTTATGATTTGTGCGGATCTAGTCGAGATTTCTCTGGTTGCCAGGCAGCAGACATCCGCAGTCAATCACAGCATCACGTCTGATGGCAGGCATGGCTTAGGAACCAGGCAGCCACTAAGTTGACTCAGTGAGCACTGAGGAATGAGCACTGAGACAAAGCCGATTTGCTGATTTGTTCTCCCACAATGGAGCACACAAAGCACCACCAAAGGGAATCCCTCAGGCCGTCAGTGTCTGCTCCTCAGCCACACAAAGTAACAGTAAGTCAACACTGAAAGCGGCAGCTCATGCAAGGCCTCTACACATGGCCACCTGGCTGGGAGCAAGGCTGCATCTTTGTACTCCCTGGAGCTATCAGAGGACTCCCAGGGCCACGCGTGAACATGTCTCATTAATGTATGCAGAAATTACCTACTAGGGGCCAATAGGCTTAATCCCACACAAAGACAGGTTCTGTTTGCACCTCCTTGATCCACGCAGTGCTACTAAAATATAAATTGGCTGCATAATTTAAAAATAGAAATTTTACACACAAGTATGGATTTCTGGCTTCTCTAGAAAAATACATGGAAGGGGCCAATTTGCCACATGGTGACAATTGGCTGGAGCTGAGCAGAGACAGGGTATGTGCTCCCCAGCTCAGCTCCAACTCCCTTATCCCTCGTGTCCCCTATACTGGGTTGCTCTGCTCATCTTGATCATGGGCATCTGTAGACCTTAAGGTTTGCCGCCCGTGCTGTATAGCCCTTTCACCTACGCAGGAAAAGCCGTTGAAACCTACTGCATACAATCCATTCACTGTCTCAACGGGAGTCACAGTGACTCTGCAAAGCTGGGTCTGCTGCTGCGGAACAGAGGCCTCCTGATGTCACACACGCCCACGGTATACCTGTTCCAGTCTTCACTCTGAGGCCTGACGTAGCCAGGAGCTCTGCCGCAAGCTCATTTACCTCCTAAGGCTGGAAGCTATTTACAGCTCCAAAGAGATCTGAAGAACTCTTGATATACTCCTGATCATTCAGGATGAAGTTTGTTGTTCTGTTTTGGGTTTCTTTTTGCTTTGTTTTGCCTTGTTTTTGTAGGACCAATTGATTTACTCAGCTGATATTTGGTTTTCAGTGATCATCACAATCAAATAAATGTTCTCATAGGGTAGACTTTGTGGGGTCCCAAGTGCAGTCTTTGTAGCCACACCAGGGCAAGTGTGGGTGCAACACAGGCAATCAGCTGGCAAAGGAGCATCGCCAGGTCCCAGCAGGACAACTGTTTTCAGGTAAGGAGGGATCATGGCATTCCCTTCCTCTCCAGAAGTCACATACGTGGCCTAGAACTTGTTCTAGTCAAATAGCCTTTCCAAGGCATAAGACAGATAAACACTAACTGTCATGGACTGGAACTGCAGCTGCACTTGGAGAAATGACTTTGACCCTTCATTAACTGAAGGGCTCACTAAATGATGCTTTCAAAGCATTTATGGTTCTTATCCACCCCCTCGCTCCAGACTGAAATTAGCCAGGGATCTTCAAGTTAAGAAATTATTAGAGGCTTTCAGGTCAGGTCAAAAAGCCCTTTTTGTCATTACTGACAACACCAAACAGTTAAGACTGATCCTTGATGAGCATATCAATGGGAAATTATCTGAAAATACAAGCTTTTACTTGGCTGGTGCGGCTCATTTGGTTGGAGCATCATCCTGTGCACCGAAAAGGTTGCCAGTTTGATTCCCAGTCAGAGCACACACCTGGATTTTGGGTTCAGTCCCCAGTTTGGGCACTGGGCAAATACAGAAGACAACCAATAGATGTTTCTCTCTCATATAAGCTTCTGATGGACAACCTTATAAAAATCTTCACACAAGCAAAAGGAATCCAGATACCTGAAGCAGAAAGTTAGACTGAACATCAGTTTGTTCTTCCTTCAAGGCATCTATGGACTTCTACCAATCAACATGAGCCCTGGTTAAACATAAACGATTATAATATTGGTCCAATTGCACAGCTTTTTGCTCAAATGTCACCTCCTCTGTGAAACCCTCCTTGATCTCAAAGGCAGGGACAGAGTTCCCTCCTCTCTTCTCCTGAAGCACCTAATATTTCTATCTATTAGGGCACTTACCACATGTACTTACATGTTGCAGCTTGCTCACAAGATTGAGAGCTCAGCATTATGTTCCTGAGACCTGGCCCAGTAGGAAAGGATTTCTATAGATGAGGAAAGGAGGGAGTGTAGGAAGAAGGATGGAAGGAAACACAGGCCAGATGGATCAGACACTTAGCATTACTTACACCAAGGCTCTGAGCTCCTCTTCCTGGCTTGGCACACATTGCTTTCTGTCCACTTTACTAGATTTGTGAACTCTTGTCATCTTCCAACACTGTTCAAAATCACTGCTTTCAGGAAGCCTTCCTCATCCCTCTCCCACCTGCCCCTCATAAGTTTTTACTCCATTTACAATTTCATTTATCATCTTTATCATTTGTATCTCCCAGCTAAATTGTGAGCAACTTTAGGCCAACAATTGTCTTTTGTTCCTGTAATTTCTAGGAGGAGTTCCTGACATACAGGCTTAATAAATATTGGTTGAATTAATAAGTTAATGAATAGCAGTCCCTAATGGGTGTCTATCTTAAATTTCAAAAGTTAGTTAAGATTTCCATTGTGAGCCGAAACCGGTTTGGCTCAGTGGATAGAGCGTCGGCCTGCGGACTGAAAGGTCCCAGGTTCGATTCTGGTCAAGGGCATGTACCTTGGTTGCGGGCACATCCCCAGTAGGAGGTGTGCAGGAGGCGGCTGGTCGATGTTTCTCTCTCATCGATGTTTCTAACTCTCTCTCTCCTCTCTGTAAAAACTCAATAAAATATATTAAAAAATTAAAAAAAATATTTCCATTGTGAGCACATGGATCATCTAATTATTCACACCAAAGTTTAAACTCTAGGGCTGCTGTCCCGCTATGCCGGGGTCCAACCCCAGCAGGTCCAGGGGTTCCCCATAGGTGTGGACGGAGTTGGCGAAGAAGGAATGACACAGAGGCAGCGTTCAGGTGATCATCATAGCCGGGTCAGTATGCCATATATGCCAGGTCCCTTGAAACAGCAAGCATGGACCGGCTCCCGGCACCGCTATTAAAGGAGTTCTGGTTTCTGGGTCACCTTTCTCATCAGTTACCAAGAGGTCATGGAGTAAAAGTCATTTCCAGGTCAACCTCAAAAACAGAATGACTTCAAGGAAAACCTATCAAAAGAGGTTGTTTTCAAATCAAACGTAATATGCTTTCTGATTTAAAGTATAATATTCATATCATTTTAAGTGTTTCTATATTTTTTATTATATGAACTGACATAGAAACAAATGAATTATGGTGAGTGGTCATAAAATTTACATAAGATTATTCAGACCTGGCTAGAAGAGACTCTTTGAGGGAACTTTAAGTAGGGTGAATAAGAATAAGAGAGAGAATAAGAGCCAATGAAGGCTAAATAAACAAGGTGGAAGTCATAAAAGGTAGGCAGAAGTTTGTCACCTTATTAGTTTTGGACTTTATCCTATAGGAAATGGAAAGCCCCTTCAAACTTTCATCAGAGAAGCAAGATGTCAGGGCAGTGGATATATAAGATATCTATATTTTATATTTAATATAGAGGATGAAAAGGAGAAGTTCTGAAAGACATTCATGAAGAAATGTCATTTGATGAACAATTCCATATGATGTGCAAGGAAATACCCTTATTACAATGTTTTTACAAAGTTTTTGATAACACAGTTTGAATAACAAACACTTTGTATTTTCTTTACAGCTTGATTGTAATTTTGGTACCGGGTCAAAAGTGTGAATGTTATTACTAGCCACCCCCTTTAAACACAGAAGAGCAGCACTGAAGAACAAAATTGGCCCTCGCCAGTTTGGATCAGTGGATAGAGCATAGGCCTAAGGACGGAAGCATCCCAGGTTCGATTCAGTTGCAAGCTCCTCCCCAGCCCTGGTGTTGGTAGGGGCTCATGCAGGAGGTAACTAATCAATGTGTTTTGCTCACATTGATATTTCTGTCTTTCCCTCTTTCTTTCACTCTCTCTAAAAATCAGTGGGAAAATATCCTCAGATGAGGATTAAAAAAAACAAAAACAAAACTGATCACGGTCTGATTCTAAGCTGTTCTTTCTGATTTATGAGATGCAAAGCATTTCCAATAAACCCAATGAAACTGAATCTTAATCAGGATTATAGTTATCACTACTCACAGATTTATTTTATTTTGCTCCATTGATTGCTTAAATGTTCAGGGAGCATTTAAGAAAGACCTGTGCTAAAACTCTTGATGACATCTGGCACACGGCCATTTATTCAACAATACAAGCGAACACAGGAAAGGGGGTTATGATAAATGATCGAAGTACAAAGCCGCAACGTTTATGTTAACAAAAGTTTTAATACAGATTTGACTAAAAGATGCATACAATGAGTACTGAATCTCCATTCATAGGCAGCCTACAAGATTATGAATGAATTTATTAACTTCAGGTTGTGTACTTAAAAAATTACAAGCCATTTAAAAATGAAAATCAACAACAGAAGGAACGATTATAAAATACACTGGGATGATTTTAAAGAAAGGGTTCAAGTATTGTTTGTAAAGTTCTTCAGACACTAGGCTTTGAAAGGTTTGTGCATTTCCCATCTTGCATAGTACAGGGGAAACAAAAAAGAAAAACAAAAACACACATACCACTTGGTAAAACTCTGCAACTCTATGTGATTCATGTTTCATAGCGTGCACCTATGTGTACTGCTCATTTATCTAATAGGAGTAGCTCTAAGTTAGTGGGCTCATGCAGTATCCTAGGTGAGCAATGAAGTTAGCCTACATTTCCTCATCCATGTGTTGTTCATTAATGCAGCAAACATATAGCGGGTGAGATGGGAACTTGTGATTACTTAACACTAACTCTTGTTGGGTAACATTAAACGGTGATAATGCTTGTGCTTTGAGCTCAACTGAATAACAAGGATTCTTCACACCACAAAAATCAGCAAATTAACAGCATGTGCAAGAGAAAATACAGCAGAGTTGGAAACTACATAACCTAAGACCACCGAAAATAACTAGAATCCATTGTTGACGACTGGTATGGTTGCATAATCTTTCATATTCATACACACACACAGCTTAAAGCTTGTGTATTTTACATATACACACAATTAATTTAACATTGGAGCATAGGTTTAGTTACCTATGAAACTGCCAGTGTAACAAAAAGTTACACAGACATTTGCCATATGTACATAATATTTGGGGACCACTGTGGTCTGATTTAAAACATAACATCGCACGTTTACAATGTTGTTTGTGAAATGCTCAAAAGTTAATGATAAAGGTTTAACTTGTTTTGTAACCACCATGGTTGTGTTTCTATTAAGTCACGTGGTGCCTCTGGAAGAGCAGTGAAATGTACATGGTAAACTCAGCAGTGGCTGAGAATCCGCGAGTGAGTAGGATCCAGCAACAGAGAAATAACGCAGCGACAGGAAGAGATGCCGAGTAATCTGGGTTCCTTGGAGGTGAAGGAGCCATTGCCACTAGGGAAGGGATATGTACAACCTGTGTCTTAAAAAGCCAAGAAGAAGGCTGGTCTACCTTGTAGAGAAAGAACCCTGTTCGCACAATAGACACCCACAGCTAGCTCTAGAAAAAGACTGCGTACCTGTGTAGCACCTAGTACTCAGAAAGCAACAGCAGGAGGAAGATGTTAGGTTACGGTCTATTGTAGCAGATAGAAAGTAAAGTTTCTGCTCTAGGACTGTGCTACCTCCAGGATTAAAAATATATGGGAAAGAGGGTGGAGAGGAAGAGGGGAACGGGAGAGAAAAAAAAGGGGGAAAGAAAGAAAATTATATATATATATATATATATATATATATATATATATATATATATGAAAAACTACACTGTTTTAAGAGCACATTTTGAGGACATAATCCTTTCCAAAGTCAAAGCCAAGGTTGTGAGACTAGTGTCATGAAACGTGCTAAAAAGGGACTTAAAGCTCACGGACGTGGTTGTCATGAAGGGAATAGTATAACTGATGTCCTGTTCCTAAAAGGAGGTTGCTAGAGAAGTATGGGCATGTTGGAGCCTCCAGGAAAGCTCATCTCTAGATGGACACTCACTGAATGGATCTTGTACACGTTTTACATTCAAAGCAAAGCTGGGACCAAGTTTCTCTGTTAATGTATATAACACTTGATCGGAAGCGATCATGAGCTTATTTATGGAAGAAGGAACCTCAGTGAAAGTGAACTAAACTCAGAGGGACTTGGGAATCCAGATTACATCTGCAAATCTTCCTGAAGGGAAAAGAAGGCGAATCTGTATGTATAGCAGAACCCTGCTGTGAGCCAGCACAGCTATTCACAGACCGGCAGCACACCGGGGCCCAACAAGGCTTGTTGAAAACACAACACACAGAAGTAAAGGCTATTCCAGCAGCGCTCACAGGAAGGTGACTGATGTTTCTGTCTCATCACCAGTGTTACAGTGGGGTTCTACCATATATATTTTGAGGCCGGAGGATGAGGCATGAATGAAATATTGGTAGTAATAGATATGGATAAAATGGAAAGCTTACCTTTTTCCCAAGCTTTCAACATTGAAAAATTATTTTTTTTTTTAATTTAAGGCTTTAAGTTTATCCTCCTTTCACATTAAAGACGGGGGAAAAAATTGTCAAAACCAAACACTAACATCACGAGCTTGGCACTTCAGTGATTAATTTGAAAGGGTGTCTACTTTCTTACATTATATACATATGTTTATAATGACAACAAAAATATTTTAGAGACTTACCAGTACATGTATTTGCATTTACATAATTTTTGGGTTTTTAATGTGGGTTATTTTGTTGTTGTGTGTTCCCCTCATCTTTGATTTTTGGTTTCAAAGCATTTGTTTGATTCAAACATTTCATTCTTAAATTGTACCTGTTTTGTGCCCAAACTCCTTGCATCTGTGGCCACATCTGTTATTTTTTAAGCAAGCCCAACAATCACTGTACAACATGTTACAAGAGAGAAGGGCAGAGACAAAGAAATGGAGAAGAGGAACCAAAAAGATGGGGAGCAAACAATGAACTCAAATTCACAGAGAACCTTTACAAGAAAAATATTTCAATACAGACAAGTGAACAGGATGTGTCAAAATCTCTTATTTCCATATTTACATTTATAAAAGAACTTTACAATAGTATCCACTCTCAAGTCCCAGCTCCCATGTCCCATGGCTGCCTGGTCCAAGAGAAACTGAATGAAAGAATGAATCAAGGAGCGCAGAGAGTTGGTGGCCTGGTCTAGACTAGGGGGCGGGGCCAGGCAGCCTCCTCATGTTCACCTGTCATGTCCACCTTAGGAATTCAGTTGCAGGTTTGGCTGCGGGTTGGCTTGCTAGCTGCTTGTTGTAGATATGCCATGCAGATTTTACCCTTTCGAAAATTAGATCTTCATGCCACTGGAGTGTGTCATTGGTAGGAAAAGAGAAAAGAAATCATGCCAGATCATTTAGAAGATATTAAGTGCCAGCAGGCTGAGGAAGAAAAACAAAATCATTTGCTATCTTTAATGGTTCATTTATTGCACTTAATTTTTGTTGTTGTTCCTTCTTCCTTTAGAAAAAAAAAAAAGGAGATTCTGAAACAGTTCTTTTTAGAACATTGTCTTTTGCTCCCCCTTTTATTGACAGGTGGTGGGAGGAGTTCTTTGAAATGATTTCCAAAAAGGACAGTTTTCTTTGACCTCATCCTGGTCACCCCAACTTGAGTTCTACAGTCATGACCACCCAGTGTTCTTGTTTACAGACTTAACAGTTCCGGCAACATTGCTGAAAGCGCGCCACATCCAGAATCCAACAGTGCGAGGCACCGTTCATCCGCCGCAGCTGATTCAGATGGGGCCTTGCTGACTAGGATCGAACCTCCTCTTCTTGACATTTCTTCCCGGGTGCGTCAAAAGAAGATGCAAGCGGAGGGGGGGAAATCCACAATATTAGTCAGATCATGATAAGAGGAGGGTGATGATAATGAGAACACTAGTTCCAGAGCAAAGTAATCAACTCACACTGAGGCAGATTTTCCAAAATAACTCGAAATTGAAACACAGAACCTCTTATACTTTTGAATGTCTTGACAACATCTCCACTGGAATACATTCATTTGTGAAGATCAAAAGAAGCTTCAAGTTGTTCATTTGAAATCACTGGAAGTCTCAGGAGCCCAATTTGTCTCTTATTTCAGAAGTAACTGACATAGGTAATTGTAGCTGGATCAAAATAATTATATGGAGGGCTCTTCCATTTCGGGGGCTATTAGAACTCTGAAGGTCTTGTAGCTAATTCCTTCCAGACCTGCGAGTTCAGTATCAGCCGATCAGCCTTTGCCAAGATGGCAAAACGCCTTGTTCTACTCAGTGATTGTGCTGCCTTGGCTGTGTGAGTTCTTACCACACTGTGGAACAAGCATTTCTCATGTCTAGAAAGTTGAAGATCAGAGTGCACAGGGAGATGCTACACTCTGAGGAGAATGGACACAGGCTCAGGTTAGTTAAGCAAATGCAGCAGAATAGCTTAGTTGAAAGCAACATTAAAATGCCTCGCTCACAGTGTCCAGTCTCCTAAAAAGTGGTTCTGATGTTTCAAAAGAGAAAAGAAAAAACCGGCAAGACACTTGTACAAGGCAACAAGAGTTGGTTGCAACCTCCCCATGGTCTGGTTTCATGTGGGGCATCAAGCAAGGAGGCTCATGCATTTAATCTGCGCACTGGGCGGGTGCAATGCTGCTGCCACCGAGGCATCATGCAAAACTGGAGACCGAGGAGTCCCCAGGAGCTCTCGTTCCCCTGCCCACTCACTCGGGGCAGCTGGATGCCCGTACAGCCCTAAGCACCAAAGGGATTACAGTATATTCCTCCTCGCCTCTAGGTAATTCAAAATAAAAGCAACACCAAAGTCCAAAGTTGATCCTGCAAAGTTCTTATTTTCCCCAAGATGACCACTCTGATGCTTTTTTTTGAACTATCACATATGAAAATCTTTAAAGAAAATTTTCCTTTTCTTTTTGAAAGTTTTCATTAAAACATCTTTAATGGCCTAAGCACATGGTTCATTGTCCTAGCAGGTAATTCATTGCAACAAACACTATTTGCAACAGTGCTACTTCCTTTTCTTCCCTACCACCCACCACCTTACAACCCTCCTTTGAATCAATATTCTTGAAAGCATGCATTGCTGAGCTGCCCCAGAAATAGAGATGAGATCAAGAGGGACCTCTCCCATAATGCATCTGTCCCTGAGTTTGCTCCAGAGCACAGGATGTGCATCTACTATCCATGATCACAGTCCTTGAAGGTAACTAAATTAGGAACCACACTTCCAGTGAGTCAGGTGGGGGAAAACAGGGACTGCTTGACCTTGTAAAATGATCGTGAAGGACTACTAGTTAGATATGTGTTACTGGAACTCAAAAGAAATGTTAAACTAATGTCTTCTCAATTAAAATGAAGGTAGAGTAAAGATCAAGCCAACTAGCGCTATGCATGTAAATGACTATAATGCCCACATCTACATTCCTTTATTCAAATGCAGGGAATGTCAGGTAAACAGTCATGTCCAAGGCCATAACTACAATCCAATACACTTTTAAATGGAGATATAAAATCCCACTTCAGCATGACATACAGGCAACCTCTGTGCTTCTCCTAAAAGTCAGTTTTTGAAGCTTAAATTGCATTTTTTTTAAAAATAGAAACAATGTTCAACAGGGTGACTGGGTTCGCAGGCTGACTAGGAGGCTAAACCATGCTGTAGAACCATGTACTTAACAGAAAATAGCTTCTGAATACCAACAGGGGGTTCTGGGACCGTATTTCCTCGCCGATGAGGATGAAAGGGACACTCCCATGGCAGGGTCACTGCGAGGGTCCCTCACATGTAAGCTGTAACCATATGGGCCACTGTACATTGACAACTGCTTGTCCTGAACTTTCTATATCTAAGTCTTTTTGTTTAATTTCAATGTGAGAGCACAGCTATCGTAGGCATGTGCGTGCTGTTTTCCTTCCATGACTGTCTCACCTGAATATTCTCTGTTCACTAGGACTGTGAGGCAATTAACTTTCTCATCATAACCTGTAAGTTATTTCTGGATCATTATAAAATACTAGAGGCCCGGTACATGAAAATCGTGCACTGGGGGGGGGGGGGGGGTTGTCCCTCAGTCCAGCCTGCACTCTCTCCAATCTGGGACCCCTCGGGGTATGTCCAACTGCCAGTTTAGGCCCGAACCTAAACCGGCAGTCGGACATCCCTCTCACAATCTGGGACTGTTGGCTCCCAACCACTCGCCTGCCTGCCTGCCTGATTCCCCCTAACCGATTCTGCCTGCCAGCCTGATCGACACCTAACTGCTCCCCTGCTGGCCCGGTCACCCCCAACTGCCCTCCCCTGCCTGCCTGGTTGCCCCTAACTGCCCTCCCTGCCGGCCATCTTGTGGCTGTGGGTGTCGCCATCTTTGAGGGCGTGGCAGTCAATTAGCATATTCTCTCCTTATTGGCTGTGGGCACTGCCATCTTTGAGGGTGTGGTAGTTAATTAGCATATTCCCTCCTTATTGGCTGTGGGTGCCACCATCTTTGCAGCTTGCTGCTTAGTCGTTTGTTTGTCCCTCACTAACCCCCCTGCCAGCCTGGTCGCCCCATGGAGCCCATTGAGTTGTCTGTTCCGTTGTGATGGTCACTTAGGCTTTTATATACAGTGAGGCCTTGACTTACGAGTGTCCCGACTAACAAGTTTTTCAAGATACGAGCCGTCTCTCGGCCGATATTTTGCTTTGAATTGCGGGTTAAAATTCAGGTTACGAGCCAGCTTCAGATACCCCACCGCTAGCTGGCGCAGCGAACGTCACAGTGAATGCCACATCAGCCCAGCATCACGTGTCTCACTCGTTCACTTTTTGATTTGACATACGAGTAATTTGAGTTACAAGCTCCGTCACGGAACAAATTAAACTCGTAATCAAGGCCCCACTGTATATAGATTACCATAAAGCACAAACCTTGCATTGATCCCATTTTTATTAACTTTTACTAGTTCTGAAAAACTTGTACTTTTGTCCACAATATATAGTATACACACATACATGTATGCAAAATTAAAACAACTCTTCAGGTAACAACAACCAGCTCAGATTGTAAAGACTTTAGATCTTTCAAGGGTATATTGATCCACTGCTATCACCTTCTTATCTCTCCACAATGAGTCCTTGCCCACCCACCAAAAACCCCTCACTTCACCCTTTCTAGGCTACCTTAGACTGAGTTCACTTCCCCATGGGTGGAGTCAGGGGGCTGAACTCAATCTTCCTGGCAACCTGAGTGAGAAACTGCCTAACACAGGAGCAGCAGGCACTGGGGGAATTTTGCATTGGGATCCGGTCATGGAATTTGGATAAGCAGCAAGTCTGGTTATGCTCCTCATGGAAAGAATGGGTAACAGTGATCCCATTTCCTAACTCTGTAAAACCCAAAAGCAAATTTTAAAAAAGACGTGTATTCTTTTGAGAAAATATAATTAGCAATATTAAATTCCTTTCCAATTTCATCCAACTTGACATTCAAACAATTCAGTTAACTTCCCTTGTATTCATCCAGGTGGGTCCTTTAAGTTTTCATTTATGTGAGTACCTAAACAGTCTGTGCTTCACCCTGGCCAGTGAAGTAAAACATAGGTCAAACGGAACTGCTTACAAAGTCAGGCTCAGTAAGAATGTGCAACCCAAGAAACTTCTCATAGAGGAAAAATCACATATGATAATTACACTTATTAAATGAACTACTTTAATGTCAAGAGCAGCTCTGCCAGGCCAGTATGGCCACTGCTGTCACTGAACCCCGTGGAGAGAGCAAGTAGTGGGACAGTGGGACATGGTGAGGGGGTTCCACAGACTGAAACATTAAGGTATAGTTGGAAAAGCCCAACACTCATCCTAAAATCTTGTGATTTGCATTGTCACCAAACTATGTCACTGTTACCTACCTTCAAGTAATTTTCCTACCATCACCTAGAATTTCTCTTTCCTACTACCATCAACTATGGCGTTCATATATTTTATGTGCATGTAAACGACCATACCTCACATCAAGTTATCTGTATTCAGATTTAGGGATTGGCAGTTAAAAAGCCATGTGCAAGGTAATGACAGCAATTCTGTTCATTTTAAATGGAGATATGAAATGTTCTTTTCATATAATTGTCACCTTTCCTAAGCTTTAGAGAAGATGCTACTAAAATGACCCTTCATCTACATGATTTTTCCCAAAATCTAATAAAAGCAACAGCTCTAGTGATCTAATCAAGTAAATTGTTACACAACATTGGATAGAAGCCCCAAGTCCCCATGAGTCAGGATAGAGTTTGCAATCCTCTGCACCACTGCATCAGTCTGTGTGTGTAGGTGATGGAGAGGATAAGGAGCATGGGATGGGGGTTATTAAACGAAGATGTGGGGAAATGTTGGACAAGTCGGTGTGCCAAGAGCCTAGATTTATTTTGCACAGGATGTCTCAGAGGAAAATTCTAAGACCCAAAAGTCTGGAAATCCATAGACTAAACCATCCCTTAAAACCTCATACTTTTAGAGTATGAAATTAACTACAGTTACTAAGGTATATATCTACCACATTGCCCAATAGATCAGGATATGTCAAATACAATAACCTACCAAATAAAGCATTTTTTTTCTTTTCAGGAAGTCTATAACCTTGCTTATGAAAGTCTTATTTTCATTAAGCAAAGCTTTCAGATTCTACGACTCTGCTAAGAAGAAGTAATATAAATTTATATTATTTTTTACCACAATAATCTTGACAAACCTTCACTATCACCTTACACATACAAATGTACCTATATTCACACATACATCACACTCACATGCACGCTTGGTTTTTACCACCTATTCGGAGGAAATATGGTTTAAGAGGAAAAAACTATAAAAAATGGCAGTATGTGTCAGGGGTCAAAGCATTGCTGTATTTCTCATTTGTACTTGAATGGGTCAGGTAGGGCTGACCCTTCTTCCACATCTACGTTACTCACGGTGTTCTGTCCAAAGACACGTGACGTTGGGAAAAAGCCGTACTTCCCCTTAGCAGTGCATACTTTTGGAAGTTTATGTGCCCTCCAATTCTGCAGGTTACTTTGTTAATGGCTCTTCTGGCAATAAAAACCTGACTCAGGAGGGATGCCCAATACAGGTATTTAGAGCGATCTTTCTTACAAACTATTTTTTCAACTTCTGCTTCTAAAGGGAACCTCTTTAGTATTTTCATTGAACTCAATGAAAAACTCTAAGGCTTTCAGTTCAACTAGCAAATAATTCTACTTCCAAAGCATGTCTACATTAATCATCGCCCACACTGCCCAGGTGGTAAGAAAACCTAAACTTGATCATTCAGCACCCACAGTCTTTCACTGCAAAGTCGTAGATCTTTCATGTCGAATATAAACCACGTAGCTACTATTAAAGTCGAAAGCAAATTCAGATCCTCATGTAGCAACCAACAGCACGAAAACCAGCAGCTTCTCCACATCTAAACTCCTAAAGTGACTTCACTCCCTCACTTTTTTTTTCCAGAACATAAAAAATTTACTTCACACTGTTCTACAACGTTTTTCTTTATTAAGGTCGTGGGGCACGGGAAGGGACATTGACCTAGCACAGCACCTGCGCAGCAATCCCGCAGCTCTTTCTCACCTCACCCAATGCCCATCTCCCCACCCACCCTTTCTGTTAGGTTGATTAGACATCTCTCTCCGATTTAATTAATCTAAACAGGGCCTAATCCACTTATATACACAGTGATAAAAGGCTTTTCTGTTTTTCCCCCAAAGAAACATGCAATTCAAGCTGTGAGCTAGGCCAAGCCGCCGTTTTGAGGTCCTGCTACAGAATTGTGCTCTTATCTCCAAATGTTGAGGTGGGAAATTTGGTACTGCTTGCGGCTGGATGGCAAAGAGGCACAGGAGGCTGTTTTCCAAGCCGTGGAAACTGAGGCTTCCTCATGCCAGAGGCATAAGCCTGAGCATGAGCCAAATTTCTTTTCCTTGAGGCATATTTAAATGAGGGCATTATAAACTAATGGATCATGGAACAACTGTCATGTACAGTGACTTGTTTACAGTAAAGTAACAAGGCACTAAGAAATATTTTCTTGAATTAGACCAGTCCAAACAAAAACATGTTATTCTGTCATGTGCCACATGAGTGACTCAGTATCTGGGCAATGTCTGGTAATATTGTGATGAGAAATTCAAACATGAGTTGCCCATTGGGAGTGTGTTTTTGAAAACACATTGATGCCACAAGTAATGTTCCATCAAACAAGTTCAAGTTTATAAATCTCTCTGTGGAAAAGAAGTACTATTTGGTAACAACTTTCCAAGTTAAAATACTCAAAAACTTGTAGGCTTGAATTAATTTAAATCATCTTTTGGTTAGTTTTTCTTTCATAAGCAATTTCTAATAATGACATTTTAACTGGTTTAAATACACAGAATTCAGGATACCAAATATAAAACTTCCTAATTAAGGCAATTATTCAGACAATTCAGGTCAAAAACTTCCTCAATTGTGTAACCAGATGAAGGCAAAGTGGGCTTTGAATTTGGGCAATGGTCTTACTTCCCACTTAAATTTGTTTCTATAGATCTGGTTGCAATGTAATTTATCACAAGGAATACTTCGCATAAGAGGTCTTATTTACAAATCGTGAGGCATCACAGCACGAAAAGCAATAGAAAGCAATTACCCAATGAATCTGAGGTATAGAAATATCCGAACTGAGTAAATTAGGTTTGAAATTTTGGATGATTTGTGATTATCTGGCACATCTATTTAAATGAACTTAGTTCGGTGATCAATGTACAATCCAAACTAAAAGGGTACTATGAAGACACACCAGGCCTACCAGTCACACCAACATTTGCAATTAATTAGAAAATATTATCACAAAACTACAGACTTTAAATTCCAATGTGAAACCAATTCAGCTGGTTAGGGAATTAATGAAAATACTTTTGAAAATCTGTTTATATAAAATAATGAAGCTTTTAAAATCATAAAGCTACATACAGTACGACATGTGAAAAATGATGAACAAATGGTTACTTGGGGTGTGAAATTTTCAAAATGTCAATGGACTGTAAACTAGTTTTAAACAGATACAAGGAGTTTATGTCCACCATTTCCAACTGCACAGTTTCCTCACAAACCTGTGTATTAATAAATGTCTCTCAGACTGTTGCACCTAAAAGCTGACTGTCTTCTGTTAAAGAACTCCCACTTTTTCTCTTCAACCCAGTGCATGGGAGTTCCTTTCACATTCCATGTTTCCCCACTTGCCTGAAGATGACATTGGTGTTTCCATGTTTCTTCTTTTCTGACCCGTTTGTAAATGAGGTATTTTTCTCAGTCTTACTGTTAAAACTTGTAGCAGGAACTCAAAACTTGGTTATGTAAGCAGAAAAGAGAAGTGCCAGAGCCACTGAGAAGAAGGCATGCGGCGTTGCTTACTTAAATCCCCATCCTGTGCCCCCAAGGACAATAGCTGCTACCAGGATGGCACCAGCGATGGAGCCTATTATGAGATTGGTGGCACTAGGACCTGTGACAAAGGATCATGGGAAGAAAGTCATATGAGCCAACCACTTTCGTTACCACCAGGGAAAGGCAGTTGGGCGGTTTCAGGAAGTCACAACCCTGCATGAAAGATTGCGAAACACATAAATCACCTTTTTGACTTAGCTTAATTTCACTTTCCACGCTGTGGATAACGACTGCTGGGGTTTGAATGCCTTTACATCTGCAGCTTCTGCACCACTGACAATTAAGTTCCATTAAATCCACCTTCCGCAGAATTTGAAGCAAATAGGCGCCAATTGCTGTCATTACACGTCTTTCTTCTCCTCCCCTTTCCCAATACCATGAATCAAACAAGTAAGAGTGCATAAAGAACGCGACTGCATTAGAATTAGCTCAATCTGCTGGCAAACGAGGGCATGAAAAGCAGGAAACATCCTACTGAAGTGTTCTTTCAAGCAGCACATAAAGTTGTCTGAATGCTACATGTTTTATGCCCCACTGGGAGACAGTTAAAATTCAGAAGTCAGAAGGAGGTTACCAATAAAGATCTGACTTGGAAGCCTTGTTCTCAAAGACATATTTCTTAACTGCACAGATCCAGGCAGGGTTTAAATGGCAGCACGGGCTTCCAAAGGCAAGATATAAAAAAAGTATAAAACTCATTTGGGTAACTTTGGGGAAATGGAAAAAAAAATGTTGTTTCCCCTGTTTGAGGGAGAGTTGGTAATACACTCTTTTTAAATGTAAGCAACCTTCACTTCAGTATGAGAATTACTTTAAGTATCACATCGTACAGGATGCTAATATGCAGGTACAGCGCACCCTAACAGCAAAATACTTCCTGTCCTAATTTTATGCCCCTGTTCCCAAGGTCACAGGGCCCATTTTGCTAGCTCCCCTGAAACCCTTGGGTTTGTGTGTGCCTTCATTGCTGTGTAAAAGATTCTCTTTTCTGCTCACATCAGTGCCCTCGACTGTGTACATAAATGGATGCCGCTTTCAGCAGCACTGAAATTGTGTGCCGCGTGATGTTTTTACTCAGAGACCACCCTGTGTTTGTAGGTGCGAGGAAAGGTAGGTGGGGGTTACAATGGGCATCTCAGGGATGAGGTCTCTCGGGAATCCCGGGTTTGGACACACCCTTAAGACTAACCATTGAGGTTCTACAGAACACAAATCTCAGTGGCCTTTAGGGATATGGCCATAATAATAAATAATAATGAGAGCTGCAAAAGCTTGTTAACTACTATTCACTGTCCTGACGATGGGGGTGCACTTTTAAGCACTTGGCATTATCATCTCATCTGATCCTCACCAAACCCTAAGAGGTAGGGACTATGACTACCCCTGATTAACAGATGGAGAAATAGAGGCTTCTAGAAGTCAACACATGATGGAGGCAAGATTTGAACCCAGATGTGTTTGGCTCTAAAGCAGGGGTGGGCAAACTTTTTGACTCGAGGGCCACAATGGGTTCTTAAACTGGACCGGAGGGCCGGAACAAAAGCATGGATGGAGTGTTTGTGTGAACTAATATAAATTCAAAGTAAACACCATTACATAAAAGGGGACGGTCTTTTTTTTTTTTTAGTTTTATTCATTTCAAAATGAATAAACCACGGGCCGTAGTTTGCCCACGGCTGCTCTAAAGCTTATGGGATACACCAAGGGGCAGCAAACTACATCCCACAAGCCAAATCTGGCCCCTGCTGACTGTTTTTTCAAAGAAGCTTTATTGGGACACAGCCAGTTCATCCCCATGCGGGTTTACAGCTGCTTTTAGGCTAAGACAGCAGAGTCGCAAGGTTGTGACAGACAACCTGTTGCCCGCAAAGCCAAAACTATTTACCATCTGCCCTGTTACAGAGTTTGCTAACCCCTCCACTAAAGCAACATTATTCCATGTATACGTGTTTCCTCCGCAAAGCTTAATAGGGACTCAAATTTTAAAACACTTAAAAATATTTATATTACCATGTACAGAATGTACGCTTTAGACACGATTTGCACCTTACTGGCTCAGAAAACAGGCTGGAATTAGAATCAATACATAACCCCTGAGAATTAATTCCTGGTCTACAATGATAAACTAAGGAGTAGAAACAAAAGCAAAACAAAACAAGGCCTCTGTCCTTGGAATTCTTAGTGACAAAATGACAGGACACTGCCAGTCAAACTAGGAGGCATTAAAACTACAGGTACTATGTGGATTTTAATTTATTTTTTAACTAGTATTTACTATTTACTAAATTTAACTGTATTTACTATTTTAGCAACTCTGGCAAAATTTAGAATTTAAAGGGAAAAATCAGTAAGCTAATAGACAACAACAGCGTATACACCAAGAATAACATCTATTTTTAGAAAAAATGTATATACATGTATACAGACTTACCTGTCACAACCAGAAATTGCCACAAACCAACAACACTGGAAGGGAAGGAGGACAAGGACTGTGCCTTACAACAAAGCTCCCAAGTCCTGCCTAGCTCTAAGACTCAAAGGGAACATTATTAAAGTTCACCCCTTCAGTTAGCACAGCCAATAAATTACATTTTAAAAAAATGGATTTGAAATGGTTTTTAAAAAAATGACCTTTCTTCCCAGGAGGAATTTCACATGTGTGTGTGGAATTTCCCCTGGAAAGGAATGTTACTTCTGTATCTAATCCAGTCAACAGACCCACGGTGAAATTTTGTAGAAGTTCGTTTTCTAGAAATATTTTACTTCACATATACTTTATTTTCTAACAGAGATGGAGAAACAAACTATTTTTTCAAGTACTTTTAGCTTCCCCGGGGTTACTAGCTTCGCAGTCCATACTGATGGGATGTGAATTACAAGATCCATGCCTAGTCAAAGCCCTTCAACCCAGGTGAGATTTAGGGAATCGACACCACCTGTGACCTATGGACCTCCCTCTTCATGCTATTTCTTTCCAGCCCTGGGCCTCCCAGACCCAGTCTGAAAGGAGAACATCTGTGTGCTGCCACCAATGGGACTAAGGGACAATGAGTGATGTTCTCAACTTGCCTATGGTTTGGGCTGATTGTGTGGAGGTTACCTGGCGATTCCTTAAGATCCTAGCAATTTGTTCCTGGGCCACTGTGAAGTGTTAACATCACCACAGTGAGCAGAAAAGACAGCATGCGGAGTATTTTTGTAATTTGCAAATGCTCTCTCTGAAATTAGAGGGGGGAAATCACAATATCACAATAATCTTTTAGTCTACATGTACACTGGCAATCTCATGAAAGCAGTAGCCCATGGAGAAATGACAGCTATTCTGAGGATATAGATCACGTGCAGAGCAACCTAAATAGAGGCACCACGAGATCTCAATGGCAAGTGCATGCAGGCCACGTATTTATACTCTGGCTCCTCAAAAGACAAACCCACCAGGTAATTTGCAACTGCTCCCTTAAAGTTTTGCAAGTTTGGATTAAATATCTCTTCATTCTTAATGCTGTTCGCTCCAAAATATTTATGTAAACATCAAATTGGAATTATTAACCTGTTTTATTTAAAAAGAGGCAATGTGCTAAATATCTTCTTTGTAACAACAAGCTGAAGCTTCCTTTAGCATTCTCAATCAACGGAGAAAATATTAGTGGCTATCATTCAGATTACCCTTAAAAAAGAGCTACAACTGTTGGTAATTCCTAATTATATAGGTGAATCTACCTGACTGGTGATGATTCAAATTGTCATAAGAGTCCTAATAAAACACTTCTATGAAAGCATTTTTGCCAATAAATAGTAAAAAAAAAAAAAAGGTCTGTATCTTAGCATTACTTTTCAAGTGGAGGAGCAATGGAAGCTTTTGGACCATCCTCCACGGAGAAGACATCAGCACCCAGGATTATGTCATGCCCCACATTGTTCCAGACAGGAGAAGGTTCTCCACCACACGAGAAAACCACACGACACAAACACGTCCAAGTCACAGCACAAGTAGCACCACCACGGGCAACACATTAACGAGACGACACGGGGGAGTCAGGGGTCGAGGGTCAGCTCACACACCGGGAACCACACGGAAACACTCTGAAACTCAGAAAGATGCTTACTCTATTCCCCACCCCGTGCCTCCAAAAATCACCCCCAGGGCCAGAATGGTGCCTGCCACAGCACCTATTAGCCTGCTCGTGGCCAGGTTCACTGTGTGGAGGGAAGAACGGAGATTTTTTTTAAAACAAAAACAATCTGATCACACACTGATTTCACTAACGTACAAAATCACCTATTCAGGAAACGCTTTGAAAGTCAGTTATATATTAAAAATTTTTTTTGCTTATTAAGTTCTACATACACACTGAAAATATTCAAGGATAACCTTGTATTTACTTTCCAACTCCAAAACCTCTAGTTAAAAACATAATGTCTTACACTTTTAAACAAAGAAATAATCCAGCTGGAGTTACAGTTCCTATAAGGAGTGAAGTGAAATTAAAATGTAATTTAAACTGCCGAGGAACAAATCTGTTTTTTAATTCAAAAGTTATAAACCATTAGTGGACTTAAAAAAAAAATCCTCAAACTATAAAATATGCCTAAGAAGCTATATTTTTAAAGAAATCCAAAACTTACTCAATTCTGTGGAAATCCTTACAAGTTTAAAAAGAGAGTATCTTTAAAATTAAATGCATTGTTACCCGGGGAGTTATTTTCCCTGGAAAAGTATATTTCAAATAACTCTGCAATGTTTGTGTTTCTGCCACAGTATTTGGACATTTAGATTTTCGTTAGTAGTCTGCAGTGTATAGGCTTTGCACTGAGGGAAAGCAAGGGGCTCTGGGAAAGTGTATTCATTGCTTCAAACTATGGAGCGGTAAATTACCGAGGAGACACGCCATGCCTGCACACCCCTGCTTCTGCGTACAGCTTTTGTTGCAAAGCGGGACTGGAATGTGTGATTTTTTCCAAATATGGCAATACATAATACAAAATAATCTAAATTCTAGCTCAGATTTCCAAACTGTAGAGGCAAATACTGGGATAAAAGCTATAATGCCTCATTTTTTTAAGACCTTAGAAAATCATTGCTTTCAGAATATTAAATTAACATTGGGTATTAACTAGGATATATATATATATATATATATATATATATATATATATATAGTGCCTATATATATATATATATATATATATATATATATAGTGCTTAAGTTTTAGGCATTGGCTCTCAGAGCCAAAATACACAAGAGTTCTATTAGCTCTTCAATCTTTACATAAGCCACATGCTAAATTATAGGAAACACACACTCCTGTGAAATGTGATGCTGAGTAAAAATTTGTTAATATTTTTAAAATTATAGTAACTATGAATGATGAAAAATAACTAGTTAATAAGGCTTTTATATTTGCTAAGGATGTGATTTGTTACTGCTGAATCAAGAGCATTAGGCAATTCACCATGTGTTAGAAACACGAGAGGAACAAGGTATTTCTGCAGATGCTTCAAATACTCACCCAAAATAAACAGATATAGTGTATAACCTCCACTGGTCAAGAATAGTCATTTCCAAATTCTTAACTGAAAAGTATCCTTAACACCAAAGCAAGATAAAAGTGGGGAAATTGCTTTTTCAAAAGTATCCTCTCCCCTCCTTGCTCTCTCTGCCTCCCGTGACTTTAAATTCTACTATATTGAAAATATATAAATTCCATTTAATTCTTTATCAGGATACTAGCAGGGTTATCTCTTCAGTTGGTAGTTTCTCAATCTATTTTCAAATTGACATGAATGAATGGAGTGGCTCACAGGTGGGTAGATTTTGACAGGGGCCATACTTGCAAACTTAGGTCTCAGCACTTCTGCACAGCTACAAAGAACTTACCATCTCATTGGCAGGAAACTCCTTGGACCTTTGGAGATCTATGCTCTGGTTTTACTTCTGTACTAATTTACTTCTTATATAACTATTTCATTCACTCACTCATTCATTCTTTCTCTACTACATGCCTTTTTCTCCCAGGAACTATGCTGGGCACCAACCTTCACCCCACCAAACCTGAAGATGGAACTCTTCAAGATTCTAGCTAATAACACCATCAGCATATCAGGAACTGAACTTTGCTCCCTAACTCTTTGACACACTTACCTTTCACTGTAACTTGATTGATTGTGGAAACTGTTTATTACCTAGCAGTATATTTTCATTTTTGCTTATTTATTTCTGTTTGTTGGTTTATTATTATCACTTTCGTCTTGGCCCCTGCTATCTAGGCTCATATGTGCTAAAAGGTAGAATTTTTGAGAAGTGTATAGTATCGAGAATAAAACTATGAACTTTCTCATTTTTTAAAGAATTTCTATTTGATATGCAGAAGTCTTCCACAGACAGGGCATGCTTCAGACATTTTTGACATTGTGTTTTAAAAACTGAGTGGTTGGTGTTTTTCTTTTCTTACTTTTAGAGAGTTTCTGAAACAGAAAGGTGCATTATTTAGTTCAGATGATTCCAATGAGCCAAAAGGTGCTATAATCCTACATCCCTTAATACCGAAAAGACAGGAGGCATCAAAGCCATCTTTATACTCTATGGACCAAAGTTCTTCCTTCATCATTTTCCTAAATTTAAGATTAAAAATAAATACTAAATGTACTCTTTATACCTTAGAGTATCATATTGGCATGACAAATAGATATTTTACCTAGCTCCATATTTCAGTATGTCAGACATACAATCAGATCTCCTTACTCTTTCCCAGGAAATAATAATAAAAATAAGTTCATTTGGGGGTACACAGGGACAAATATCTAAAGGAATGAAAAATAAATTATTTTATACAAGAATATTAATTCAGTCAGTTTAGCTTTCAATAACAATATCATGGCATTTTTCTGAACCTAAACAAAATGAACTCATAGTTATTGAAAATTTTAAAACTGGTAAACCCTTATGTTAATGATGAGGCTATTGTTAGTGGAAAATATACCTAAATGAGATATAAATATACGTGAGCATAATCATATATGATAACTATAACATCTCATATAAAATCACAGATTTGTACACTCACAAAGAAACTCAGCTTTTAAAAAGACATATGCAAAAGGTAAAGTAAACATTAACTAATACTCCTCAACCTATTTAGACAGAAATTGTTGTTTTCAAAATACTAAATGCTAGTACGTACTGGGTCAGCTAAGCTTAATCATTACCTGGTTATTGTTTCACCCTTTCTACTTATTCCTGTGCTATAAGAACCAGCATAATAAGTTAATACATACTCAGCTTTAAATGAGGCGGTGTGCAATAACAGAAAATGGCCTGGGCTCAAGATCAGGTCATCGACATTTTATTCCTGGCTCTGCCCCTAACTCTGTATTAACCCTGATAATGAAGTTAGTTTTCTCATCTGTAAAACAATGGGTCTGCACTAAACTGCCACCAATGCCTTTCTATCTCTGATTTGATGACTATGGTCATGATGGGAGGGTCTGAACAAAGCTCCCAGGAAGGCTCTCTGTCCTACCATGTCAATGAAAATATGTGACAGGGTCCAGTGTCCTCTCTTCCCTCCTATAATGGTGATGTAAACCAGCCAATGAGAAAAGTTCCATTGTATTCCATAATCAGCACCATGCAAAAATGCCTACAAATCGACAAAAAGTATGGGTACTTGACTTGGCTCTCCCCACAGCAGGTGGGAATCCTAGGTCCCTTAAACACAGTTCAAATGTATGCTACCCTAGCAGAACAAACTAGAATAATATCTTCCAGTGAGTTCAGTGGAAACAAGCTGGCAGAGAGGGCCCAGAAGAATGTTTTTTTTCTTTTTTTTGGGGGGGGGGAATGGGAAGTGGGAAGAAGAAGGGGAAAGGGTTAAGGGAAAGGCATGGGCATGCTCCCAGAAGAATCTTTGTATGTAAAATAAATAGCAATGCAAAAATAATAACAACAATAAAGTGATATGTAATGGAAAATCTTTTTTAAAAATGATTGTTCACATTGCTTTTGTTTTGAGAGCCTATCTCTTCCCTTTTAATATCTTTTATTTGAGAAGTTGGAACAAATTATTTAGCATTCTTTATCAGTGGGTGAAAGTGGACAATGTTAGTTGGTGCAGAGTGACTGCAATGGCAATACTTTTATGTGTTTTTAGTTCCTACCCAGATGGAGAGGTTGAGTTTTTAATTCTTCCAGGAATTTGTAATTAAAATGAAAGAAATATCCAAAACACATTGGTTCCTTTCTGACAGCCTCCATTCAATAGAAACCATCACAGAGTTCACCTATATTTTTACTAATTTGGTCTTGATCCAAAGGGCTGTAGTTGGGTACAACTCTTTTATGCCAGTGTTCATGATTTTTTTTTTAATAAAAAAGGCAATAGTTTCAATTTGCTTCTTGATTTTTTCTTCCCTCCACAACAAGTACAATGGAATTAGATAAAACTAAGTATTTTTTTTAATTCTGTCTACACAACTGTATCTATACAGAAAATCCTTCATCTAATTGATATGACTGGCCTGATTATTGTGGGTGCTGCTCGCTGTATATGGCAAGCATTGGAGAGGACCCAAACACAAGGTTCAGTAAAGCAAGTGCCAGTCAAACCAATTCAATCTTGAGAAAGAATATTCAGCATTCAGCTATGGAGAAAAACCCTTAGCTCCTCACACAGCTGCTGAACCCACAGCTAAGAAAGTAATGATTGGAGGAAGCATTAGAGATCTTGCTTCCTGGCAATTGTCATCAGTTTGGCTAAAATAAACTCTTATATAGAATTTTTTTTTTTTTTAAAAATAAAGTACTATTTTAACAGATCTTGAGTTCATTACCCATTACTCTTTCTCAAGGCAATATAACACATGGGTACTGCTAAACTGGAAATCAGCGCTGCTATGCAGCATTTCATTTATTTTACATATTCCCAAAAGGAAGGGATGTAACATTTATTGAGTGCCTACTATGGGCCAAGGATGTGCTTGTCTTTTAAATCGTTGACACTCAATAAATATTTGCTATCTGGATAAAAATATAAATATATAGTTTCTCTCTCATCATCTTCTCTGAACCAGAATATCAAAAATAAAATCATAAAGCCTACAACAAAGTGTTACAGTTTTGATTTCTGTTATTCCCCCATTTTACTAGTATATCAGCTGATTTTTCTATAGAGGCTGAAAAAGATATAAAGATAAAGCTATTTTTAGTGTACTATTATTGTTTGACTTTTCTGGAAATCTAATAATAACTGTTCTTCATATATATCAATTACTGGCTTTTTTTTTTCAGTTTAATGAAGATTACTAGAGATCACAAGAATTTTAACAATTTTAGAACCCATGGTTATGTTACCCTTACTCTAATGACTCCACTGACTTCATTAAGAATGGGGGGGTGGGAATACAACAGGAACAAAATATGCCAGAATGTTCTGTTGATCACCTCTGAGTTGTGGAATGAAGAGTGATTTTTACTTTTTTTAAATCTTTTCTATATTTTCAAAATTTTTTACAATAAACATGTATTATTTGAATGATCAAAAAGGTTGTCTTTAAAGATAATGTAGAATAGCACCTCATTAAATACGAAGAAACAAAACAAATACTGCTGTGAGTATCTTCTTCTCTAGAATGGAACTGTTCACTTTATGCCTCCAATTCAGCTTTCTAGGTCTGGGCGGATGCAGGAATGAGTAGAGTCAGGCAGTTAATAATCCCTTACGCTATCTAATGAAAAAGGCAGAGCCTAAGGCAACTGAACCCTGCTCCTCTGCGCAGGCAGGTTTATTTTATACTTTCCTGGAGGAAGAGCAGCTAGATCTTTAAGAGAGTCACAAGGATGCTATGGAGAGAAAACCTGGAAAAAAGGAACCTCTGCATCTCTTGTCAGAGTCTAAGTCTTCTCTACATCTAACTTCTGAAGGTGGATCCAAGAATTTTTTTGTTTAAGTTTCCAAGTAACAAAAGACTGGATGTAAAAGTGGAATTGGCTCCTTCTTAGTAATAGAAGATGAACAGAAATAGACTGTGAGGGTGTGATTATGATTATTGCATTTTAATATCATGGGCATATTAAGCAAATGTATGAAAAGTATTTTAATACACCCACTATTACTGAACGTTAAGCGTGTACTTGAATCAGCCTAAATCTCTTCAGGAATTGAGGGCTATAGAGCTTCATATGCTTTTGAAGTTGTATTTTCCCCATGTGAGCAATAATGACATTCAGAGACTCTGAATGAGCTTTTATCCCAAACTAAGCAGATCAAAATGACACTATTTCTATATGTGTTTTTCCTACCTGCAGGAAAAAGGCATGATCGTTATTTGTAAGACTCTGTTAGCAGTACCATGAGAAAGAACCTGATGTACAATGTCATTGGGATACACCATTCATTCTAGTGGCTCCTTAGTTTCTCAGGTACGTACAGTGCTGTAAGTGCTACCGTAAGCCTATTGCAACTGTGACTTTTCTTGGTCTTTGAAAATCATACGGGTTGGGAACAGGGAGAATAATGGGAAAGTGATTAGCATATTCAGGATGACACAGACCACATCATAACATTACGTAACAGAAAGGAATGGGCCCGATATTGGGCACCTAGGTCCTGGTCCCAGCGCTGCCTCTGGTGGCTGGGGTAAGTATAGCATGTCTCCTGACCTCAGGGCCTGGGTGCTCTCATCCGCAAAATGAGGGTGGTGTAGTTAGTTGGTCACTCAGTCTCTCCTTCTAACTCTAAAATTCTAATTTCTCTCCTTGTAATGGCTGATTAAAACAAAGGTACAGATTGTTCATGTTCTCTTTGAAGAATTTAAGTTCCATGAAAAATTCCAACTTCTTCCTAAATCAAAAGTGTACTTAAAACACGGCATGGAAGACGAAAACTTCCATGTATTTCACTTTTCAAGGACTGAGGAATGACCGGAGTCTCATCCAAAAAGATTTCTAAGTTAGAAAACTGACATAGCTTAGCCAAACTATAAAATGATTAATTTTTGTGATTATGAAGAAAAAAAAAGAATGAGGTTTAAAGAAAAGAAATTGGTATATTTACTTCTTCCTAATCTCAATTCTAGACTAAGGGATAACTCAAATATTTTTTCCAATGTGATATACTAGAGTCCTTAATTCTGCAGTAAGATGAGCTATACATTTTACAGGCTAAAGAGATATTCTTATGGGTCTCCTTTCAAATCTATTAAGTTGTTCTGTTGGCTCCATATGATGAATGCCAATGAATTCAGTGTGCTGGGAATTGAAACTGAAATCACACAAACCCTTGGGTCCTTCATCCTTGGAGGGATGAAGGTTCCTCACTGGATCCCGGATACTGCAGTCTGTTCCCGCCCAGGTGAAATCACAGATGCAGGTGGCTTCATTACTACACACCTGTGAAGAACAAAGAACAGAGATGGGCCATTTTCACTGCGCGCTGCAGCATATACTGGTGATAACTGTAAAAGAGACATAGGCCAGGCAGACACTTTAAAAGCCATTTGGAATTTTTTTAAAAGTCTCCCACAGTTTTAGGTATTAGATAAAGGGAAATCATGCATGGGTCAAATAGTTGAATGGTAGTTTGTCAGTGAATTACCAAAAAAAGAAAAAAAAAAGAAAAATAATTGTAATTAAATGTTAATTATTCATGTTGATATTGTTAAGTACACAAATGTCTGACAATGTAGCTTATTTCATAAGTAGTTGTTTCTAGAACCATATTTTAGAAACATGTATGCTTAACTCAAGGAATTAACAGATACTGGGCTCAAGAGACACAGCCAGAGATAAAGACCATGAGACATAAATCACCAGTGCATTGCAGGACCTCACCACATTCAACACCAAAATCATTTGGTGGCACTTTCCCGGCCAAATCAGCACCCCTCCCACCTTCCCTGCCTGCCCACCATCTTCTCTCTGTCGGCCAGGCTAAGACACTCTGAAAGTGACTGTCTCCTCTCTCATCCCCTGCGGACCAAGCAGCATGCTGGAAGGGACTTGTCATTTAGATGAAATAAATAACCATCTGCAAACTAGAGGCAGAGTAGTTTAAGCCCTTATCTGCCTGTGAAATACAGTCAGAGACAGATTATTAGAGGTGATCAAATCAAACTTAAGCCTATTAGTGTAAGAAGCTTTTTAATCTTCTGAAATGTTATAACACTGTGATTATGATGAACAAGATTGGATTTGACCTTTTTTTAACAAGATGAAAAAGTGGGAAGGAGAGTAGAGAGTCAAGGGCCCTTTTAATGCATTAAGTTTCATAATGCTTACAAAGCAGTAACTGAATAATGAAAGGTCTGTGCAGTGCTTTTATTCATTTACTAGGTGCCAGGTACCTAAGCTGAGTGTTTTATGTATAGCATCTCATTTATATTCACACTAGCACCCTGGCAAATGAGAGAGGTTAAGTGACTTGCCCAAAGTCACTGGGAGGGTAAGAAGCAGAGCCAGGATTCAAACCCAGGATTCCTTCTCGCCTCCAAATCCATGTTCTTGATCACTAGGCTATACAGCCTCCTTTGTGAGCCTATGGTTCAAGCAAACCTGAAACGATACATGATTGTTGGGCATATGCTTCTTAGGCCTTTCTATCGTGTTTGATTCTACATCACCTGCTTGGCTCCTATATTTTGGATTCTTTTTACCTTCACTCCAGCATCTTCCTTTTATATTATTGCTCTCAGTTCCTTCATGTTTCTTTTATCCATTTCTGAGGTCTGCATAAATTTTGAAATACTTTTCTTTTACTAAGCCAAATTTAAATAATTATTAAGATTCGTTTTAGATATTCAGCTTAGGTTTGCCAGGTGTGTCTGCCCAAACACTTTGTCCACAGAATTAAAGATATATGCAGGCAGAGGGAGCATCTGCTCTCTGACTGGCAATGATGCAAACATAACCACAGAACTGTAAACCTGTGAATTATATCAGTGAACCAGTGATCCAACCTTTAGTCTGGTATGACCTGGCATACATAGACAGCCAGCATGCATGCTGAGTAGCTGGAAGGGACTTACTGAAAAGGTTTAACTTATTTCAAATGGTAATCACAAAGTAATCACATTGGGTCTTTACAGAAAATCTTATCCATTTTCATCTGGCTCCTTAGCCGTTAAACTATATCTAGAGAATGTGGTGAATAAAAATAGCCAGTGATAAAAGAAACAATAAAATACACCATATCAATGCATACGGTGTTACTGTTAGCAGACAAGTGCACTAAGAAAATAATCATAGCCCAGCTGGTGTGGCTCAGTGGGTGAGCACTGACCCATGAACCAGAAGGTCACAGTTCGATTCCCAGTCAGGCTCATTCCACAGTAGGGGACATGCCAGTGGTAGCCGACTGATGAAGTTTCTCTCTCACTGATGTTTCTATCTCTCTATCCCACTTCCCTCCTCTCCCTGAAATCAATAAAAAACTACAGTATTTTTCAAAAAAAGAAAAAGAAAAGAATCATAGTCAATGCATAGATATTGGCAACAGCCTCAGAGGGAGAGTGGCTGCACTGGAAACATAACCACTGTGAACTTTAAGGATGCCAGATCATGAAAGTTTGAGCTGGAACACTGATGCCTACTTACCCCATGGCCTGAGCAGACTTTACCCTTGGAATCGAGTGGGCAGCTGCTCATATTCAGGGCCTGAATCTGTAGGCACTTCCGATCTAAGCACATCATCGATGGGCCACATGGAGTTCCATCTTCCACGTAGCCCACATCTGTGTCATCATCTAAAACCACATGAGCACCACTAGGAGGAGAAAGATATTCATACCGTCATTAGCACCACACAAGGCTATTGCTCTTTATGACGCTGAAGAGGCTGTGATTGGACATGGATTTCTCCTAGCATTTCTCCCCTTTTCCTTTCCTCCTTTCCCCACCTCTCCTTAATAAAAGAGCATGATAAAGAAAGCTACCTTTCCTTATCACTATTATACCACAGGTCACAGGGAAAAATATGTCAAGTGTATTCGAAACCTTCACTTGTTTTCAAGACCAACATTGAGACAAGGGGAGTGAATAAGAGAGGTAATCTTATCATTAGGTCTCCAAGGCTTTCAGATGCGTCACAGTACAAAAAGGCAGAAGTTGAGCAAAAAATAGCAAAATGAAAAACATTTTGGAAATTATTATTACTTTAGAGGATTGGATTGTTCATGATTGAAAAAGTAAACTGGTTCCTCTCTACTGATACTGACTCATAAAATTTTAAAGTTAGAAACAAGTTGAATTTGAATAATAGTCAATGCTATAATTACTAACAGAGTACCTTGCTGAAATGTTTACAAATATAACAACTTAGAATATAACAATATAATTTAACAAGGCTGTTATATCTAGAGACATGTGAAAACTTACAGAGTCAAAGGAAGCTTGTGTGCATCAAACTATAGTTGAAGACAACAAACTTATGCCAGGAAGGATCTTGCTGTCTAAGACCCTGTTAGAATTGCCTTCCGAGCCATTTAAAAGACAGAAAAACAGCCATCATTTGATCAAGACAGCATTATGCAATTTGGTTACCCATCTATTTATTAAAATTTTTCAAAAAAATTTTGGGGTGTTTCCTGATCTTATATTCACTCACATAAGATGAAGGTTTGCCCCTCTGGGGATACCAAGGATAAAAGTTTGCAGATGCTGAGGGCAATTCTGTAGGGGGGATCCCAAAAGTGTTTTAAGCAACTTTTTCAGTACCATTTGAATGAGAGCACAGCAACTTAGAATTATGACTACTCTGAAGGGACAAGGATTATTTGGAATATAATATGACTCCCTGGCTTTAAAAATAATTCTCATATTTTCTGTGTCTTGTGCTCATAGGTAATTGGATAGAAAACATTTGTCTCTAGCTATAAATAATATTTTAATAAATATTTTCTATAAGTGATTAAGTACTTATTAAACCATCTTCTAAATCAGACACATCTGAATGAAGTAAAGCTTAAACTTGTTTTGGTCATAAAAAATAAAACACACACAGTGTTTCAAATAGTGACATATTCCAATGCTTAAATGCTTAAAGCTTTAATCGTGGGTCAAAATAGATAACATAATTCTACTCTTCAGATTATAATTACAAAGAATGTCTCCTACTAATAACTGGTACAATTTTTGAACAAATGTAATTTGCAAATCTAGATACAACTTTGTTTTTAAATGACTCTTAACATGAAAGGTGATAATAAAAATCTCAACATTCCTCTTGTAAGAAATAGAAAAACTTCACTTGATGTTTCTAAATTTGTAATTCTCAGGTTTCTTTAGGTTTTTCCAATATTTAATATGTTACCTGCAGTCAATCACCCGGCCTTGATGATAAAAGGAAGTTGGGATGATCTCTCCCTGAAGTTGACCAATACGTGGAGCTCGGGTAAGGTTGGTACAGAGTAAAAATCCACAGAACACATCACTAAACAGGTTAAAAAATTTTAAAAAAGACAGAATAAGACAAGAGAAATAATGCTCAAAATAATCAAAACTACTCAGTCCATATGTATTTGAAATATGAAAATATTAGTGAAAGGGCGAGTCGTCGCGGGGCCTACGTGGGCCGGCCGCCGGGTCCCATGAGGCACAGCCTGACCACGCTGCTGGCGGCCTCGGGCACCGACTCCCCAGCCCACGGCGGGAGCCCGGCGCAGGCCGCCACCCGCCCGCCGCCCCCGGACTGGACCCACGCGACAGCAGCGGCGGCGGCGGGGCGTGTGCCCTCGCCCGAGGAGATGGAGGAGGAGGCGACCACCGGCGGCCCCGGGAACATGACAGAGGATGTGGACTTCCTGTCTGGGCTGGAACTGGTCGATCTGCTGGACCCCCGGCAACCGGACTGGCCCCTGGAGCCCGGGCTCAGCTCGCCCCGGGGGGGGGGGGGGGGGGGGGGGTGCTAGGACTGCGCCCTCCATCTTGCCCTGGGTCCTCCATTTTTGGGGCGGCCGCCATGTGCTCAGGAGAGTGCCTTCTTCCCGGAAGCCCAGGCCCCTGCTGGCCACGCCCAGGATTTCTTTAAACTAACTAATGACAATCAAGGGACATGCGCGCCATAGAGATGACCACATCCTGTGTAACAAGACCCGGCTCGCGCCTGGCCAATCGGCAGGGCCCACAGTCCCCTCCCCTGCCCTTACTATAAAACCCACAATCCCATCAGGCCTCGCTCTCTCTCGGCCACTGGGCTACCGTTGCATCGGTGAGTGTGGTCGGGGAGCCGAACTAGTTCGAAATGAGGGACTCTTTGCTTTTGCATCGGACTCGCTGGCTCCCTGTGGGTTCTTGGGAATCTTGAAATCTGGGCACAACAATTATCTTTCTTTCTAAACAAAAACACTCAATCAGTTATTGTTGGTTGCCTATGACGCCCCTCCTTTTTAACTAGCAGATCACAAATTTGTTTGGGGGAAGCAAAGTGCTCAGCCCTGAAAGAAGTCATGACTGGCATCTAAGCTAGCCAGGCACTTCCACTTCCTGTACCTCTTTCCTAGCCATCCTCCTTCTTTTCCTCCCAGAGCTAAAAGTGGCCCCTGGGTGTCGAGAAGTGAGAAAAAGCGGGCTAGGTAGCTGCTGAGAAAATTTGCTTTCTGGATACAAGGTTATTACCTGACAGGGGGATCCTTGTTCCTACCCCTGCTTCCTGCCTTTGAATGCAGAGCCTTTACATCTAACTTGCAGTTATTAAGTTCACAAGCATAAGGATCTAAACACAACATGCAACGGATTACAGAGCAGAGGGGCAGAGTCATCTGGGTCCTTAGTGACATTATTAAGTGACTCACCCACCATGATGGCATCTACCTGCAGCCTATTTAAGTAAACAATACATTTCTTTTTTAAAAAAAAGGGGACTAAGAAGCAGCATTACACACACACACAAAAAGGAAGTCCATTGTCTAAAACATGCATGAAAATGTACTAAATTCCATCTGTAATCAGGGAAATGCAAATTAAAACCACAACCATATAGCAGTTCACACCCACCAGAATAGATAAAAGTAGAAAGCCTGTAACACCAAGCATTGGTGAGAATGTTGTTACAAATTCTCACTGCTGGTAGGGTTTACTAGTACAACCACTGAAAAAGAAAATAGTGTGACACCACTTGGTGGCACTGAAAATATACATCCCATGATTTTGTAGTTTTGTTCTAGGTACAGGACTTAGATCAATGTGTCCAAATGTGCACCAAGTTACCTGTAAAGAATGTTCCCAGCAGCATGGTTCCTAATAGCCAAAGCATGGAAACATCTAAATGTCCATTAATGTTGAATGTAGGAATAAACTATGGTATATTACTATGAATATGAATGAAAGTCAAACAAATGGAACAAAAAATGAACTTAAGCCAAATACAAAATAACACAGAAATTATGATTCCTTTTCTATAAAATATATTTTACCAAAACTTTTGGTAAAATATATCCTTAAGGATGAAAAGTTAGGAAGTAAAACTCTAAAGAAAAGCAAAAAAAAAAAAAGAGACTGCCATAAAGTCAAAATGAAGGGAAAATAATTTTCTGGGATGCTTCAATGTTCTATATCTTGATCCAGGTAGAGGTTACATGGGAGGTCACTCCCTAATTATTTGAATGTATATTTGTGTATTATTCACTTTCCTGTTTATCTGTTATATTTCACAATTGTTAAAAATTTCAGAAAACACTGCTTTTCTTTAACTCAGTGGTGGTTGGATATTCTGTTACCAGATATTCAAAAGCTGTATTTTACAATGATCTAATCCAATACCTCTAAAACTTTTTGAAGACAGAGAAATGATCAGATCTGTCTAGGACATTGAGTTAATGAATGAACCTGATCTAATCTAGAGGTTTCCCACCCCGTGGACTTTGACAACTTTGGGCCCCACTTCCTCCTACTCCCTGGCACCTCAAGGGCTGAACACTGTACATTATCTGTACCCTACTCGTGAGACATCCAGTGGGAAGCTCCATCCTATATCTTGGGTTAATTTTTAAGAAATTATCGTCAAAGACTTGTTGTCTTGTAAAGCCTGATCCATCACCAAAAACTAGATGGAACTGCAAAATTTCGTAAAGTTCCACATAGAAACCATTAACTAGAGAAATAAAAACTTCCATTAAATCCTTGCTCTGCTTCAAAATTGGGGGAAGAATCCTCATTGTTATGGAAGGAAAACAGAGGATCTTTGGCCTATAACCTAAAGGTCCCATAGATCCATGTCATTGAGTAAATCATTAAATCATAATATTAACTTTCCTCAACTAATCAAGAGGAAAATATCACTGATGGGCTCTGAAAATATCTCATTTCCTCATAAAGAAGCCTCCAGTATGCAGTGAATAGATGCTTTTCAGAAGGGAATAAAAATCTCTGATACAGCCCTGACCAGTTTGGCTCAGTGGACAGAGCATTGGCCTGTGGACTGAAAGGTCCCAGGTTTGATTCCAGTCAAGGGCACATGCGTGGGTTGCGGGCTCAATCCCCAGTAGGGGGCGTGCAGGAGGCAGCCAATTCATGATTCTCTCTCATCATTGATGTTTCTATTTCTCTCTCCCTCTCCCTTCCTCTCTGAAATCAATAAAAATATTTTTTAAAAATCTCTGATACAGGCATTAGATCTTTAATTAAATCAAATGGTACTGTACTCATGAAATGACCAGCAACAATATATAAGGCCTACATATGTTGCTTATAGAACTCTGTATATACTAATATTAATTAGTTATCCATTGGCAACATATCTCTTCAAAACAAGCATCAGGTAAAATAAAGTCTATGAGAAATATTCTGAATTTTACAGAAATAATGTGAGTCTGTGCATAGAAAGGTTAGTCCGTAGCCATTTGCTTCCAGATATACTAACATGTTTTTTATATATATATATATTGTTTTTGCTTAAAGTATTTTTTTTATTGCTTAAAGTATTACAAAGGTTATTACATATGTCTCCCTTTCCCCCCCGCCCTTGACAATCCCCTGGCCTCCCCTACCCCCAGTGTCTTATGTCCATTGGTTATGCTTATATGCATGCATGTAAGTCCTTCGGTTGATCTCTTACCCCCCACCTATTGCCCCCCTACCCTCCCCGGCCTTCCCACTGCAGTTTGACAGTCTGTTTGAGGCAGCTCTGCCTCTGTATCTATTTTTGTTCATAAGCTTATAATGGTCTTTATTATCCATGAATGAGTGAGATCATGTGGTATTTTTCCTTCATTGGCTTATTTCACTTAGCATAATGCTCTCCAGTTCCATCCATGCCATTGCAAATGGTAAGAGTTCCTTCTTTTTTACAGCAGCATAGTATTCCATCGTGTAGATGTACCACAGTTTTCTAATCCATTCATCTACTGATGGGCACTTAGGCTGTTTCCAGATCTTAGCTGTGGTGAATTGTGCTGCTATGAACATAGGGGTGCATATATCCTTTCTGATTGGTGTTTCTGGTTTCTTGGGATATATTCCTAGAAGTGGGATCATGGGGTCAAATGGGAGTTCCAATTTTAGTTTTTTGAGGAAACTCCATACTGTCTTCCATAGTGGCTGCACCAGTACAGATATACTAACATATTTTTAAGAGCTTATTTGGAGGTTCTAGCAGGGGAGCGCAGCTACTCGTATACCCTTGACCAAAGACCGGTCCTCTCTTCTGGGGGCAAGGCACAGCTTCGGGAGCGACGCACATGGATCGGTGAGGGAGGAGGGGGACACCCGCCTAGCCAGCCTGATCAGCCGAATCAACCCTGGCGATCAATGGGGTGACAGATGTCGCAGCCAGATCGCCCTCACATCCAACTAACATATTTTTATATGCATACTTTAAAATTTGAAATAACTGACATAAAAAATCAGTGACATTTATGTTGTGCCATTTCACATTTGAACCAGGCCTTTCCACCCGCTCATCACGCCCCAAAGCTGACCACTCACTGTTTGCTGCACTGAATCCATCGGTCTCCGTCCTTCCCACAGTTTCCCTTCTCCGTGCCTTCTGTGTTCAGCTTTTCATAGCAGAACTTGTCGGACCCCGAAGCCTCTTTTGGAGATGAGCAAGAGAATATTTTAGTTCTCTTTGTTATCTATAACCAGTTGTGTGCTGGTAAACGTTTGACAACTGATTCCAAAAAATACAAATAAAAAAAAGTTCTCATTTGTAGCATTTACCAGCTTCCATGGTGTAAATACCATTATGTAAATTTCCATGGTGTGACACATGGCTAATTTCAAGGTCTCAGTGTGATGTCAACTGGCTTCTAAAAGTCCTAAAATTTTAACAGTTGGCTCTCACAAGCTAATGCAAGACAGCTCCAATACACTGCTACTTTTAACTTGAGAAACAAATGTATTCCCAATTCTTGCTGGCAGGTTTGAGGGGAGGAAGTTGGAACGATCATCAGCAGAAATTAGTGAAGTGACACATAGAAAACATATAAACGCACTTAGTCTTGCTTTATATTAATATTAGGAGATACCACAAAGTCTTAGCCAACTGAAATTTTACCTTGAAAATCGGATTTTAACATTTAAACCTTTTTTTTTTTAAAGAAATATGCCTCTATTACCTTTCCTCTGTCAAAACTGAAGCCCCAAAAGTATATCTTCCAACTAGATGATATTTGCCAAACACTGGAAGCACTGTGCAAGGCCTCTATCCCCCTTTTGTGTGCTTTCTGTATCTTTGGGGGTGACCAGCCTGAGCCAGCAGAGCAGACCCTTTTCTCTCTCCTCTGGTCTGGCCCTCATTACGCAAAGTTCACTGGGAGGCGCTGCAAATGTCAGGACGGTATCACGTGAATTAAGAGGCAGGGAACGTGCCGAGAATCATGACCATGTACCCGAATCTCTATCTGTCTGCACTTTGGGCAGTACCTGCATTTCTTCAGTTCACACTAAGGACAGAAAATTACAGAATTTAAAAAACAAGGGCTGGAACTTTCCTGGGGTAAAAGAACAGACGGCCAAGTTTGGCGGGGGATAAATGTTAAATCCAAGATACAAAGTAAGTTATGCAAGTGGCTGGGTAACGACGTGACCCTGCACTCAGCCCGATCTCTGCATGGATATACTGTCCCTTCTCTTACCGCCACCAGCACTGAATGGCGCTTTCGGGCTCTCATGACAAGCCCCCAACTGCAGCAGACGTTCCTGTGGTTCTGTGACTAAGATTCACAGTTCTCTTTATTTCACCCTTTTCTAGATTTCTTTAAAACCTCACTCCAAGCTACACATCTCTCTCAGCAAGGCAGGCAGAGAAGGACAATGTGAAGAGAAACCTGTGTGTGAGCATCAACAGGAAAACGCAACCTACTTGTTCCCCAGATGTACTGACATTGGTTGTCCCGGGTCTTGCACTCCCCACTGTAGCAGCGACCCTGAGGACAAGAACACACACCTTATGAGGCACACGGAGCCAGGTCTGTTTCCCCCCAAATTTTCACAATGAAAATGAGAAGCACACACATCTTCAGACAAGCAGAAGAATAACAGACAGCTAAAATCTAAAACTAAGAACAGACCTCATAGTACAGCTCTTTAAATCTAATCATCTAAAATATAAAACTTTATGGTAAACAGCAATTGCTAAATTTCTTTGGGTGATACCAAGATGATTTTTAGCTTCTTTTGTTTGTGAATAGTTAGGTTAAAACATGGCTTTGGCGCGGGGGGGGGGGGGGGGGGCACGTTATAACAGATTGCCATATTTTTTCCAAAATAAACACACTGGTATTGAAGATAGTCACAACTCAATAAATTGGATTCCTAATTCTTGCCCTTAATCTCGACAATTTGTCATCAGAGTTAAATATAATACAGTTAGTATTTGGTACGACACAAAGCAACTCCGGATCAGAGGACCACTATAATAATCTATTATTGTTTGAGTTGTAATTTCCTTTCAAACTTGTATTTATTTTAAAAAACAACAAAACAAACTAATCTTTTTAAATTTAACACTTAAAATGTATATCCCAGCATACCTGATTTTGATTGCATGCATATCCATCTTGTTTATGAAGATTTGGTGGGCACTAAAAAATATAATCTTTTTAGTTAATGCTCATCATGTTAAGTTCTTTCAGGTTATGTGCACAATATGTAAAAACATCAAAAAAAATCAAGCATGGTGAACATATAATTGGAAAAGCTTAAAAAAATATGACTAACTCCTTAAGTAGATTATCCAAATTAATTCTCCCATTATTGGTAAAAATAAATAAATTAGGTCCACGCAGTGGGTGTTTTTTTGTTTCTCTGTTTTCCACGAAATAGACTAGAATAATAACTTACATTCACTTGCCTACAGAGTGTAAAGTAGAAGGGATTAAAATGGACAATGACAGGATATGAGTCATCTTGTGATGTAGGAGTGGACACATTCAGGAACTAATTTACAGACTGGCTCAGCGCTGTGAAAAATGTCAAATCTATATCTGACACCCACGAGGCTCACCTCGAGGCCACATTATTAAAAAAGAAAAAAAATATCCTGCCTTTCAGCTCAGTGTAAGTGACGAATCTCCATTACATTTCTGACCTCTCGAACCACAGCCCTGTTACTAGAACAATCCTGATGTGATGGAAATTTCTTTTTTCAGGTCTATCTATCAAATAATTATTTTAAAGTACACTTCATTTTTCACCCCAAATTACCCTGAATACATTAAGTTGAAGTGTTTACCACATGTAAGAGAGATAAAAAAAAAAAAAAAATTCAATTCAAAGCCTCCACCACAGTGTTCAAAGCAAATATGAAAAGGAAAAGGAAAAAAAATACACAGGTGTGGCAAGTGAGTAAGAAACACAGCAGTATGCACCAAGACCTCCCTCGGTGTCTGTCACCTCCTCAGTAAAGGACAGTCACACTCTTTCAATTATTCAGGCCTCAAATAATTGGAGGCATCCTCTACTTCACTTTTCCTAGTCCATCAAAAAATCCCCATAGCCCTACCTTTAAAATGTCATTACTGCCTGACCACTTTTCTCCATCTCCACTGGAAAACGCCTGGTCCATCCCTTCACCATCTCTCACTTGGATTATGCAACAGTCTCCAACCAATTCCCCTCCTCGCCCTCCTCACCTTGTAGCCTATACAGCTACCAGAGTGTCCCTTGAAAAAACATGAACCAGACCGTGTCACCTCTCTGCTCAGTGGCTTTCCAACTTACTCATGGCTTTCCAAGTTCAGCACGATCTGCTCCTATGCTGCACTGGCCCCATCGTCTCCCTGACCTCATTCCTACTCTCTGCCATGACTGATCTCACACCACGTGAAGGTGCTGGGCATCCTGCCACCCTGTGGCCTTTGCCCTGGCTCTTCCTTCCCATGCCCACCACCCACCCCTGCCCCCGATTTCTGCATGTCTTGCTCTTTCATCTTCTTTAGGGCTTTGCTCAAGTATCAGCATCTCAGAGAAGCCTTCCCTGACCATGCTCTTCAGAACTGTAGCCCCTCCCAAGCTGGCATTCTCTGCTCCCCATTCCCTCTTTGGTTTTGTTTTTCTTCTCCATCATATTTATTAGCAACTGACTATTCATATACAGCAGGTCCCCGAATAACGTTGTTTTGTTATAACATTAATGAGAAAGAAAAATAAAAACTGATTCCCAGCCAGGGCCACTGTCTGTGTGGACTTAGCAGGTTCTGCCTGTGTCTGCATGAGTTTTCTGCAGGGACACCAGTTTCTCCCCACACCCCAAAGATGTGCACATGGGTGATGGGCCTGTCTAAGATGTGCACATGGGTTTCTTCCCATATCCCAGCGATGTGTCCAGGTGTAAGTGTGGGTGGGTGTGAGTGTGCCCCAAATGGGAGGGTGTCCCACCCAGAAGAGTTCCCACTTTGCATGACCAGGGTTGGAACAGTCTCTGGGCAACCATGACCTTGAACTGCAATAAGTGGGTTGGAAAAGAATGATCTGACTTATTTTTGTTCATCTTTCTTAAATATATGTATAGCTCACATTTATTTTAATGTTTAACATAAGAAGTGTTTGGGGTCCTTAAAAGTTTGCTGATGTTTCTTTCTCTTTTTTTTTATAGCAAAGGTGGAAACTTATTGAAGAACAAGTACAGACTCCCACGGGGGGAGAGGGAAAGAGTCTGCTGATGTTTCTGTGACAAGAAAAGGGCCATAGGAACTTAGCTCTTGTTCATATCATTTAGCCTCTGGTAAACTTGGTTGTTAGACATCCTTACACTTAAAGTCACAGTTTCCAAGAACCTATCGACGATGTTAGGTGAGGACTTAATGTATTTTACTTATTTGTATGTCTATTGTCCTATCCTAATGAGAGCTCCATGAAGACACGGATTTTGTGTTTTGTTCCCTGCTGCCTCCCTGGTGCCTAGAACAAAACTGGGCTCAATTATTATTGAGTAGATGCTCAATCACAATTGGCTGACTGGGAAAACAAATGAACAGCCATACAGATACAATTAAGTTATTCTATTCAGCTTGATTGTACATATCAAGCTGTTTGTCAAGTTCACTACAGAAAGCTAAGAGAACTAATTTAGAATTGCTAAGAAGCAGTAACTTATTAAGGAGCACGTTGAGATCAAGTGCTTGGATTCTACATCTTTCTACAGATTATCTGACTCTTATATTAGCTTTTATTCACCACAGCTTTTCATTCAACCTGATGGTGACTATTCAAAGGATATAATTACCAGCCCCCAAACCTGGCATACTGGGCCAACTACACAAAAAACAGAGATCCCTGTGGTCTCTTTCATTCATCCAAATCCACTCAAAACACAGTCATTATCGTATTAATCAACTAACATTAATTATTCACTTACTTCAAGACAAATACAACCACACTGAGCAAAAATGAAAAAGAAATGCCGCTACCATAATAGGCACATCGGGGTCTAAAATTAATTTGTCATATTTGTGATGTTTCAATAGGAAAGAACTCACAGAATTCTTTACTAATGAAAAAAAAAAACGCTTTACTTCACCTAATTATAAGCTGTCATAGCTACATGCAAGAAGATTTCCAATCAATTTATGTTCAGTTTAAGCTAATAAAAGCCAGTTGCTTATTGTTGAAACGTTTAACAAGGGAAATTATGGAATGTTTTATGGTCTCTGGAGACATTTAAAGCAGAAGAACCATAAATCTGTATACTTTATGCTGCCCATGCAGTAATACGCCTTTGGTACAGCTCTGGTCTCTAAAGGCCGTGCCAGCCCCAACCGTTATGCTGTACAAGAGGGTCCACTTGAGGCAGACGTCAACAGCGCAGTAGCAGTTAAATGGGCTTATTTTAAATTGTGTTCTACTACCCATTTGGATGACCTACTTCATGGTGCTAACAAAAACACATTTCCCACATCTTCCTAAAACATCTTTGTCATCTCATCCAGTATTGTTTGCCAAGGAGTTCTCTCAGTATTGTTTATTCTGTTATAAATTGTGAACTTAGAAGGCAGCTCAGGCCTTGGCTGGGTGCTCAGTTGGTTGGAGCGTCATTCTGATACACCAAGGTTGCGGATTTGATCCCCAGTCGGGCACATACAAGAATCAACCAATGAATGCATACGTGGAATAACAAATCAGTCTCTCTCTCTTTCTCTTCCCCTCTCTCTCTCTCTAAACTCAATAAATAAATATAAATAAAAGTAGCTCAAAGGCATCAGTTAATGCTAATATCAAAATTAAGCAAAAACATACTATGAGATAAAAGAGATAAAGTCATAATGTTGCCAACAATACTGATTTGCAGAGATGCAGAAATTCTCAGAGGTCACCATTTCTTAATCATTATTAATATCAATTAAATTCAAAGTTTTCTGCCTCTTACAAAGCCAAAGAATTTGAAGGCATTTAACTCTTTTTCCGCCAGTAATCTATTTCAGGTTCATTCTGGTCATATAAAGAAATTACTAGTAATAGAACATGTTATTCTAATATGCCACTGAGAAATTAACAGTACAGTTTTTACCTTAGATAAATGAGATTAAAAAGAACATTTTAAAAAATTTAGACAAAATATTCAGTTGACCACAGAACCCTTATTATAAAAGCCTTATTTCTGGTAAATTCTATGGCAATTCAGGAATTTAAAGTTGAAATGGAAAAAAACATACTTCTAAAAGAGCTAAATACAATATAATACAGACCCAAAACAATATATGATGGGTATAAAAATAGTATTACCCTATAAAACTAAAAATATAACACAGTGGAACAGTAATTCATGAATGTCAGTACACTTGCCATGAAACATAGAGTCTACAATTCTTATACTTTGCCACTATATTATAAGAAAATTACAAAGAATCCGATTTACAATTTTAAATATAAGAAAGAGATACAGCCCGGCCAGTCCAGCTCAGTGGTTGAGCATTGACTTATGAACCAGGAGGTCATGGCTCAATTCCAGGTCAGAGCATAGAGCCTGGGTTTTGGGCTCGATCGCCAGTGTGGGGCGTGCAGGAGGCAGCCAATCAATGTTTCTCTCTCAGCATTGACGTTCCTATCTCTCTGTCCCTCTCCCTTCCTCTCTGAAATCAACAAAAATATACAAGGGGGGAAAAAGAGATGCACAGAAAAATCATAAAAGAACAGCCTGAACACATTTCAAGTGTACCGTATCCTTACAAGGGTCCATTTGGATGGAGTCTCATGATAGATATCGAGAACTTTCAAAGAGATCAATTAGGAACCTTTGTTTCCCTCTCCTCTAGTCCTTTCAGTGAAGGAAATTCAGTGTAACTCCAGCCACTCTCTGCTCTTTATTCACTTCTTCCCCAGCAGGTAAAGTGGTTGACTGGTTGATAAACTAGAGAGGAATAATTGGGCATTCTGGCTCAGTTCTGCCATTCTCTCTTGCCTACTCACATAAATCATACTCTCTCTACATGACATGTAAGGCAAGGCCAGGCTCTGCAGGGAGAGGCCACTCCAGACCCAATTTTCTCAATTACCTGTTCTACAGCCTGAACCTGGGATCTATAAAGAGGCCCATTTAGCCTCACACTAAGCTATGACTTTTATCTTGGCCATTTTCAATAACAAAAATTATATCCTGGCCTCCATCTGTACTCTATTTATTGGTAGCTCCTTGGATAGCACAAAACCTGGCAATAGGTAACTCTACTCCTAGAAACTTACCCTAATTAGCTAACTCCCAACAAGAGAACAGTCTTAAAAATGCATAAAGGTATTCACTGTCATATTAATTCTAATTCTAAAAAGTTGCTAAAAATCTATAAAAATCCACCACTGGATACAGAAATCAACTAATACACATGACAGGCTCTCATGCAACCATAAAAAGGATTTTTATGTAATAAATATGTCATGGTGTGGGAAAATGCTTTTAAGTGATGTCAGAATGAATATGAAGGTCCAGTGAAATCTAGAGTTCTTACCAAGTTCCTACCTGTCCTGATTCCTGGCTTCCTCTCTGAATGTTCCCACGCATCTCCTCTCTTTTCCTTTTCTTGAAGAAGCCAAGCTCCTGTACCTGCTGCTTTCTGCCAAGCTCCTTCTTAGCTGTTTCTACTTAAATGCCTACCCCTCCAAGAAAATATACCCGACCACTCCACCTCAAACCCCCACTCCCTCGGCTTTTGCACATCGCCTTATTTTATGCTTAGCTCTTACCACCGCTGGTATTTTTGTTCACTCACTTGCCTTTCTCCACTGAGCAGAATGTGAGCTCCAGAAGAGCAAGCCCTTGTCCATTGTGACCCCTCTCACATCCCAACTTTTACAGCGGTGCTTGCCATATGGTAGGTGCTCAAAAAATGTTCATACGAATGACAAATAAAGACTTGGGATAACATAACATAAATGTTTAAACGCATACAGATTACATAAAGAAGGAATGCTACAGGTCAACATTAATTATATGTTATAATAATTTTAATGTGAGACGATCACGCCAAAGCACATCGGCCACGCCACCAGACAGGTACAGAGCGGAGAGGGCAGGACTCCTGCTCCCAGTCCCGTTTCACCCAGAGCAGTGCTGCTTGCTTCCTGCTTTCTATCTTGGGCTCCCATCCAAAATTTTGTGGTTTTTTTTCTTAAAAAAAAGGGGGTTTTGTGGCTTAAAAAATGTTTGTAAACAGTACATTAGTGCTTCATTAGTGTTTTCGATGTGGGGACCAAGAAAGAAGAATCAATTAGTTGGGTATAAACCATATAAAGGGAACTAATTATGAAAAGGAAACTTGGAAGAAAAAGAGATTCCTAAAATAAAGGCAGGCTGGAAAACTACTAGAAAACAAAACAAAAAACAAAGGGGCCAAAGCATATTCACACATGTAATCCAAAGGGAAAGCTTTAAAATGTGCATTTACACGTAAAATGTATTACCTAAACCTCAGTTTGCCATACCTGGCCCGAGTCCCCAGTACAGTACTCGGTAATATCACACCCATTCACAGCATCCCGACATTCATATCCTCTTGGCTGAAACTGCAAATTGAAATCCAATGTTAGGAGCTAGTATTAATTAACCTTTCTTAGAGTTAGCATTCTGATGTTCACCAGTAATTCTGGTACTCTCTCACAACCATCACCAAACTCTTTGTATGAATTAGCAAGGTAGGTGCAGAATGAAGGCAAGGCCCAGTTCTCACTCTTTGTAGTAAATATGAATCATTAACCAAGACAGTAAATGTTTGGATTTCAAAACCCACTGTCTCAGAGTATTATTTTTAAAAAACAATGTAATGGCAACTATGTAAAGAAGAAACACTGGTGTGGCTAGAGACAAAAGAGCGACAAAACACTAAAATACAAACATTTAAGATTTCTCTGGAGGTTTATGTATCCACCCAATGTTTACTAATTAACTTTATGAACTTGGATGTTAATCTTGCTTTAACTAAATATATACAATCAAATGTCAATGGTTCCCTTCAGTAACACCAGTGGATGCCTACTGTATACAAGGCATTTGGTTGGTCTGATTGGGGATAAGTAAAAGATTAAGGAATTACCTTCAAGCAACTTATAACCTGGTAGGGGACATAAGGTGAGTATAAACTAAGCTGGAATCTTCTAGAATACCATATGTATACTGTGGGGAGCCGCCATAGGGTTAAACCTCGGCCTGACCTGTTGGCAAAGTCACAAACAAGTCCCAGCTTAGAGGGCATAGTCCTCTTAAGCATAATTAGGCTTCACCTAATAACGCTCCCTAGGTCTTATCTGGGAAGCTAATGGGCTGAGGGAAGTGCAGCAAGAGCAAGAACAAAAACAAGTGAAACTCACAAACAGTGTAAACAAGTGAAACTCACAAGAACAGTGTAACTTTGGTAACCACTACCTTGTTTACCTCTGACTATAAAATAAAGGCTCAGTTTGCCTCAGGATCTTTCTCTGTGGCCTCAGCCAGGCACAGGAAGATCCACGGAGACTGAAGAGAGCTAGAGAGTTCTGAATACTGTCTCTGTGTAAAACATTCTTTGCCGATTCCATCCACACCTCTGAGAACCCCTGGACCGCTGGGGCTGGACCCCGGCAGTATAATACCCATTAATATTGAATAAAATGATCAAATTATGTAATTCTATAGGTAAAATGAATATTAGAGGTTTTTATAGATGAGAAAAGAAAATATTTTTTAAAGGACTTTTTAAAAGTTAACTGGTCTCTATAGGTAGAAGTAACTATGTGTCTACACACATAGTAGACATACATTCATACATGACTTCCTTATCTAGCTTTTTTGCCTTGGTAGGGAATTTAAAAAGCCAAGTGTAAAACTATGAGCACTAGCTTTTATGCTCAGAGTCTAAAATAAAAAGACCACAGGAACTGTCCCTCTTCTATTCAACCATCTAACCTGGTTTTCATCTGCGTTAACAGGGCAACTCTTAATGTTTATTTTAGAAGGACTACATTTTTTAAATGTATACATTGAGATATTTGGCCCATATGTCAATGAAAAGAATGATGAAGCTGTCAGGAAACTCACCAGACATGAGGTATTGTTGCAGCAGGGCCCATCGCTGCAGTGGGCCCCATTGGAGAGAGAGCACTTCTTACAGCACAAACCATAGCATTCCTAGAAAAAGCACTTCACGTGAGAAAGTCAGGACACTTCCCCACTGGTCCATTCAACATTCTTTCCACGTATGACTTAGGCATAATCCAGACGAGGGGATTCATACAATAGTAAGCAAATACTTCAGGAAAGAATTAATCACTTGGACAATGACAGAGTTCTTCCTGCCATATATCTCAACAAAGCATGATCTTCTATGAAAGGGCTTCTCTACTCAAATGTTACCTTATTCCTTAGCGGGCATCCCACCCTTGGCTAGCTCTATGACATTCTGAATACTCAATCTAGTTTTATAAAGACAAAAATAATACACAACGCAGAAAGACTGTTTCGTGATTTGGTAAAACCTGTCTGGGGTAACTGTGAACTATGAATTTTTAAGAGGTAGGGAATTTGATTAGAAGGATCCACGAGGTTTTCTCAGACAGGGCCATAAGGACATGATTAATTCTAATGCTGTGTCTGAGCTGGGATTAAGCATTGATGAGCAAGATCAGAAAGAAAGGCAGTGAGACCACAGTGAATGATATTGCAGGCGTCTCACTAATGCTATTCGTGTTTGCTCTGTGTAGGTGCTGTGCTGCAGGTAAAAAAGAACTCTTATACCTACCACATGGAAACCACAATCACATTCCTCCCCAGCTTCTACGTATCCATTTCCACATTCTGTGGGCTCAAATAGCTGAGGCCATTAGGGAGAGAAAGGAAAAACATTTTAATTTATCACAGAAAATCAGCACATCAATCAGGCCACATATATGGCCCTTCAATCAGCTATCCCGTGATATACTTTTGTGATCTGTTGCAATAGCATCTTATAAATGATGTCTGTGTGGGAAATACTGTTCACTTATTAATAATACTTATAAAACCCATGTTTTATTTTTTAAATATATTTTTATTGATTTCAGAGAGGAAGGGAGACAGAGAGGGAGAGGGAGAGGGAAACATCAATGATGAGAGAGAATCATTGATCGGCTGCCTGCTGCACACCCCCTACTGGGGATCAACCCCACAACCTGGGCACTGGGGACCCTTCAGTCCGCAGACCGAAGCTCTATCCACTGAGCCAAACCGGTAGGGCTAAAACCCATGTTTTAAATGGGGCAATATCTCTTGGAGGATTCTATGGTGGTGGGCTCCAGAGGTGACCTCCATCATCACAGTTACTTTTTATGGAGATAAGCTGTCAACAAGAATGGATCACTTCTCATATTTGCTAATGGAGCTAAGGTGCATTGCTAAGAAGGCTCATATATCTAATTTGTTGACTTATCTCAAGCCAGCTGAGAAGACATCAAAATTGTCAAAAGGATAAAAATGTTTCAGTCTAGCCAAACGTGATATACACAATCAAGCAAACACAAATAAGCTTAGAATAAAATGTGGCTGGAAATCCACTCCCATCATTCTCATTGAAAATAAATCCATACTGCCTGAAGCATATTAAGTACATACGCAGACATATACATGGATGTACAGAAATCTCTCGGTCCTTCCAGGAGCAATGAAGAGTCAAATGTCTACAATAAACCACCCTCTGATGCCATGAACTTGCTCACCAGATAAACACTATTGCAACCAATTGTGGAGGCAGTTGATTGTTTATGGGAACCATTCCTACTTCTTTTAACCGAGGCAAGATTTCTCTGTGCATGTCCAGCACACCCCAACCCAAATCTCAGAGCCATGAGTAGGAGAGGGAGAAAGAGACTCCTTCCCCACCAACATCACACACCCAAGCCAGGGGTGGCTTCCACTGAGTCCACCTGAGAAAGATCTGATCCCCCCTTCCACTTCCAGGAAGGAGAACTATTATAAGAAACGGGGAAGATTTCCAGGAGACATGGGTGGGACTCCCCGGCGGGCAAGTCCAATGAATGAAATCAACAGTCCTAATGCCTGTGGTATTTTGATCAGCAAGCAGGAGAAAATGGAAAAGGGAAGGGCAGACCGGAACATGTAACCTTAGGACTCTTCTCTTGAGACAGGTCACTGTGGCACAGCACATGGGAAACATGGCCTTGGGAAGGTTCCCGCGGCACAAAAAAGATGCACACAGGTCATGTAAAAACACATAAAACATGCATCCGTACAGTCATTGGCTGAAAACACTTGGACAAAGTCAGTTCTTTGTTACATACATAAAAACACTGGAATCCAAAGGGGCTTTTTACAAAACACGCTAATATGCCGTTTTCAGCGAAAAACAATTTCCTATTTACTAACTTTTAAAATTAAAGGTAGATGGTTACTTTTAAGTTTCCAGCTTACTGGAATCATTTTCTTTCCACTCACAGGCAATGTCAGACATCTAGTGATGGATCCTTATACACACACTCAAAATCTTAACCTTTCCCAACAACTCAGTGTTGTTGCCTCACGTGTGATGCTTATAATTAGTTGGTGAGCTGCAAGGCAGGTAAAATTGGCCACATGCATTGCATTCAAAATACCAGTTGCTCACATTAATTCATCATTACTCATTGCATCCATTTTATACACTCTGGAGTTGTCAGGTTTCTGTTGCATTGAGATGAATGTCATAAAAGGCAGGCAGCCAAGTTTTAATGATGCAAGTTCACTTTAAAATTCCTATTTCTTTTTCTGCAGCCTTACTTAGATTCTATACAAATGTCAAGGCATCAAACTACCATCCCCTGGCTATAGCAGTATCACTTAATTATGGGGATAGGAATAAATTATTCTGTCAGTTACCCACATTAGTACTGATTTTTTTTAAAGACTAACATGATTTCACTGCTCTCTCAATTTGCAGAGTGTTAAACACTTTGTATAGCAATGGACTTGTTTTGACTTAAAGGAAATATGAAATGTGCAATGTTAGAATGTCTATACCATCTGCTAATTAGCACCAACCCTGTCTTTTTGTCTGTTGAGCAACTTTTTCCAAACATATTACTATAGGTCTGTAGTCCCATACCAAAAGCTTTATATCTGGTGAATTTGAGGACTCTGGCTTTTCTGGATTTTAGAAAAGTATGATGCATTTACCATGTTCCATGTAATAACCCTGAGGGGCCTGTTGGATGCCCTATAATCAAACACATTAATATTTCCACAGCAAGACTTACAGATGTTCACACTATGAGGGATAAAGATTTTCAGTTCAGGACAAGTGACACTGTCCATTGTGTCTTCTGCAAACTAATAAAAACGCTTCCAGTTTTCAGAGCTTTTGAATGAAGGAATCCGTGGATAAGGGATTATGACACTGTATATATGAACTTCAATGAAATGTCAATTGACAATGTGGACCTTCCCAAGTAAAGAGACTGTGTAATATAACATATATGTGTTAATGGGATCCATAAATACTTGGCCCATTTTTTTTGCTCTCTGATATTAGAAATGCTTCTTTTCTGGGAGAACAGACTATGAGAGAGAGGAAGGAAGGAAGGAAAGAAGGAAGGGAGGGAGGGAGAGAGGAAGGGAGGGGAAGAAAGGCCCAACTGGTGTGGTTCAGTGGTTGAGCACTGACCCATGGACCAAGAGGTCCTCGGTTTGACTTGATCTGACCCCAATAGAGGGCTGTTCAGGAGACAGCCAATCAATGTGTCTCTCTCATTGATGTTTCTGTCTCTCTATCCCTCTCCCTTCCTTTCCTCTCTCTGAATGTCAATAAAAATATATTTTTAAAAAAGAAAGATAGGATGGATGGAAGGATGGAGGGAGGAGAGGAGGGGATGGGAAGGGAAGGAAGAAGAGGGGAAGGGGAAGGGAAGGGGAGGAGAGGGGAGGAGAGGGCCAAGACATTAGTTATACCCCTAGAGAGAATGTTAAGGCCAAATGCAATTTTTGTCAGAGAAATGTTAAAGCAATATATCTTAATGTAATCCACTATTTCTTAGTACCAGGGTAAAAACCCTAACCTGAAATTTCAAATATATTTTAATTAAAAGATTGTTTCAGGGAGAGGGTTGGGAGAGGGTGCAGCAGCTAGTGCTAAAAAACAGATTCAGAACAGTAAAATCTGGTGAATTTTACTGTTATATCTGGTGAATTTGAGGACTCTGGCTTTTCTGGATTTTAGAAAAGTATGATGCATTTACCATGTTCCATGTAATAACCCTGAGGGGCCTGTTGGATGCCCTATAATCAAACACATTAATATTTCCACAGCAAGACTTACAGATGTTCACACTATGAGGGATAAAGATTTTCAGTTCAGGACAAGTGAACTGTTCATTTAAACAGGTCTCACTCTTCAACATGAGAAAGCCTTTGGTAACTAAATATTAACTTATTGACAACAACCCTGCTTTCCAAGACAAGTGATACTTGGCACTATTCCACTGTGTGTGTGTGTGTGTGTGTGTGAGAGAGAGAGAGAGAGAGAGAGAGAGAGAGAGAGAGAGAGAGAGAGAATATTATACTTCCTAAGTTACTAACCTTCGTTGGCCTGTTGAAAAGGCAGGCTCCACCCCCTCTCTGTAAAAAGTCTCTATATTCCAAAATGCTGCACTTTGAGAATTTTCTGGAATGGGATACCCTGAGGAAATAAAGAATCAATTATGTAAATAACTTCCCAAAAGAAGTCATCGGAGAAGAAAATTAAAACCCTGGATTTAGAACAAAATGTTCACTCTGGACTCAGATGATTCTACACAAATTTTGACAAGGTTCTTATGTTCAAATCGGCAAAGTATGTGTGATCGAGTTTATAAAAATAACCTGGGGGCTAGGGGACAACCTCCTCAGCATCCAGGCTTTTTCATGCCTGGCTTTCAAAGACTTTTTGAAAAGCTCATCACAAAACTTCTTCGTTAAGCCTGTATTTTAAAATGTGGTCATTTTTATTTGCTCTGTCTCAGTAAAGGTAGGCACTTTTTTGCCTCTGTCCTGAATAAAAAGACCTCAGGAACCCACTGGATTTTTTTTTATTTTTTTTTTTTTTGAGGAGGAGGGAGTTGTAAGGGTCAATTATTAATGATTGTATAATGCAAGCTTCCACAAAACAATTCCAGTAAACAAGAAAACCCGAAAAGAATGTATTAGGCCATATATATCTGTGTGTACATGCATATATGCTTTTAGTGTACACACACACACAATACAAACAGAATTAGGGTAAGCTCCTGTGAATAATAGCTCCCTGTTCTCAATCACAAATACTATTATTAGGTGACATTCATGACTTAGTAGGATTACAATATGAGCTTCTCTATGATTTGATTAATCAAATTACTATCTCTATGTCAGTCAGTACATAGGGGAATGTTATACACATAGTCAAGGTTAAACTAAATCACGCACATTAATTCCTCGAGCATATTTGTAATAGCACTTGATTTGAAGTTTGAAAGGCCACTTATGCCAGGAGGTAATCCAATAATTCTCTGTATCCTGATATATGAGGGCAGTGTATGGAAGAAGGTGAAATCTGCCATTGTTGACAGTAATCTCTTACAAGAACTACACAGAAATGTGTACTTGAAAAAATAAATATTAATGTCAGTTTTACCATATCCTATATGTAGTCTCAAAAAATTCATTTAAAGGGGATCAAATACATGGTGACGGAAGATGATTTGACTTTGGATGGTGGGCACACAATGCAATATGAAGATCATATATCATAAAAATTTATACTTGAAACTTATACAATCTTATTAACAAATGTCACCCCAATAAACTTAATAAAAAGAAAGAAGTCATTTTGAAATTGGGAGTTTAGATACAGACCTATAGAACCAATATTATAAGTAGTGTTACTTCCCTATAGCAGTCCTCCAAAAAGCCTGCTTAAAAGCCATAATATTACTAAACTATGGTTCAGCAGCAAGGGGCTATGCCGTTTCTGTGTTCTAAAATAGCAGGCAGAATGGCTGGCTCTCCCTGCAAACCCTCAGGCTCACACTCCTGTCTGTCCTATGAGCTGAACTCCTGGTGGGAGAATAAGGAAAGGTCTCTGTCCAAACAGCTCAGGTTTCTGGCAACTGGGGCGCTTAGGGATGGGGGTAGCACTAGAAATGGCCAATGTATTGAGCAGATGTCGGGAATGGGGCCAAGAAGTAGGAGGGGCACAAGGGTGAGAAACCTCTCCCATCTATAAGGAGAAGATTCTAGCTTAGGGGCCTTGGGACAGAGGTTGCCCTGGGAGAAGGGTCCCTGGGAAAGAGGACAACGTTTCCAGGCCTTGGTGCACAGAAGCAATGGCAGCTCTGGGACAGAGAGGAGGTAGGTGAGGAAATGTTCAAATGTCTATCAGTAGAAGACTACCTAATTTAGACACGATCTGTCTTAATAAAAAAAGTTATTGGTTATATAAGCAGTACAGTATAATTTTTATTACAGCAACATATCTATTGGTGAGTTCCTTAAGATATAAATTGATGACTAAATTGGTTTTCACTGACTGCTTCAGGTAGACAACCAGCTTTTATTCTAAGTGTACTGAAAAATTAATATCTCTATTAAACTTAGAAGCATTTAATACTATGCTATCTTTAAGGGTTAATAGATGTAGAAGTAGTTACTATATCTTACACTGATCATCAACTTTAAATAAAAAATTAAAACATAAAGTAAATTAGTCCTTTCATTTTTAAAATATCAGATAATTAATTATTGAATTTATACTAAGTGCTTAGCTTAAAAGGCCAGTACCGAGAGATTGTGTATCTAATTATATGCAGCAATTGCAGTGAAAGACATTCATCAAACGCACGTATATGAAAATTTACCCTGTTTCCTCCATTATGCAGCCTCCCCAGGATTCTGTGCAGTCACATTCTAGTCCAAAGAAACAAAGCAACAGAAGAAAAGAGAAACAACGAAAGTCACATCTGTCATTTGCATTACAGCTCTTCAATAATTTCTTAATTCTAATTCCACTCCTAGGTACAGACAGTGACGTCTCACAGAGCAAAATCGACTTCCTTTAAATCAATATGTCTTCATTCTTTCCAGAAGTAAAGGTCACCTCCTAACAGCCGGCAAGAAATACAATTGTGCCTCTCCTCATTATTGTAACTCAGAGAACTCAATTAAATTCCTCGTTCCAATGTTGAATGAAAAGTACCCTGGTCTGGACCACAGAAAGCTGTGGTCCCAGTTCTCCTTGGTGAAAGGGTCCCATAGGGAAGCGACTTAGCATGTCTGGGGGTTCAGTGTTTCCACCTCTAAAATGGGGAAGGTGTCTCTCTGCTTAGATGCCAGGGTGGTCCTGGGGCTCACATGACGTGGTAACCTGTGAGCTCTCTGTCCACTGCACTGCTCTACGGCACAAATGCAATGAGCCATCATCGCTGTCCTGCTCCCAGAGCATACTGGAAGTTAAAGAGTCCAATTTGCTATGGTCAGAACAGGGATCGGCCAGAGACCTGAAGAACGCTATGCTAAACGGTTTGGTAAGAGAGAGCTATCTAAAACAGACATGTAGATAATCATTTACATTAAATAACCATCATTAGCATAGATACCAAAGACTGACATATTGATACTGTGAAGGGCTATTCTTGTCACTTATTTTTCCCTATTCTCTTTTCTATCATAATTTTAAAGAAAGACTCGCAAATTGATTTTTTTATCATTGAAAGCTCAAAACTAATAATTATCTAGCTAAACAAACAATTCACAAAGGAATTAAGAATTTTAGGAAGGAAGGAAGGAACTACGCCAGGCACTAATGAACACTATTTCTCACCCTATCCCATCATCCAACTCAGTACCACCTCTCAGCTGACCCCAGCACTGGCCTCTTCCTGGCTTCAGGGTTTTCAATTAAGGTGGGAAACCTGGTCCTACTCCTTTCTGATTTTAAGGCATCTAAGCCAGCTGCTGAACCTTCTTTGGTGTGTACTGTTTTCTTGGGAAAGCAAATACACTGAGCAAGATGTTGATAAATGAAAGTCTGGAGATAAGTGCCATTAGACTTAACATACCCATAATGTGATGCCCATCGAGAGTCAAAAAGTACCAGATGTAAACGTTAAGGTACATTTCCATTCTTTCCTTCTTTGGGGAGGTTGGGGAGCGGGAATGTTTACGCCTTGTGTCTGATATTTTCACAGGGGAAGGAAACTTCCATTTCATTCCAAAGTAAGAGAATAATTTGAGCGAACACCTTGGTCTTTCCTTCCATGGGATTACATTATGTGAGTCCTGGGCACTTTTGCCTTCTACCACAAAATGTATTAGAAATTATATTTGATTATTGTGTTGGTATAAAGAGGAATATTATCCACAGTGGATTTTATTCTGATTTTTAAAGAAATTAAAATTTTTCATGGACCCCTAACACTACTGTGGGCCTTAGACACTCTGTCACTGGAAACTCAGGTCTGCCTTTCCATCCACCTCTCATCTGGTCAACAACCAGAGGAACACCCCCCAGGCACTGGCTGCATTTTCCTACCGGCTAGGATCTGTGGCTCTGTTTGCACTCCTCTCGGCCCTGCCTGCCCACTAGAGTATATCCTCTACCACCTGCCCCCAAGCTCACAAGGCCCTGTATCAGGACCTCCTGTCCGGGAGGCTTCTTCTCTATCGTTTCTTGCTAGGACTGGTGGATGAGTTTAATTAGAGGTAGGTAGGTAGGTAAGTGGAGTTTGAGATCCTTTTTGACTCTGGATCTAAGCTATTTCCTGATCCACCTGTACTCTTATTAAACTAGTGAAGGAGCCCCCTGGGGCATCGTGTGTCTATACTCAGGTGGTTAGAACCCAAAGGGTGAGGTGTCACCACCCCCAACACTTCACAGTATGAAAACGCTGATAATACTCTGAGAAAGTGAGTATGCTTCTGGGGACTTTGAAAAAAAGACATTTCTACAACCCAAACATAATAAGAATTACCTTGAGTTGCTCATCTTATCATTGTTTTAGAGGAAGGAGATATACTACAATTAAACGACAATGACTTAGAAAAGAAGCATATGTATTTGTTAACTGGTCATGCATTACACAGACATGCAAGTGAGTGAGAAGGTCGGTGTACATACTTGGCTTTCTGCTAGAAGGTTCCCATTGGATTCCAAGGTTTTGAGCCAGGCTCTGCGATAATACTTGTGCCACTGCCATTGGAAGACCATACTGTTTTTCAGAGTTGAAAGTGTGTGGGAAACATTTGAGAGAGTGCACAAAACTAGTTATTATTTCTTCATCATCACCATGTAACATCTCAGTTCCCTAAGAGCCTCACAGCATCAGAAAGCAGCATCTGCTCCTTTATCACTTCTTCCTGGCAACTGAGCCCAGGAAGCAGGAAGCCTCTGTTACTACATGGCACCTCTCCAAACCTTATGCTCTCCTCTCACATGATATTGTAACATACAAGTCATAAAAGGTTGTGCCCCAACTCAACTCATATCAAACCAAGAATAAATTCAACTTCCTAGAAGCATGTCAAGAGGACTCCACTGAAGGATGGTCATGAGGATAAGCTGGGATACTCTGGTATGGCTCAAGGTTTAGATACAGTTGGTTCAGCTTTTTGGGTGCTACTGCCAACTGTTATCAGAATTTTCATTACATAAATGAAGATACTGAGATTAAGGAAATAATTGCTTCAATTACTTCTACAGATAGGTAGGTAGAAGGCATAAATATAAAATAATTACATAGGGACAAAACAGAGATGCTGAGTAGATACAATCACGAATTCTTTCATATAAATGAGTTAAACTTAACTTGGGCAAAAGAGCATTATAATTTTCAAAAATAATTGTAAGGGATTAACAAGCTTGTAAAAATGTATCTATAGAGGCCAAAAAAACCTCTTTGGCTTGTACTTGCCTGATAAAAAGGAAAACTATCATTATAAAATGAAACAATACCTCTTTTCTTACAAGGTTTATTTATTAATATAAACATTCATACTGTATTCTCATCATTATCATTCTAAACAGGCCTGAGGAAGGATGCAAACTGGGCCACGGGGCGGGGTGGGAGGGGGATCAGATCAGATGCAAAGATAAAGCTCTACTTTAAGAACACTGACAAATTTTACCTCATTCACACCAACTCCCCTCGTGCGAGAACAGACACCTCCGAAGTAACTCAGACTGCTTCTCTTATAGTGGAATGTCACGCGCCTTAAGGAAGAAAATCGATATTAGGAAGCCAATGTAGTGACCATCACATAAGCTCTCCCCAAACATGTCTACTCTCCTACACTGAACACCCCCAAATCATCCTCCTTCACAATAATCAAAAACTGCATTTTAAAAACATTGAAATTTATGCTGTCATAAAAAACCTTTAAATTTATGTTATGTTAATAATCTCAGTTGAGCAAATATTAACTGAGCCCCTACTAAGCATCATGTAGGAACTCAGGAATTGAGAACACAAACTCTTGATTTTCTTCCAATAGAGACTATCTCGTAGTTATACAAAAATATTGCTGATTATTACAAAATGTTGATTAAAGACTGGAAGAAAAGAAAGTAAACAGTAAAGGTGAGAGGAAAGGAAGGAAACTTTGATTGGTTTGATCCCAGGAGAGAACCTTAGAGAACTGTCTGAAAACAGCCTCATCGTATGTGGGGAACACCTATTACACACCAGAAAATATGGTACCTCTGTTCCTCAGTGATAGTTCAATTTTATTCAATAATTCACTTGAAAAGTCTGTATTTCCTAGCCTCTCTTGCAGCTCAGTATGGCCATATGAGTAATATTTAGCAGCCCTGGCCTGTGTTTCTCAACACAGAGCTTAGGCCCGCTCACCAAAGAGTCTCAGATTTGATGGCCAGTCAAGGGTTCATCCCCAGCACAATTGGGGCACATATGGGAGGCAACCAATTGATGTGTCTCTCTCACATCTATGCTTCTGTTTTTTTCTCTCTCTTCCCCTTCCTCCCCTCCACTCTCTCTAAAAATCAATGGAAAAAATATCCTCAGGTGAGGATTTTTTAAAAAAAATTAACAAATGATTTCTTGGTGACACTAATGTGTGCAAGCTTTTAGGAAATCTGCTTCAAAGGAACTAATTCAGCAGAAGGCATGCCTTCTTACAATCCTCCAGGACCATCATTCCTGCCCTGTAATAAAGGCTGGAGCACCAGCAACCACCTTGAGGTGACCTTGTGGATGGAAGGTCTGAAGGTAGGGATATTCTCTGAAGGTAGATCTAATGACTATGGAACCAGCAGCCTCCCGGCACCAGACAGCCTTCCTCCATGCTTCTCATTTAATGGAGAGAGGAATCAACATCACTCTCTTTTTTTTTCTTTTAATATATTTTTATTGATTTCAGAGAGAAAGGGAGAGGGAGAGAGAGATAGAAACATCAATGATGAGAGAGTATTACCCATCGGTCGCCTCCTGGATGCCCCCTACTGGGGATCAAGCCCACAACCCAGGCATGTGTCCCTGACTGGAATCGAACCTGGGGCCTTTCAGTCCACAGGCCGACGCTCTATCCACCGAGCCAAACCAGCTAGGGCTCAACATCAGTCTTGTTCAAAATCGATATATTGATATAGAACTTAACTCATAAAATAAAGGGATAAAGACAAATGTCAAACCAAAGATGGTGGGCACATACGAGATGAGATGCACAGCATCGGCGTGCTGCTTGATACGCTGCCGGTATTTGGAGAATTCATGGAGCATCTGCACAAGGTTGGTGGTGATGTCGATGTGATCCTTCTCAGTCCAGGTCTCCACAGCCACTAGGACAACCCTGGTATTGAGCTGCTCCTTGTAAATCTGAGGGGACACAACAGGACAGGTGCAAGAGAAAAACACTGGGTCAAACGTGCACCATCAGTGATTCAGAGTCGGCGGGAAGATGGGAGGGGAGGGGAGAGGAGAACACGAGGTCATAATTGGCTCATTCGAGAGAATCTTCATTTCCTTTCCATTTTCCAAGAGCAGCAATAACAATGAACAATCACACAATTTGGCTTCTCCTCTAAGATTGTTTTCATCTGAAATCAGCACCGTTAGTGGCCAGGCATCTCACTTCAGGATAGATAGGAGGGATGTCAAGATTCTAAAGCCTGGATATAAATTCAAAACAGGGTTCAGAAAAAACACCCTCCCAAACCTCATAGGAGGTAACAGGTTGGAACCAAATTCATCAGCCCTGGGTAGTGTAGTATGACCAGTTATTCCTACAAGACTGGAACAGATCACTAAATCCTTGGATAAGCACCAACCGCATGGCTGGCTTGCCCTGGGACGCTTTGTGAGATGAAAAGTAAAGCAGCAGTGGGAAAGAATCCCAGAGCCGAGGCCAGAAGAGGAAAGAGCAGATTTGTATCACCATTTCACCTTCACCACAGGGTGGCGTCACTCACAGCGTTTCCATTGTGTCTCTCCGCTCTCTCTCTACTTCAGGCCCGGTAGCTAAATAATTCACATAATTAAGCAATTTCAATGAATGTTGTCATTTTGTCCTATTTCCAAGCTAATTAAGAAAATAACGGCTGACCTTTGAACACACCGCAGAGCGGGAGTCGCAGCATGCCTAAATCAACCTGAAGCAGAAATGATTTCTACAAGGAGCAAGTGAAATGTAATGTCTTTTCAAAATCAATTGTTCAGCTTCAGAACCTTATATGGCAATCCAAAATACAAATTACACTTTGCAAGATGTGATTCGGTTCAATCATGCTGAAATGACTAACAGAGGAATGCTGCCAAGTAAACAGCTTTGGCAGGGGGAAAGGTGTGTTTAATATTCTCATTTCCATATTCACTTATAATTTTCCTCTCAGAAGACTGACAAGAGCTGAAATTAAAGGAAACCAGGTACAAAGTGGCTTTCAGAATTTCAATCCTAACTCCATACGACACTCTGTGCCCCTCCAGCTGTGCCTACCAGGCATTCTAGGCTATGAGTCTTTATAGGGTTGGGGGTTTTGGACTGTTTAAAGGGCAGAAGAGAAGGCAGTTCTTTGGAGAAAATAAGTATCATTTAAGTATTCGGCAATTTATAAAAAGGTTTTTTCCCCCCTAGTTAAGAGGGAACATAACAATAAATATCAGATAAAAATATATTTAGCTGAACAAAATAGCACTTAACATTGGAATACACAAAGTAGTATGCTATCTTTAATTGATGACTCGTCTAATGAGCAATTTATTGGAACACAATGAATAATATTCACATCTATGGAGTGCCTACCTAACAGGAAAAAGCAAGAAAATCTTAACCATCATTCCCTGTAATTTACAAAATAAGAGAAAAAATTATCAACATAAAAGTTTTTAGTTTGAGGTCTTTGTAAGGAGATATGTATTTTACCTGTTTCAAATCCGTTTTGTGTGGGGACACACTTAATTCTGTCACCTGGAAATGAAGTCTGAAACATTCTACCAAGGGAACAGTAAGAAGACAAATTTGAGTTCTTTTAAAAAATTTATTTTTGTATTTCCTATACCCTTCAAACATGGTCCACCTCAATCTATTAGAGTGCTTCTGCGATATGTTTAAGTCAATAAGCTCAATTGATTATTACGAACAAAGTCTTCTTTGTCAGGTTGAACTGACACTCTTCTTGGTAGCTAATTTTCTCCCGGATTTTTGTCCTCCTTAAGCTCTGGAGACAATGAGGTCCAGACATCACTTAGAAGCAACTCTCGTGGATTTTTGGAATTCCCTGAATAACTCAACAGTCCCCTGAAACTCTGACAACACCACTCTTTGTGAAGCAGACCACCCTATAATTCCGCAGCCAGATGAACTTAAGGGTGGAATTTTCACTTTTGCTCAAGCAAGAACTAAAGCAACAAGTAAGCACATAGAGATGTAAAGCATCTCACCTTAGAAACAGAGGTTCGAGAAAACGGGATACTTACAGAATCTACGAGGTTGACCACAGACTTTGCAAAGTTGTTGGTGTGTGCATGAGAAGAGCGATACTTCTTATACTAGAGAGGAAAAAAAGATCTCAGTCAATGCCAAATCATAATTTTTTTCCTTTTTATTGAATTGATTGGGGGGGACACTGGTTAACACAATTATACAGGTTTCAGGTGCACAATTCTACAACACATTATTTGTACACTGTATTTGACCCCAAGTCAGATTTCCACCCATCACCATTGATTCCCCCGATACCTTCCTCTACTTTCCTCCACCTCCCACCCCTGGCAATCACCACACTGTTGTTCGTGTCCATGAGTTTTTCTCATTTTTCCCCTCTTTTGCTTAATCCCTCCCCCTCCCCCCCAGCGCCACCCTCCCCTCCAACAGTGGACAGACTGCTCTCTATCTATGAGTGCATCACTGCTCTTTGGAACAACATGGATGGACCTGGAGAGCATTATGCTAAGTGAAATAAGCCAGTCAGAGAAAGACAAGTACCATATGATTTCACTTACATGTGGCATCCAATGAACAAAATGAACCAAATCATAATTTAATGGTAAATATAAAAATTCTATAAAAGCAGGAATCTCATAGCAGCAGTAGAAATTGGGGATTAAAATTAAGAATTTAGTGGATCTGGTGGTGTTATTTATTTCTGTGTTAGGCAGCAAAACTCTGATGATCTAAAACATCCAGGATATTCCAGGTAACACAGATGGCTGACAGAAATATGTGTGAGAAGCTTTACTCCTGAGAAGGAAGTTATTTCAGTCTTAATGTCTATAAATACAACCCTTTCATTTTCAATGAAACAACCTTCCCAGCTTATAAAGTGCTTACACCAATAAACTTAGTCCCAATTGGACACCCTCCTCACTTTAAACTCAAGGGCCATACACAGATCAAGAAAATTTCTTAGGTAGCACTTTAAATATTGTCCATGATATGGAATGTATCTGTCATACATTCTAGTATATTCTTTCAGAAGAATGCCTCCTCCAAATGAAGCCTTTTGCTTTTGACTGCTCAAAGTTAGAACAAGAAGAGACATAAAGTAAAAGTGAAATGTGACGATAGCTCGTGATCATTTAAGAAAAAATAAATTAATAGAATAATTGCAAAGCAATATCTGAAGGGCTACAGTTTTAGCAAGGAGTACTTTGCTTAGAATGTCTTAGAGAGGATATTTAAAAACAAAAGTATACACAGGGGGGTCATGTCCTCTACTAAGCAAAAAACCAACCAAACAAACAAAAAACATTCCCAAACTACCAAATCAAATTTGCACCATAAGTTTTAAAAATGTGCTTCAATTATAATTACTAAAATAATGCACCCTTAATAAAGATTAAAAGTATTTCCACACTGGAAAACCATGATATGCTTTTTGTTTCTCCTTTTCCACTTTCACATTATAAACTAACTCTGTTACTATATTTTTTAAACAAAGAATATATATATATATATATCTTAATGCTTAAATTTCTGATATTGTTGATAATACTAAGCACACTACTCAGCCCATGATAAATGTTCAATAAATCAGTATTGTGTTTGCTATTAGTAGTATTCATTAATTTTTATAATGATTATATTTACATTTGCTTTGGTGTGAATGTTTACATCTGCCCCAAAATTCATATGTTGAAATCCAAACCGCCAAAATGATGGTATTAGGAGGTGGAACCTTTGGAAGTACTTAGGTCATGAGGGTAGAGCCCTCATGAATAAGATTAATATCTCTATAAAAGATGGTCCAGGGAGACCCCTAGTCCCTTCCACCATGTGAAGACACAGGACATTTTAACAGGTTTTTTTGTTTTTTTTTAATAAATGGAGCATAAAGAAGTTGCTATAAGTAGCTCAGCATTTTAAGTTGCCTATTTAAAAAAAAAACACCTTTATTGTTGAAAGTATTACATATGTCCTCCTTTTTTTCCCATTGAACCATTATAGACCCTTCCCCCTCTACCCCAGGCCTCCACTACCCTACTGTCTGTATCCATGGATTATACATATATGCATAAGAGTTCTTTGGTTGGTCTCTTCTCACTCCCCCCACTACTCTCCCCGCCCCCCCCCCCCCCCGAGATTCATCAGTCTGTTCCATGCTTCTATGTCTCTGGGCCTATTTTGTTCATCATTTTATTTTGTTTATTAGATTCCACATTTGCGTAAGATCATGTGGTACTTGTTGCCTATCTTTTTTTTTTTTTTAATATATTTTATTGATTTTTTACAGAGAGGAAGGGAGAGGGATAGAGAGTTAGAAACATCGATGAGAGAGAAACATCGATCAGCTGCCTCCTGCACACTTCCCAAGGGGGATGTGCCTGCAACCAAGGTACATGCCCTTGACTGGAATCGAACCTGGGACCTTTCAGTGCGCAGGCCGACGCTCCATCCACTCAGCCAAACCGGTTAGGGCTTGTTGACTATCTTTAAAAGTAAAAAGCAAAAGTCTCTTTGGGGTGATGAAAATGTTTGGAATTAGACAGAGGTAATGGTTCACCACTTAGTAAAGGTACTAAATACCACTGAATCATAAACTTTAACAAAAAGCTTTGGCATTAGGAAGCACATGTCACAAAAAGGAAAAATACTAGCTGACACCTCCTCTATGCAATGGTGTTACACACCTATTAAGGTACATTTTATTTTCCTTCTGAATATTAATTTGTCCTTTTTGGAAACCTCTTTTTATAGTATAACTAGAGGCCCGGTGCACAAAAATTTGTGCACTCAGGGGGGAGAGGGGGGTCCCTCAGCCCGGCCTGTGCCCTCTCGCAGTCTGGGAACCCTCGGGAGATAACGACCAGCTGGCTTAGGCCTGCTCCCGGGTGGCAGAGGTAAGGCCCAATCCCTAGGTGCAGCCCCTGGTCGGGCTCAGAGCAGGGCTGATTGGGGAGTTGGGGCTCCGCCCCCTGTCACACTCAAGGCAGGGTCGATGGGGAGGTTGCGGCGCCACCCCGTCACGCACAGAGCAGGGCCCATCAGGGGGGTTGGGGCGCCGCCACTCTCACACTCAGGGCAGGGCCGATGGGGAGGTTATGGCTCTACCCCATCACACACAGAGCAGGGCCCGTGGGGGGGGGGGTTGGGTGCTGCACCCTGTCACCCACAGAGCAGGGCCGATCAGGGGGTTGGGGCACCGCACCCTGTCACACACAGAGCCGCAGGGTGATCAGGGGGTTGGGGAGCTCCTCCCTATCAGGCACAGAGCAGTGCTGATCAGGGGGTTGGGGTGCCCTCCCCTGTCACGAACAGAGCAGGGCGGATAGGGAGGTTGTGGCCCTGCCCTCTGTCACACACAGAGCCGCAGGGCGATCAGGGGGTTTGGGCGCTGCCCCCTGTCACACTGATCCCGGTGCCGGGAGGCCTCTCAGCTCCGCTGATCCCGGTGCTGGGAGGCCTCATGGCTCCACTGATCCCGGTGTTGGGAGGCATATTACCCCTTTACTATATAGGATAGAGGCCTGGTGCACGGGTGGGGGCCGGCTGGTTTGCCCTGAAGGGTGTCCTGGATCAGGGTGGGGGTCCCCACTGGGGTGCCTGGCCAGGCGGGGTGAAGGGATGATGGCTGTTTGCAGCTGGTCACACACCCTTCAGGGTGGGGGTCCCCACTGGGGTGCCTGGCCAGTCTGGGTGAGGGGCTGAGGGCTGTTTTCAGGCTGGCAGGTGACTGAAGCTCCCAACTGCTCCTTTTTTTCTTTTTTTTTTATTATTCTGGGCCAGCTTTAGCTCTGGCTCCAGCTCTGAGGCCTCTGCTGCTGAAAGCAGGTATCTGGTTTGTTTGGGTTCTATAATTGGAACACTGTATCAACTCCAGCTCTGAGATTCCTGCTGGCTGAAAGCAGGTTTCTGGGGTTTTGTTTAGCTTCTATATTTGTAACAATGTTTCAAACTGCAAGCTCAGAGGCCAGTAAGGCAGGCGGGGAACGTTGGTTTCCTCCGTCACTGAAGCAAGCAAGCCCCATGTTAGCTTCAAGCTGCCTGGCTGCCGGCCGCCATCTTGGCTGGCAGGTAATTTGCATATTGCCTTGATTAACCAATGGGAAAGGTAGCGGATGTACACTAATTACCATGTTTCTCTTTTATTAGATAGGATGGTCAAGAGAAATATGACACGCAAGTTGTAAAATAAAAGTCTTTTTAAGTCTATCAAAATGTGATGAGATTTTCATTTATTTCATGTTTGTTATTTTCAAGTCTCTGATTTTCCTTTTAGAAAGGTCACTCTGCTTGCTATGAGTTGAGTGAATTAGATAAGTTCAAAAATGGAAACAGAGACCTGTTGAGAAATTATTACAATAGTCCAGGTTACAGGTAACAAAGGCTGGACATTATAGAGACTGTGAAAGGTGAGAAAAGAGAATAAAAAGATGTCTCCTAGGTTTTGAACTTGAATAGCTGGGGGGATGGTAGTGCCATCTAAAATAATGAGATACACTAAGAGAAAAGAAGTTAAGGACCTCACTTTAAACTCAAGGACCTCAATTATAAGAACTTATATACTTATATGCATAGTCCATGGACATGGGCAATAGGGTAGTGAAGACCTGGAAGGAGGGGTGAGTAGGGGTTGGGAGGAGGGGGAAAAGGGGAGGGAAATAGGAGATATCTGTAATACTATCAACAATAAAAAAATATATTTTTTAAAAAAAGATGTTTAGGACCCAGGAACCAAGAGTTCTGATTTAGAAATGGTAAAGTGAGATGCCTATTCAATATTGAAGTACAGATGTCAAGTAAGCAGTTGAATATGCAACTATGGAACTCAGAAGGTAAGAGGTATAAAGAGTGATGAATTTAAGTCATGATATTATTTGAAGACTTGAGACTGGAAGTGGTCATTTTGGGGGAGAGTTATCGAAAGAAAAGAGGGCCCCAAGCCAAGCTGTAGGGCATTCTTATAATTCTAGAGGTCAGATGTAAGAGACTAAGAAAAAATAGCTGGTGAAGTGGGAGAGCCGTTGTGTCACAGAAGCTTAGAGATGAAGAAAATGTTTCAAACAAGAGAGAATAATCAATTGTGTCCAGTGCTGCTGAGAGAGTGGGCAAGTAAGATAAGGACACAGTGAGTTCTAGGGTTTGTTCGCTTGAACTTCCATTTAATTAACCACCTAGCATGTACTAGGATCTATGGTAAGTCTTTCTCCTACAAGAAATATTTGTTCTTCACAACTCTATGAGGTGGATTTTATTATCCCCATTTTATAAATGTGGAAAGTGAGGCTCAGAGAGGACAAATAAAAATAGCCACAATCACATAAGTGGAATTCAAAGGCTAGTCTGGGTTGAGATAGGAAATAAACTTGTTCAGTTAATAATTTTTATAAAAGAGTTTATGTATATTCCTAATAAATCATGATTATTAATAACTCTTAATTTATTAGGTACCTATAAAATATAGTGGTTTTTCACTCTGTTTTACATCTAAAACTAATAGAGAATAATATTGAATGTAAACTGTAATTTAAAAATAAAAATAAATAAATAAATAACATAATAGCTTTTAAATAAGAAAAACCAAATGAGGTTTAAATTGAAAAATATTTGAGCTATTACATTTTCACTTATTGACGTACACATAAGAATAGAGCAATAAGTGTAAGCAAAACATTTTCATGCACTTTAAAGTATTTCAACCATTTTTCAATTAGAATATGGTTTTTAATATTTATGTTTAGATTACTGGCTCAAAGAAATGTTTGCCGACCCTTATCAAGGCTATAATTGGCTCACAAATTAGGTTCCACCAGCCAGCTACTAAGATGCTTCTACAAAATTGAGGGATTTTTTTTTTTTTTGGTCTAACGAAATCCACTGATATGATGCTTGTTCAAAATAAGATATGGGCATTTTTTTCAGGAAGCCAATATTAGGTTACTCTGCATTAAAAAAGTAACCTTGAATGTAAATGTAGCGCAATATTTCTATTTCCTTGCATGAATGAGAACTAATTTCATATACTAAGAAAAATGTTCAATCTCCATTTATGATAAAACTTACTTTCACATGTTCTGATTACTGAAAATAATTAACATTTAAAGTGCCAAATTTGCCTTTTCTTCATAAACAAATACAATCCTTAAGAAGTTTGTTTTCTAAAAAAATTAGAGCTTGATTTTCAACCTAAGGGTGACAGGTATCAACATAACTGTGCTGCCTCATCTAGCACAAAGATTATAAGATGAGTACTCTTAGTGGGATCATTATTCCAAAACCCAATAGCAAATCTCCAGATATTGAAAAACAGATGTAAATTATTCTTGTTCAGTTTGTTAAATCAGGCTTTTTTTTCCCCCCAAAGAGCCAGGTGTTAAACATTTACCAACATGCCAAAATTATTGGGTATACTAACAAATAGCCTAGTGATCAATGCTCTAAGCTTCAGCCAAGGTATTTTATAAGAGAAATGGTTAAGCCCTGTCCAGTGTGGCTCAGTTGGTTAGAGCATCGTCCCATACCATTGGGTCTTGGATTCAATTCCCAGTCAGAGCACATTTCCAGGCTTCAGGTTCGATCTTGTTTGGGAAGAGTATGGCAGGCAACCGATCCGTGTTTCTCTCTCACATCGATGTTTCTCTCTCTCACTCTCTCTCTCTCTCTCTCTCTCTCTCTCCTTCTCTCTCTCTAGAATCAATGAAAAACATATTCTTGTGTGAAGGTAAGAGAGAGAGAAATGGAGAAGCAGAATATGGTTAAGAAAGTTTCTACTTTATCTTTGTGAGAAGTCAATAGAGAGTAATAACTATCTTTATATATCTTTTTTCATATATCTTTTCATATATCTTTTAGGTGTTACTTAAACCCACATTGAATCACATTTTACTTTGACCTTCATCTTTCCAGTATTTAAATAATCAGTTAAAGATAGTCTCTTTGGGTATATCTTTATTACATATGCTTATCTCCTATAATTATATCTGCAACAAAAAAATAATAATTAGTAAGGAAAAATAACATGCTAGCAGAGCAAAGACATGGAATAAAATTAGAAAGCAGTGACCACATACATAGATGGAGGAAAGTAGAGAATAAGAATTTTAAATGAAGATAAGTGAGAAATGCCACCCAGTTAAATCCACCAATTACAATCATTATTAAACAGAGAAAGTTGAGACTTCTGAAATTTCTATAAAACCCAGTGTTCCAAAACACCATAAAATAAATGAAATCATTTAATATTTCAAAAAAATAAAACATCTAAGTATCTTGCTTTAAAAAAAGTAACAAATAATAACTGAATATAAAGTGAAGTGTACTCTTTCGCAAATAAGCTGTTGGGTTCAAAACCCATTGGTTCTATACTCTTACCGTTTTGTGATCATTAACAATCATAAGTTCCAAATATTTCATTTCTTCAAACACACCACGAGATGGCTGTGGAATATAAAAATGTATGGTCAGATATAATAGCACCTTCTCTGAGGATGACTGCTTAGTCGTAGATTGATTTTGAATTTCAGAAGAACTCTTTGCTGCCTATTTTATAAACGCCCTTGAAGAAACTTGCTCACAAAAAATAGAAAAAAAGTGACCATAAGGTGTGAGTGAACATTCAAATATTCAGAAAAAAACAATATTTAACTATTATTAAAGTACTCATTAAGACAGAGAACAGAGCCCCATGTTGTTTTTATATTATTTTATATGTAAAAATATCCTAGAGAAAAATATACAGTATAATTCTGTAAAAGTAAATAATCTCAATTAAGATGTGATAAAAGCCGAAACCGGTTTGGCTCAGTGGATAGAGCGTCAGCCTGCGGACTGAAGGGTCCCAGGTTCGATTCCGGTCAAGGGCATGTGCCTGGGTTGCGGGCATATCCCCAGTAGGAGATGTGCAGGAGGCAGCTGATCGATGTTTCTCTCTCATCGATGTTTCTGACTCTCTATCTCTCTCCCTTCCTCTCTGTAAAAAATCAATAAAATATATTAAAAAAAAAAAAAAGATGTGATAAAAATTCACATCTATTAAAAGTTCAAGAAAACCTATCCAAGAATAGTAGAGCTCATTGAGAAAAGGTACCAATGTAGTAAAACAGAAACCTTAACTCAGCAGAGTGAAATTCTAATAATAATGTACTAATTCTTAACTTCTCACAGGAACAAATACTAATAATTAAAATATTCTAAATTCTTCCAGATTTTTATTATTACTAGATAATCCATAAAAAGCAAGAGCTAAATATATTAGCCATTAGGTTGGACTTCTTTTTCATAGTAGAAAACTACAAGGTCACTGATCATTTTACATTTGGTAGGGGTGGACTTTAGTGAAATGTCATTAGCCTATGTAAAACTTATTATTACCAACCACATCTTTAAGAGTAAGCAAAAACATATCTCTAATTTGAAAAAAAAAAAAAAGAGAAAAAAAACACACCTGTATCCATAATCACCGTAATACAAAAATAGGACCACAAAAAAAAGGATGATTTCACCTACAACTAAGTTTTTGATGGCTGGAGGTCTAATTTTTTCACACACAAAAATACATTCACCAAAACCTTATCTAAAATGTACAATTTTCAGCATAATTACTTATTAAGTTATCTAGTAAATTACCATGTAATCTATATGCTGTGGAATTAATTCTCGGTTACATAGCATTCACCATGTAATTACGAGACAGTCCCGATCATTACAGCTTCCTAATCTATTATGAAAAAGCCCAGGAACATAATTTCGGTTACAATGCCCCTATACAAGTATCAATACATGGGAGCCAAAAGACAATTGTTGATTATATAATGACACGATTCTTATTTAGCAACTATCATAATACTAATGGTCAAGTAGATTCATTCTGTTCAGAAAAACACATCCAGCTTCAAAGTTTGGTATAACAGAGTTTTTAATTTGAAAGAAATAAAAATAAGCATGATTAGCCAACATTTAAAAACCTAACTCCTTCCCCTATGTCTCTTGTTAACAGAAACGTTTCATATGATGCTATACAAGACATATTTTTAAAAGTCAGCTATATTTTCAATAGAAAAAAAAATGCACTGCAATTTTCATTTAAAAACAGAGCAAAAATAACACATTCCTTATGTGACCACTAGGGCTCACAGAACACTGGAATCAGTTTATTATTGTTAACTAGGAGTCCAGCGCGGGATTCTAAATCACACAGCGCCGCCCACCCTCGAGTCGCCGGTCGGGCCCTGCCTTGCTCTCCAGCCCCTGAAGAAGCCGTAGCCATTGGTGATCAGGCCCTCTCCCAGCGCAGGCACGGAGGCCCCTGCCGCCCTGCCCCCAGCACTGCAGGCACAACCTCCTGTGTCCAGTTAACCCGTTACAGCGTCCCGGTTAATTAGCATAGTTCTCTCTCTCTCTCTCTCTCTCTCTCTCTCTCTCTCTATATATATATATATATATATATATTATAGATATATATTATAGATATATATAATATATAATATAATATATAATATATATATAATATATATAATATAATATATATATTATAGATAGATAGGGAAAGATGAATAAAAAGCAACATTCCTATAGACTCAACTTATAGAGGTTTGGGAGGGTTTGGGCTTGTTGTTTTTGTGTGTCAGAGGAAGCTGCCCAAATCCCAAGTGTGTTAAGTACACTGAAATACTGTATGATGACAGGCAACAATTTAACGGAGTCAAATGGCCCCACCTGTGGCTTAATGCCACACTCACATTCACTGCTCTCTTCCTTCTCCTTTTCAACCACTGTAATTCAGATAGAAAGGGCCACTGATCACTGCTTTCCACACCTGAATAAAAAAAAAAAATAAGGAATACCAGAACTTATGCTTGACTGTACTTCAATGAGAGTATGTTTTTCAAATATTATATGAAGGTAAAGCAGTCTGGAGAGCAATTTCATCTAAAATCAAAATCAAGGTGGAAAATGCATGCCAATCAATAAACACTTCATATCTCACAGTCACAAATATATTTCAATTTGTAATTAATAAGTCATAATGTAATTCAAACATAATTTTCTTCCAAATATCACCAATAACATAATGAGTTTTTCAAGACTCATTAGAATATGCATATTTGACCTACAACCACCTGACCTTCAATTTCTGAAAGCTTAAGAGTATTCTACAGTTTAGTATATATTAAGTATATAATTCATTTTAGAATTAAAAATAACGTATGCCATGTCCTTGCTGGGTGGCTCAGTCGGTTGGAGCATTGTCCCGTACACCAAAAAGTTGAGAGTTTGATTCCCAGTCAGGGAGCACACGGGAAGCAATGCATCGAAGTTTTTCTCTCATCTCTCTCTCTCTCTCTCTCTCTCTCTCTCTCTCTCTCTCTCTCTCTCTCTCTCATCAATTAAAAACATATCCTTGGGTGAGGATTAAATAAAATAATAATAATAATGTATGTCATAAGCTTTTGCATAAATTATTAAAGACTTTTGGCATCAGGATACAGAAGTAGTAACATCACGTACTGCAATAATCCAAAAGAAGCTTTTGCAAATCAGCATGCTAAAGATGCCTCAGAGAGAGACATAAAAGAGAGGCAATGCAAGTTCGCCGAAGAGCAGTAAACTGCCAGGGAAATTTAAGCATGAACCTCACTGTAAATCACTCTCTTAAATTTGGCCTTACTCTCTGGTTCCTAACATCGCTTTATTCCCAGGCTTCATTTTTCAGTCTCTCCATCGAAAACAACTATCCACATCTCATTACATGAAAGCCACCGTTCTCTCCACAGCCCACCACACTGCTCACTCCAGATTTCAAGTCAGCTCTGCCTCCCAGCAAGCCTGCCTGTCTACCTAGTTCCACCAAGTTATAGTTCCTATCACACAAAATAGAATGGCTACTTGGATTAAAACTTACTGAGATTCTTCATTTGCTTAGAATATTGTCCCGCCAAGGTTTTCTGGATTATATGTGGTCGACCTGTGCTTTTCTGAAACAAAAAAAATTGCAGACAATTGAAAAGCAAGATGTGATTATACCTCTACAGAATAGTATTAGAACTTTCCTTAATATCCTTCCTAAAATTGGGACATTTATATGCTAATGTTTTAGCTATCAAGAATGAAAAGTATAGCCCGGCCAACATGTCTCAGTGGTTGAGCGTCAACCCATAAACCAGGAGGTCATGGTTCGATTCCCAGTCAGGGCCCCTAGGTTCGATTCCAGGTTGTCGGCTCGATCCCCAGTGTGGGGCATGCAGGAAGCAGCTAGTTGATGATTCTCTCTCACCACTTTTGTTTCTCTCTCTCTCCCCCCCCCTTCCTCTCTGAAATCAATATATATAAGTATATACATATACTTAAAGAATGAAAAATATATGTTGTATTGAAACTTAAAATAGAGTATCATCCAATTGTTCCAGCTTAGATAAAAGCAATAGTTTTATTAGTTACTCGTAAGTCTGAACTTTCTCCAAAGACATGAATAGGATATTCACAAGAAAGAAACACAAATAGCCAATGCATATATGAAAAAAACGATGAATTCTTTAGTATTTCTTCAAAATGAAAAAAATTTTAAAGATATACAAATTTGTGCCTTCAAGTTGGCAAAGGTTAAAAGATTATGATAACCAAAGTTAATTATAGCTACAAGGAGAAAAGTACTCTTATACACTGCTGGTAGGAGAAAATTGGAAGCATAGTTCAAAAAGAAATTTAGCAATTCTATCAACAGCCTTGAAAACATTAATATCCTTTCCCCTGGAAATTACACTTCTAGAAATGGCTTATTTCCATGACTATTATTACTATTAGCTTCCATTACTGGGTGCATTGTATGTGCCAGGCACTGTTAATGAACACATTACACAATTTAATTCTCACAAGAACTCCATACGGTGCATATTTCATCCCCGTTTTACAAATAAAAATATGAAGCTCAGAGAGATACATTACTGATTTAAAATTATATTACAAAATAATGATCCAATTTATTTTTAAGTATGTGAGGATATATCTTGGAAAATGGAAAGAAATTCACTGAAAAGTGAAGAGAAGTTATTTCTGGGGGATGGGATGATATGTAATTAATGTTTTGTAAAGTTTTTGTTTATTTTTGCTTTTCTGAATTTCCTATAATGTATCAGTCTTATAATTAGAAAATTGGTTTTTGAAAAAGTGTTCTTAATAGATTACATAAAAGATTACAATAATTAAGAGTTTTACTATCCATTTACTGCTTAACAGATAACAAATTCTCATTAGAAGCATCCTATCCTTAATATTTGAGTTGTTATAAAGTAGACTAAAATTAATAATAAGAATAAACAAAATATCAAAAAAATCTAAATTTGAGTATAGTAAACTCTTAATTCCAGAAGAGGTGAAAAAATGACTAGAGTAATGACACTCACAACTAGTTTAGCAACACAATTTTAAAACTGACTAATTTAAAGTTTCAAGTATTGTTCCTTTCCCTCCACTGGTGGTGAAAATAAGGACAAATTGTGAAGTGAAATAAGTCCAACAGAGAAAGACAACTACCATATGATTTCACTTATATGTGGAAACTAAAAAACAAAAATACATGAACAAACAAAACAGAAAACAGACTCACAGATACAGAGAACAGACTGATGGTTGCCTGATGGGAGGGGGATTGGGGGCGGGTGGAAAAGGGACAGGGATTAGGAAGTACAAACTGGTAGTTACAGAATAGTCATGGGAATGTAAAGTCCAGCACATGGAATATAGTCAATAATATCGTAATAGCGATGGATGGTGCCAGGTGGGTACTAAATGTATCAGGGGGACCACTTCATTCATTATGTAAGTCTCACCATTATGCACCTGAAACTAATATAATATTGAATGTCAACTGTAATCGAAAAAAGTAAAACTAAAAGTGGGAAGAAAAGGTAGGCAGTAAGAAAGGAGGCAAAAAGGATATAGCACTAAGCATGTAACAAGCAATCCTGGAAGAAGAGGGTGATGGGCATAGCAATGCAAAGTCAACGCTATGAACAGTGGTTCTCAACCTTGGCTGCACATTAGAATCACCTGGCAATCTTTTTAAAATCCTGATTTCTGGGCCTCATCCTCCGGAAATTGTTTCTTTGTTACTAATGTTGTGGCCCCACCCCATAACAAAGAAACAGAAGTTCCGGGGGATGAGGCCCAGAAATCAGGATTTTAAAAAGATTCCCAGGTGATTCTAATATGCAGCCAAGGTTGAGAACCACTGGCTATGAACATTAGGATCATAGCAGCTTATATTTATAAATCTCTTCAATAATTTAGTATATAACACATTTTTGTGTGTCAGAAGAAGCTGCCCAAATCCAAAGTGTGTTAGGTACACTTAAATACTGTATGACAGGCAACAATTTAACAGAGTGAAAGGGCCCCACCTGTGGCTTAATACTGTCACATACATTTGTGAATCATCAAATCTACAAAATCGCCCTATTAGGAATGTCTTGAAAAATAATCTCAAGGCTTTAAAAAAACAAAACTCTAAGGCTTAGGGAGTTGCTGTTGTAAAAGATTTTAGAGAGAGGAAGGAGAGAGAGAAAAACATTGATGTGAGAGAGAAATATCAATGCATTGCCTTCTGCAAGTGGCCCAACAGGGGATCGAATCCACAACTTGGGTATGTGCCCTGATGGGAGCTGGGCATTCCCCTCACCCCCATCCCCACCATCTTTCAGTGCATGCAACGACACTCCAGCCAACTGAGCCACACTGACCAGGGCAGGGAGTTCTTATTTTTTGGTTTGGTTTTGTTCCGTAGGTTTTACTTTATTTTGTTTTGGTTTTTTTGTGGGTTTTTTTTTTTTGGGGGGGGGGGGCGGGTAACAGGGCTATTAATTAATGCCAGAAATCAAAGTTAATTTTTTGCTGAACTCGTCAAATAATTTGGCTATACAGTATACAGGCTTTCTACCTACCACTGTAGTACGGGACAAACATTTTACTTAATCAAAATATCTTTATCTGGGTGGCGTTGTCTCATTATCTGTTAATTTTTATAGTTACCAGTTGAAAAATTATATAGTATTCACACATTTACCATTTAAAATTTAGTGACTTTTCTGTCTCAAATTTGAAACTTACCCGATATTCATACATTGCCACAACAAAGAAATTAAATGTGTTCAACTGTTATTGTCAATAGCCTACATATATGACTGTTACCTGTTTCTTTTTTAAAATACATTTTTATGGTTTCAGAGAGGAAGGGAGAGGGAGAGAGAGAGAGAAACATCAATGATGAGAGAGAATCGTTGATCAGCTGTCTCCTGCACGCCCCCTACTGGGGATCCAGCCCACAACCCAGGAATGTGCCCTGACTGGGAATCGAGCTGTGACCTCCTCTAGTTCATAGGTCCGTGCTCAAGCACTGAGCCACACCAGCCAGGCTACCTGTTTCAAAATTTATTTTTCTACATTTGAAATCTCTAAAGATAAAAATCATTTTCTGCTCCCCATCAAATGATTGCAATATTCTGATCCTATCACTCTCACAGTATTTTCCCAGTAGCAGTGCTTTTCACTGACATAACATCCCTACTGTCACCTCTCAGTGCCTCCATCGGCCACCATTCCTTCCCCCCACTTTTCAACTCCTCTCCAACCTGGGTTCCTTTAACTCCCTACAACACACTGGGAACCGTCCTGCCTCAGGGCCTTTGCATGGGCTCTTCTCCTGAGATGTTCTTCCAGCTCCCTAATGTCTAGAAGGTCTTCATTCAAAACTACTGTCCCATTGTGCCCTTCCCTGGATAGTTAAAGAGAAGGTCAAACTCCATTTGGCTTCATTTTTAACCCTTAGCATGTATCACTGTCTAATATACCATAATTAACTATCCAGTCTGTTTATTCCTGTCTGTCCCTGTAGACTATAAGATCTATTAGGCCCAGGATCTATATCTATTTTGTTCACCATTTTATCCCCAGCACCTAAAATAGTACCCAGCATGTAGTAACTCTCATTACAGTATTTGATGAACATATACCAAATTTTAAATTTGGCTACATGCTATTAGTGAGCAACACTATTAGAGTGTACTGAGATATAATTGACATACAATATGGTATAAGTTTAAGGGGTAGAGCATAATGATTTGATATATGTATATAATGCAAAATGATCTTCACAATAAGTTTAGTGAACAGCCATCGCCTCACATGATACAAAATGTTTTCTTGTGATGAGAACTAAGATCAACTGTCTTAGCAACTGTCAAATATACAATACAGTGTTGTTAACTATAGTCACCATGGTGTATATTACACTCCCAGAACTTATTAATCTTCTAACTGGAAGAATGTACCTTTTGACCATCTTCACCCATTTCCCCATTGGCCTCTGGTAACCACTAATCTGTTTTCTATTTCTATAAGTTGTTTTTTTAGAGTCCCTACAGATGACATTATACCGTACTTCTCTTTGTCTGCCTGATTTATTTCACTTAGCATAATGTCCTTGTGATTTTTTTGTCTAGCTGATGGCCTGTGAATGACTCTAAACATTATTTTCTCCCCTACCTCTAAAGAAACCTAAATATTATATAATATAATCATAGTTGAACCCACAAATTTCCCCACTGAAGATTCTCAGACTCCCAAAAGTTAAGTACACGCTTAATAGTTGTACAATTATCTAAAGAAGGAGTGAGAATAAAAGCTAGTTTAGCCCTGGCCAGTGTGGCTCAGTTGGTTGGAAGGTCGTCCCATACACTAAAAGGTGGTGGGTTTGATTACCAGTCAAGGCATATACCCAGGTTGTGGGTTCAATCCCAGTCAGGGCATGTGTCACAGCAATGTTTCTCTCTCTCTCTCTCTCTCTCTCTCTCTCTCTCTCTCTCTCTCTCTCTCTCTCTCTCTCTTCCTCCCCCTCCAAAGTTTAAAACAGGTACTATGTTTAAATGCACAGTGAAATCTACATTATGTTCTCTTTATTGCTCAAAGGCAACGATGCTGAAAGAATAAAACATCACAAGGAAACTGATGTCACAGCCAGACTTACCTCATCATGAATCAGCTCCAGTGGTTCAATCATATACACAAAGGTATTATCTTCAAACATACCACTGCAGCGTGAGAAACCACACAAGGAGAAAATTAACAATTACAGCAAACAGCAAGAAATAGCAGGGGAGCTGCATATTGCATCTTTAAAAAGAAAGAGTATAATGGGAGGGATGAGGACACACTTATAATACCTTAACCAATAAAGAAATTAAAGATAAAAAAGAAAAAAAAAAGAAAGAGTATATCTAAATAAATACCTTTATACTGCCTCAAATCTAAACTATATATTTGCACAGAACCCCATGGTGGTCCCCACACTACACTAGACAGCATCTAGGCTACACAGGGTGTAAAAAGTATACACCAAGAGCAGACAAATTATACATGATATGATTAATTTTTTTAATTAAATGGACAGATTAGAAGGTTAATCTGGGATTGGACTGTTCATGCAGTTCCAGTATCGCGAGTTGTTTCTCCAGGATAATGCACAACTAGTCCAAATTTCTTGTTATGCAAATCCAATATCATCGATAAGAAAATAGTCAAGTTCTTCATGTGTAACAATAATCTAAAGCTATCTGATTCGAAAGAGACAAATGAAGGATCTTTATGCTTGCACGTTGTGAATTTCCATTAAGCAGAATGCCTCTGTGCTGAAAATCACATTTAATTTTTGGAGATACAGAAATTTTTGTTGTGTGCAGAGATCAGATTTTTGAGATCCTTTTTCTTCACATGAGCACAAATAGATCTTTACATGGCGCGCGTGGGTTCCGGTCTAAAGGCAGCTACAGGTGTTTTTTAAAGCCTGCCTCAAAGCTGATGCAGGAGCTCCTCTCTTTCACACCCCCCTCACCTGGCTAGCGCCTAGTTATCCTTAGGTCTGATCCAGCTGATATGTCCTCCAGCATCCACCTCTGGGAAACATTCCTGGATCTAGGTTAGGTCACCCTATAAGTCCCTGTCCTTCCCCTTCACAGTACCTACCAAGAAGGCAAATTAAATATTAATCTGTATAATCATTTGTTTAACCTCAGAATCTCCTGCAAACTCTAAGTGTTAAGAAAATAGAGTAATACCTTAATCAATAAAGAAATTAAAGATTAAAAAAAAAAGAAAATAGGGACTACACCCTCCTTGTTCATCACTCCATATCCAGTCCCTGGCATAGGACTGGCACAGAAGAGGCACTACAAGACTTATCTATGAAAGAAAAGATGGAAAGGATGAATGAATGGAAGCAAGGTCATTGTCCCAGTGAGAGTCTCACGCACTGAAGTCCATTGCAGGTCGACAGAGCTGCCCGGGAGTCCTTGACGCCTCGGATGCTCCCATGGTAATAACAGTGCTCTCCACCCTATAACGCAGAAGGTTTGAGAAATTATGTTTTCTGCATCATGATTCACTCCTTGGGACGCGTCTATAAAGCAAAAACAACTGTGAGGAAGGTCCTAAAACCTCTTCCTGGTTAATATGAAATCTCAAAGCGCTAGGCAATTTTTCAACTTCCCTATGACAAGCATGTGCCTATAAAATTTAATGAAGGAGAAAAGGCTTGGTGGGAATAAGACACCAATACCACTGGTACAACTTATATAGCTTTCTTAAGCATGGAAGGGAGTAGATACTTAACAGAAACTGTTTTGGAATAAGGTCTTCTACCTAACTGAGGACAGACCCCAATGTTGTTATTTGTAATCATTTCTTATGGAAAATTACATCAAACCTTATTAATTCCTTTCCTACTATTAAAAATTAGTTTTAAAAATTGGAAATAATATATAAATTAGTTGTCAAAATCAAATAGTAACTACAAGGTCTATTTTTTTAATATAGCTATTTCCTTCCTCCCTCTCGCCCCACCTCCACAGCAATCATTTTTAACTGCTTCTTCTGCTGTTTACCTATGTATTTCTGAATGGAATATTTTTACTCCTCTGTCCTGATTTCACTTTAGAATTATCTTCCTAATATAGAATCTTAACAACCCTCTTGCCTTCAATACTAGTACATTCCAATCCACATCACCAGTTTTGGGTTAAATTGGTATTTAGTGTTTCTATTACAACTATGCAAAAAATTGTACATAGTTGTGATTACATATTCTTTTTTGCTCCATTTTAAATTTTTTCAAGAATATTCGCTTTGTTTTCTTGTTTGCTGGCTTTCCCATGTATTTAATAGCCCCACTATCTAAAATATTATCTACAACTCTCCTCCTATCATCAAACATATCGGTAATTTATCACAACCATTGTGTTCCTGGAGACACCCTTATGGTTTCCCTTTGACCTCCTTCTAGGCCTGATGCAAACCTGCCAACCAGGACTTCTCTGCAGCATCACCCTGCGAGCTCCCTTCCCTCACCCCTGCTATATTGATTTCTATACCCCATGTCTTCTCCATCCATTATCTCACCCTCCCCTTTTCTGGAGGCACACATCCTCTGCTACTTTCTTGAAAAAGTGTTCATGGAAGATAAAGTTGGTGAGAAAACTTGCACAATTGAAAATTTCTTTTTCTATCTTTAAACTTGAGTGATCATTTGGGTGGGTAGAGAATTCTAGAATAGAGATTATTTTTCTCTTGGCATTTTGCATAGTCTCACAACTTCTATGTTCCTGTTGTGAGTTGGATGTAATTTTAATGATAGATATTTTCTATCATACCTATTTTCCCTTTTCATGAAGACATTAAGAAATTTTAGTTATTCCCATTTTCATAAAATCTCACGACATGCATTGGTGTGGGTCTTTGCTTATTCATTGTGCTGGGCACTCTGTTATACCTTTTAATCGAGAAAATGCATGCACTTCAGTTCTGGGAGACTTTTACTGTTTCTCTGATAATTCCCTCCTTTCCATATTTCTCTAAAAACTGACTTCTTCTACCAGAGTACAGAATATATGGCTACCTGGCTATATGAGGTATGGAGTAGATCAGGGATTTAAATAGACTCCAGGCAGACTTTTAACCAACCTTTCTGTTTTCATGTGCCTTCAATCCCTGAGCCTTTCTGGGTAAAGTGACATGAGCTGGCTGGCTTCTGGGTTTGTCCAGAAGAACTTGGGAGAGCAGGAAAAGCTCAAACCTCGGACAATTACTCCTCATCCATTTTCTCTCTCCTACAATTTTATGGACACCTCTCATCTGCTGGCGTTTCTTCTCTTGGCTTGCCCTTTTTACTTCTTAACTGCTATTTGAGTTAAGAAGGGAATAAATATAAGCATTGAAGTCACATTGTTTAACCAGAAACTTCCTATTTATTTTCTTACGTAGAATATACTGGACATACTTTGACTTTTTATTGATGATTTATAGTCATTCTGATCACTGCTTATTCTACTGTACTACAATAGCCTCAGAGCATAATACAAATTTTCCATGTTGGTTGTCTAAATTTGGTATTATAACCCTGATAATATTTTATAAAGGTTGCTTTTCAGTCCTCATACAACCATCTTGTATATAAATTTTGACTTGTATATAATATGTCAAATTCTATTTGCATATTCAACTCTGGAACTTATAAAGACAAATGGTATCACACATCTCAGCACTTTCAGAATCCAGGTCATGACTCTATAACTAAACTTCAGACTCTTCACATGATTCTAAAAACAGTCACAGGTAACTGCAAATTCCATCAAACTGGTTATTTAGCACTTTGTACGATACCAAAAGGCTATCTTAAATCAGGTGATTATTAGAAATGCATAGCAAACACTGTCATATTTACTTGACCTTTCTAAGAAAAACTGTATTTTCCAGATACTCCTAAAAATATTCATTTTTCCCCAGAAAATATTCCCAAGTTCTCTTTTTAGATTTAACTTGCATTGGAAACTGAAGGTTGATGCTCTCTCAGTATAAAGGCCATTGTTACCTGTTTTCATTAAAACAGGGTATTGTCCGAAGGGAACTGCTTTAGTTCCCTGTATATTTAAATGTGGAGCACCATATTTTTCGGACCGCAAACAAGACTTGAAGTAACATCCAATCCCTGATGTTTATCATCACAAAAAAGTGTTAATATCTAATTATGTAGTTATACTAAGCACTATAAATAGTTTGGCAGGTTCTAATTCTGTATGGGTGTTAGTCGTATTAAAGAATTTTCTGAGTTACTAATTACTAAATATATACCAAGTTTTCAAGAAAGCATTACCAGTGAAATACTATTTAGCAACTCTCCGGATCTATGCAGCATTTTGTAAACACCACTGCGAAGGAACATCCTGAGGTATTTCATATTAAATAAATCCCAACTGAAAAGAGGCCTTCCCTCTTGGGAAACAGGGTAACAGTAGTGAAGGCAAAGAGGTCACTTTTAGTGGGCTTTGTCCACAGTGGCACTGGGCAGTCAGCTCTGGGGTGCCTTCCACACAATAACTAGCCATCTTGAACACCCACTATCTCACAGTAACCACTACCTCCATGTACAGAGAGGGAGGCATTGTTAAAATGCTCTTCCAACAACAGGAGAAGCCAAAATGAATCCCACATCTTCAGGCTCTCGGATTAGTCAGGAAGGCCTCAAGCAGCTCAAGAGTGCTGGCCAGTGAACTGGAGACCACCGCCTATGCGTGGGACACATCGGTGACCAGGCGAACAGTAGGGAGGGGGGCCCCAAAGGGCTCATTGGGCACATGACACCAGTCTATGGGAGCCCCCGGAGGCATTTCGGGATACAAAACTGTCAGTCAGTTCATTAAATTGAACAAAGTGGAGGAGTGTCTGATAAGTGAGAGTTACTGAGTAGTCAAAGGAACTTAAAAATCCTAGGAAGTATGCTCCCAACGTTCTCAGCCTCCCACTGGCACAGAGCTGAGCGCTCCACGGCCAGGTGGTGCTCCAGTAGCCGACGCGGCTCCACAAGGCTGCCGAGTTAAGGAGTCCCCTGGAAACCACCAGGCCACTCCTGCAAATACCGGAACACTGAAGTCATGTGCATCCTTTAAGACACTTCGTAAGCAGACGTGGCTGGGGCAGCAACTCAGTGAGCCTGCTGATAACACAGAGGAGCGAAAGATTTGGATCCCAGGTATTACTGATCAAATGAAGGAATCGTGTTTTTTTTAATACAACCTTTAAATACAACCTTTTGGAAAATGAAACCTATTGTTTCAATTTACTTTACTTTAAAATTGCCCCACCTTTGTGTCTGCTTGATGACCTCATCTGCTTCAGTCAAGTTCTATCACCCAGTTCATATCATCGTCATTAAGAAACTCTCATAAACTCGGCCGTTCATGGTGACCAAGCTCTGATTTTGTCAATCAACTCCTGAACGTGTGGATACACGTTTGAAAAGGAACTACATAGCCCTTAGATCCTATTTGATATTCCAGGCTCTATTTCTAAATATAACAATATATTCACTATTCTATATGCATATCTTTAAATTCCTCAAACTTATCAACCAGCAGGGTGTATCAATCCTATTTAATAAATCAGTGGGCTGGTAAGCAAAAGAGAAAAAGATATCTATAATTGGACACATAGATCTGAATTTGAATGTGGCAGAATAAGAAAATGAAAAATTATTTTAGAGAATCAGAGAACTTGTGACCGCGACACCAGTTTAATTATTTACCTTCATTAAACTGGCAGTGATATTCAAGTATGAAAACAGTTTGGCTGTACCAATGCCATATAAATTTTTAATAGCTCACACAAAATTATACTACTCAAACTTAAAATAGCTTTGTGAGGAGCCAGTACTGTCTGCTTTCTTAATTTCATGGGGATTGTTTTTTTTTTTTTAACTTTCAGGCCTGCCCTGAGCCAAGCCCACCAAGACCCATTCCCTCTGGCAATCCCTGCCCAGAAGTCTTTGGGGAAGAAGGAAATTTAAGCTGAGCCACAGTGATTTGATAAGGAAAGCACAAAAAAACACTGCAGGAGGATGATGTGATTACAGTGATAAAGAAAAGAAGACAGAGATTTGTATCTATTTGGTTCACTGATGTATATCCAGCACCTGGAACCTAATAAATAGGAATGGCTTATTCATGAGCCTAAGTGGCAAAATCTTAAAGGAGCAGAAGATGGATGTTTGTTGAGAAGGTAGTTAAATAAACCATCATTCCCCTACTTGAGGCTTTTTTCCTTTGAAATATAATTGACAAACCATAAAATTTACTCTTTAAAAGAATACAATTCAGTGGTTTTCAGTATTTTCAGAGGGTTGTGAAACCATCACCACTATGTCCAGGATACTCTGATCACCTCACAAGGACACCCTATACTAGCAGTCATTCCCCATTCGTCCTTTGCACCACCACCCCCCCAGCCCTTGGCAACCACTAATCTACTTTTGATCTCTATGGATTTGCCTACATATTCTGGACATTTCAAATAAATGCAAACTTATAATATGTGGCCCTTGGTGTGTGACTTCTTTCACTTAGCATAATGTCTACAAGACTGATCCACGGTGTAGCATGAATCAGGACTTCATTGTTTTGTATGTCTGAATAATATTTCTTTGTGTGATTATACCACATTTAGCTTATATACTGGTCAACTTGAAGTATGGTAGCAACCATCTCAGGTAGAAACTGTAGTTTAACTCTAACCCTGCTGTTTGGCTTAACAATAGAAAAGTTATTTTGATTTTCTGAATTGTATACATCATCCCATTTGATTGAATGACTATCCCATTGATTGTTATCTTACTGGTTTTAGAAAGCACATTCTTCTGTACCTAGGAAACAGGACAGCACAATTATCCTAAATTGTCTTAGTGGACACAGATAATGCGTTCCAGTTGACTCAGTGGCCCCAAGACCAGGACAGCACAATTACTCTAAATTGCCTCGATGGCTCTAGATAATAAATTCCTGACAACTCAGTGGTCTCGAGACCCAAGGGCTCTAGATAATGTGTTCCTGTCAACCCAGCCGTCCCAGATAATGTGTCTCTATCAACTCAGTGATCCAGAGACCCAAAACTGTAATTAACATGCTTAATTCTGCTTCTGTAAACTGCTTTTTTGCGAACCAGGTTCCTCATTCCAAACCCTGGGATGTAATCAATACCTTTGTGATTTTTGCCTATATAAGTCTGGTTTTGCCACCATCTTATCACTATGAGATTTGGGGAATGGCCCCTCATAGTCCCGGATTGCAATAAATGTGACTCTTTAATTCCACTTCTTGAGGCGTCCTTCTGTGATTCGCGGGGTACATTACAACAAACTGATGAACATTTGGGTTGTTTCCAATTTTCTGCGATTATAAATAATGCTGCTAGATATATCCACGTACAAGTTTTTGCTTGGACATATGTTTTCAGTTCACCTGGAGATGTAAAGGCTTAGAATTGCTGGGTCATAAGGGAACCCTATGCTTAGCATTTTGAGGAACTGTCAAACTATTTTCCAAAGCAGCTCCACCATTGTGCATTCCTACCAGCAGTGTATCAGGGTTCCAGTTCTCCATTCTTGCCAACATTTGTTGTTGTCCATCTTTTTTATTATAGCCAACCTAGAGGATGTGAAGTGGCACCCAAGTAAGTTTAGAACCAAGTAAGAGTGACACAGGACTGAAACAAATAAAAAATAGATCGCCTTCATTTTTGATAGCACTAAACTGGAGGAGAGGGTTCACCGAGAATCCAATAGGCCTGCTAATGCTATACCCTGAGTTATCCAGACTTACCCACCTAAGCACAGACAACATGGGGCAAACAACCCTTCTCACCTCCCCACTTCCCAGGCTGCCACTATACAACTAGGAGCATGGAAAAGTAGAGAGAAGGTGCTCTTCCTGTAGGGAGGTGATATCACAAAAGAAAGAGAGGAAGGGATTACACAGTCATGCCCAACCCCTTCCCACCAGTTAGGTCACTCATGACCCTGGGCAGGAGTGAGCAAGGGAACAGGGAGAAGTCAGGGTGAGAAAATAGAGCAAGGAAAGGACAATTTCCCTACCCATCTGCATCTCTCTATCCAATCTTATACTGCTGGCCAGGTGGTAGCTCTTTTTATCAGCAGAAGAGAAACCAAAGTGTTAGCAAGCACATACAGTTAATGGTTCACCTTAAAGGGGTTTAATAGAAATATGCTAAATTTAAAATATTCTTTTATGCTGTCAAATGGATGTCTAATTCTTTTATAAGAACTAAAATACTAACAATTAGTTTATTTTTAATAGGTTCATCAACAAAGTTGATCAACAAGTCAACAACACTGCTTTATTGTATACTGTGTGCAAAGCACTGTGCTAGAAACACCAACAAAAGCTAATTTTGTGTCAGATGCAGAACAAAAGTCTCTCCTCTATACTTACTGACTACCTGGCACCTAGGCTATGCTACCTACTTAGGTGGTTGACCTCTCCAGTTCCTATATTTGCTTCATAAGAAAAGAAGTCTTTTCATCCAGCAAAAGTAAAAGCCTAAGACATGAGACCCTTCTGAGCTGGAAGTGGGAACTAGGTAGGAGCCAGGCGATGATGAAGTAGGAAAACCTAGACAAGCTTCACAAAGTATGGACTCATCACTTTGTTTCAAATTAATTCCCAGAATATATTAAATGTCCACATTTATATTTAACTTCAAAGCCAACAGGCTATTTAGTGAATCTGTTTCTCTCTAATTATGTGTGTGTGTGTATTATGTATGTATACTTTTGTCTAAATCAGCGGTTCTCAACCTGTGGGTCGCGACCCTTTGGCGGTCAAACGACCCTTTCACAGGGGTCGCCTAAGACCATCCTGCATATCAGATATTTACATTACGATTCATAACAGTAGCGACATTACAGTGATGAAGTAGCAACGAAAATAATTGTTTGGTTGGGTCACAACATGAGGAAGTGTATTTAAAGGGCCAGAAGGTTGAGAACCACTGATCTAAATAGTTTGAGATCTTTGGAAGAAGGTTTGCACAAAACAGGTTTATTTAACCCAAACAATCTTATATGTTAATTTCTGGTACTCTGTTTAAGATTTTCTTAAACAACATGGAATGCAATGTGAAGCTTTTTTTAAAAAAAATGTAATAGTGGAGTGAATGTGAATTTATATATAAACTTTCAGAAAGAAAAACTCAAGATGTAACAAAAGCTTTAAAACAAGGTGCCTGTCCTGACCCAGAAAAATCCCAGTATCAGAATTAATCCTTAGCAATGATCAAAGATGTGTTCAAATATGTCTGAAAAGCCTTTCTTTAGAGTTGGTTGTATAGTGAAAGATTAGAAACAATCTAAATATCTACTAATTTGGGATTTTTAAACAAATTATAGCAAATAAATAGGAAAGAATATGTATATTTTAAAACAAAAGTTTAGGAGATTATTTAACATATGCTAAAATGCTTATAATATTGTTAGGTTAAAAAATCCTGCTACCAGATATTTAAGGGGCATATCATTTAAGTTTGGGAGGGAGGGATATCTACACTAATCTACACTAATAAAAGAGAAACATGGTAATTGGCGTATGACCGCTACCCTTTTCATTGGCTAATCATCGAGATATGCAAATTAACTGTCAGCCAAGATGGCGGCCGGCAGCCAGGCAGCTTGAAACTAACATGAGGCTTGCTTGCCTCAGTGACGGAGGAAACCAACGTTCCCCGCCTGAGGCTGCAGGCCTCTGAGCTGGCAGTTTAAGAAACTCTGTAACAAATACCGCTGGACTTCAGCCAGCAGATTCGCAACATTGTAAGCAAAGGCCAGAAACCTACTTTCAGCCGAGGCCTAAGAGCTGGAGCCAAGCCTCAAGGTAAAGCTGGCCCAGAATAAAAAAGAAAAAAAGGAGCGGTTGGGAGCTTCAGTCACCCCCAGCCTGAAAACAGCCCTCAGCCCCTCACCCAGACTGGCCAGGCACCCCAGTGGGGACCCCCACCCTGAAGGGTGTGTGACCAGCTGCAAACAGCCACCATCCCTTCACCCAGGCTGGCCAGGCACCCCAGTGGGGACCCCCACCCTGATCCAGGACACCCTTCAGGGCAAACCAACCAGCCCCACCCTTGCACCAGGCCTCTACCCTATATAGTAAAAGGGTAATATGCCTCCCAGCACTGGGATCAGCGGAGCCATGAGGCCTCCCGGCATCAGGATAAGTGTGACAGGGGGCAGCGCCCAAACCCCCTGATCGCCCTGCGGCTCTGTGTGTGACAGGGGGTGGGGCCACAACCTCCCTATCCACCCTGCTCTGTTCGTGACAGGGGAAGGCGCCCCAACCCCCTGATCAGCCCTGCTCTGTGCCTGATAGGGGGGAGCTCCCCAACCCCCCCCCCCCACAGGCCCTGCTCTGTGTGTGACGGGGGCAGCGCCCCAACCCCCTGATGGGCCCTGCTCTGTGCATGACAGGGTACAGAGCCCCAACCCCCCTGATTGGCCCTGCTCTGTGCGTGACCGAGGATGGCGCCGCAACCTCCCCATCGACCCTGCCTTGAGTGTGACAGGGGAAGGTGGATCTGCAGGAAGTCCACAGGGTGCCATTGAGCCCTACCCTGATCGTGACTGAGGGTGGCATCACAACCTCCCAATCTCCCTGCTCTGTGCATGACAGGGGGCGGCGCCCCAACTCCCCAATCGGCCCTTCTCTGAGCCCGACCAGAGGCTGCACCTAGGGATTGGGCCTGCCCTCTGCCACCCGGGAACAGGCCTAAGCCAGTAGGTCGTTATCTCCCAAGGGGTCCCAGACTGCGAGAGGGCCGGGCTGAGGGACCCCCCCTCCCCCCCGAGTGCACAAATTTTTGTGCACCGGGCCTCTAGTATATATATATATATATATATATATATATATATATATACACACAGATATAGACATAAAAACCAGACGGTTACCATTAATTCATTATATATGAAACGAGTTTGGGTATATGAGCCGTTTGGAGAAAATGGGTCATAAATAAGAGAAAAGCAATGACCACAAACACAAACTGCAATGAACACTTATTTGGCCAGCGTTGAACTACCCTTTGTTTTAAGTTTTAGTTTCAACTGACACAAGATTTGGCGTGTCTTACTAATCATAAGACCTCCTCTGGGGACCTCCAATGACCTCTGGAGGCCGTTAGCTATTCTACTTCTAACATATATATATAAACTTCTTAGTGATTAGTTTGGGTCAGGTTACTGCAGCCTGCAAAGGTGGCTTGTTTGCTGAGTCTATAAAGTTCTCTGCAATCTCTACACCACACTCATGACTCAGCATCCGCAGTGCTCCCGGCCCTGGCAGGAGGACAGAGCTGTGGCTTGTACAAGTGCCAGGAAGCACCGTTACCTTGCTTGATTTAGCATTTCTGCTCACTTTCCACAGCATTAACTTTTAGGGAGACTCAAACACCACCATCACCACCCTCCCCACCCCCCACATGCAGCCTCAGGCAAGAACTGACAGACTAGTAAAAATAATATATGGACGTTCTTAATCTGTGGTGGAAAATTTCACAGGTTTAGAACACACATCAAATCACTAATGATGGGACAGTTATAAATCCTGAGCAATGCCAGGTCCCCCTGGGCAGTATTAACAAGTAACTATTTGTCGGGAGGCTATCAGACTGACAAACCCAGTTCTCTGTGCTGCACAACCCAGCAAACCCACACATTAAAGATCCACTTTTCTACCGATACTCTAGCAATTCAGAAAAAAAGAATCCAATGACTGTCCCCATTTGGCTTGTTCCCCTCTGTCCTCTCCCACGCCTGTGGTATCCGTGGACACTGCTTCGGCTCAACGGCACCCTGTGGACTTCCTGCAGATCCAAGTCTGGATGGAGCCATTCCACTGGCAGAAATCACTGCTCCTTCCACACAAAGAATCCACCTCTGGTTTTCATCTAAACCCCCTTGCTCCTTATTGAAGAGAACAAAAGTTGACCTCCCACTGAAGGAAATCAAGTACCCAATTACCTTCATATTACATTGCTTGCTGGCAGGTTTATTTGCCTTCTCTCTGCCTTCATTTCTTCCTTTGCACAACAGGAATAATAATATCCACCTCAAAGAATTGTTGTGGAGATGAGGAGGGAGGGTGCTCCCTAAATCTTCCTTCCCCTACCTGTCCTCTGCCTTTCTGGGGCACTAGAATCACTTGGATTAAATACTCATTCTAATGACCCACCCAGTCTTGCCATTCAGTTTCTATGACCGTAGCCTGGTTATCTACTAATTTAAAATGCTGATATGGAACTGTATAGCTCTTTTTACCATTCACTTACATAATATACTGTATGTGTAACCAAAACAAACGTTTCTTTACTGCCCTAAATATACTGAATCTCTATTGTTATCTTCAACATCTGGAAGTTTTTAATAAATTTCTTCTAAATGTACTTTAAAATTAAAAACATAATTTGTTGTGTCATTGTATAAGACGACAAATACTTTTACTGAAGATAGACATCAAAACCATGTAGTGTGTGCCTTGACCAGGCCTCTGACTAAGTCTATTTATACTGCAGGACTTCATATGCTGTTAACCGTACCTTAGAGTACTGTGGTTTCCCATTCTCATAGTGAATCTCCACGTAATCAGAAGACAGCAAGCCACTACAAAGGAAAGACAATAGAGTGAGTTCTGCGTCTAAGATACTTGGAGGTTTAAAAATAATCAGCTCAGCAAATGGATATGGGGGGCATGTACACCACAGACAAGTAGCTACAGTCCAGAGTACAAAAAAGGTCATCATCAAGTCTCGAGGTTAGCCAGCAACAAATCATCCCTCAGTCTGTTCAAAACACAAGACACAGGTATTTAAGGGTGAGCTTCTTTTATACACACTATTCATCATTTGATTGATATGTCAATTAATATAGAACAAACAAAGAAGGCAGGGAACAGGAGGAGTTAGGCCCTGTAAAATCCCACTATAGTGCTCTAAATAATTAGAATCTCATAAAGCATAATCACTGAGAAGGAGGATGGAATGAAGGCCGGGTAGTAGGCTGTTCAGGCCACAGGATCCCTATCACAACTATTCAACGCTGCTGCTGCTGCATCTCAGAGCCAGCCACAGACAACATGCAAACGAAAGAGCACTGCTATGTTCCCATACAGTTCATTTATGACCGCTGAAATGTGAATTTCACATAATTTTCACACATCGTGAAATATTCTTCTTCTTTATTTTTGATCAGCCATTTAAAATTGTTAAAAACATTCTCAATCCAGAATTGTACAAAACCAGGAAGGACTGGATTTGGTCCAAGGGCCATAATTTGCCAACTCCTGAAATAAAATCACAGTTATGTACATAGATTTTGAAGTCAGAGGAAGTAGGCTTTAAAGCCTAGCCCAGCCCGTTAATAATGGTGTGACTAAGGACAAGTTACCTATCTATCGGCCTTTATGGGAGTTAAATGAAGACGAGAAAGAGTGTGAATCTCACAGGACACTGTGAGGATTCAATGACAACGCATATGCAGTGCTTAGCCCAGAGCTCAGCATGGAGCACGCGCTCAGCAATGGCATTGAGGCCATCACTCTTGATTTTAACTCAACTTCTTCAAACACATTTCTCTGTATACAACGTGGGACATGCAAAATATGACAGAACACTGGGCTGCGTCAGGGCGTTTGGATTCTCATTTGAATTCTGCCATTAGAAGTAACAACAAGTGATAACTCGAGTTTACTGAGCACTTGCTATGTCCTAGGCACAGTTCTAACGACTGTAGGGGTATTAACTCATACAGTCCTATGGGTAACTGAAGGACAACAGTAGGTTCTGCTATGAGTCAGATGTGTGTCTTAAACGTAGGCCTCCATTTGCTCTCCTGCAAAAGGAAGGGCTGGAGCAGATGAGCCCTCAGGTCCCTTCCTGCTCGGACAGTCTGTTTTCTGTGACTCTACCTAACTGTAGGTTTTCTTGTTAGGAACTCTTGACACGATTTCTTTAACCAACATAGGATAGGACTCATGATTTTGCAGTTCTAAAATGAGCGAATGAGGAGGCTGGAGGAGGGTTGGAGCCAGTCAGCAGAGTTCCTGGGAGTCGCACTGCGCAGCTGGCATGGTTTCCTACATGAGCCGAAGGGCAGCCTTCACTACACAGAAATAAAGCACATGCCTGTGCCCTGCACAGGTTTCTCTAATGGAATGACTAATTAAATGTGTGAAGGGCAGCCTTCACTACACAGAAATAAAGCACATGCCTGTGCCCTGGACAGGTTTTTCTAATGGAATGACTAATTAAATGTGTGTACCTTTTGATGATTCTACATGGCACATACTCATTCCCTTTTAGAATCTAAACAATAGTCAAAACAACAATTCTTGACTCTGTATTCTTGGGAATACCTGACAGGGTGCAGAAACTTCTTTCACATCTACTTAATGAAGTCAGCTAGCAGCACCGGGAATATACATAAACAGGGATGTTGATAATAACATTTCTCTGAGGAACACTTCCTGTCTCACCAGGAGACAGAGAGGTTGTGCTAACTGAATTCTAATTACCTCTCTCTACAGGTAATTCATTATTTTCAAAATTCTCAACCACACAGTCACTGGAGCATGTCTAAAGGTGGCAAATAAAAGTTCTTTTAGACTGCTACTTTTGCTTGTAATTACAAAGGCAGATGGTTTTCTAACCATTAACTGCCAGATATGATAAAGGTCACTTTAATTATTCTATTTTTCCATTTTAAAGGGCCTCTCCCTCCACCCCACTCCCCCAAGTTACACACTTCTTTCTAGTATTAACTGCTTTGGGGAATATTAAAGAAGAAAAACAGCTCCTTTTCTAGGAGCCTGTAACAGACACGGAGATAGACATAAAATGACACCATATGCTCCCATAGCCCATTACTCCACCTTCCAACTTCCTATAAATAGCACACAGCCCCATTTGCTCCACCCTTTCCTCCTGGCTGACCACAGCTAACCCTCCCTTAAAACTTTCTTTCACTCACTGTAGCATCCTTAGCACCTGCATGATGCCTAGCACACGGTAACCCTAATCAACATTCGCTGTGTGAGCAAACATCGACCAACATCTAGGAGATGTCAGGCCCGCACCATGAAGGGTGAATGGTTTCTAGCATTTTGGAAAATAACTTGAATCCCTTACTCTAAAGAATGAACCACTTTCTTTTAGGTAAACTTGTTGTGAGAGCTTGTGAGTGGGATAATCAAGCATGTTGTTCAGAATAAGACAGCATAGGTAACAGGGCCTGGGGCGATGAGGAAGACTCCTAGGAAAGGCAGGCACTGGGCCCCAGGTAAACCATCTATTCTCCACGAATGAAAAATCATTCACTTAAAACATAGTGGAACTACCAGTCTCTAGAACGTCCAGTTCTGAAATGAGCAGGTTGAGCTCTCGGGCTGCATCTCTGATGAGGACGTGGAGTGGATAGCTGGGAGCAGAACAAGTTCTTCTGAAGGGACCTAGAAGCCAGCAGGGCAGGCTTTCCCTCACCAGCAGAGCTAAGGAAAACCTAGAAAAAGAGCAGCAAGCACCAAGGCTTACCAACTGGGTGCTACATCATTTATCCAAATCAGGCCATTTCTGGGAGGAAAAAGAGGTATATTAATAATTATGCTAGGACTACAGACATACATCAGGAAGGACTGTTCTGGGGAAAGTAGGGCAAATCTATACTAATAAAGGGGTAATATGCTAATTAGACCGGACATCCTTCTGGACAAAGCCACGGTGGTGGGGGCCAAGGCAGAGGTGGTTAGGGGCAATCAGGCTGGCAAGGGAGAGCAGTTAGGTGTGATCAGGTCAGCAGGGGAAAGCGGTTAGGGGCAACTAGGCAGGCAAGCAGAGTGGTTAGGGGCGATCAGGTAGGCAGGCAGGTGAGTGGTTAGGAGCCAGCGGTCCTGGATTGCGAGAGGGATGTCCCCCAAGGGGTCCTGGATTGGAGAGGGTACAGGCCGGACTTGCACGAATTTTGTGCACTAAGCCTCTAGTGGTTACATAAAGGTCAAATTTAAGGTACACACATCAAGTTCTACATGAGAGGTCAGGCAAGTCTATGGGTGAAAAACACCCTAAAGGTGAGATGCTACTAAGCAAGCAGTGTGTGAGTATGTCTCCTCTGCCCGTTGTTTTGGGTTCTGTAATTGTTTTACAGGCCGCCATTTTAAGACAGTCTTGCGTAGGCACCTCAGTTTCTCTTTCTCAGCACGTAATATCAGCAGGTAGCTGTTGGGAGAAGAGTGAGCAGTGGAAGATGTGGAAGCTGGGAAGCTGTGAGTCCACGGTCACTCTAGCAACCTGGACTTGTCAGGTCTTGACCCGCCATGCCGTGTGGCACTTTAAATGCCTTTGTTCTGAAGTGAACAGTAGCACAAATATCCTAATTCAAGCCGCACTGGTGAAACACATAAATTAGTTTCCATATGTGTTCAAACTGGAATTGGAACAGAAGTCAATAGTTATGTGAGCAAAGAATGAAAAATTATGTGTAGAAAGAAAGGAATGCTGCTAATATCCACTTTCATAATGCTCTCATCTGATTATCCTCTGTCTGACAGTGTTTAACTTCCCAGTATTGGGAGCCCTGATCATCCCAAATGGCCCTTAACAGATTCACCCAAGAAGTCTGCTGCCACCCTCCCCACCAGGTCTCACATTCATATTTAATGACAACAAATGCTGGTCACGGTGAATATTCTCAACTTCGTGGAGCTTCAAGCATAAAGAACATTGTACAATGAAGCACTGTGCCCACTCCCTCATTACACTACAGCAGGCGTCCTCAAACTACGGCCTGCGGGCCACATGCGGCCGCCGAAAACATTTATCCGGTCCGCCAGGTGTTTTTGCCGCCGCTGCCTGTCCTGCTTAGCAGCCGACTCGTCCCGGGCCCGCAGTGCGCATGTGTGGAATGTCTGAGGGACAGTGAACTGGCCCCCTGTTTAAAAAGTTTGAGGATCTCTGCACTACAGGCTTCTCTCTTTTCCTTTTATTAAACATAAATATTTTTAATTTATCCAATACTATAAAATGCAGTGAAGAGAGACACAGAATTTAAACTCGGCACATTCATAGACACATAAGACTGTAACCTTACAATAATCCTTCTGCCCTTACATTGCTTTCCTTTTTTAAAACAATAGACTTAAAAGTAAAATGATTTTTCAATCACTTTTCTCAAGTTTTAAGTTTGATTTCATCCCACCTAAAAACATTTTTATACCAAAAGTTGTTTCAACTAGAAGATATATACTCCTTTGGGTACAATACAGTAAGACTTTTAAGCTGTGTTAAAATATTGTAGGTATGGAAAGGTTGGGACTTAAGGGTGTAAAAATATGTTAAGTGGATGCAAGTCATTATCGGTTGAATTGAGGCTTTGCGTTAGGTCAAACAAAGGTGGCCTGCTAGGCCAGGGCTGGGGAATGTGGGCACACCTCATAGGCACAGAGCTGCAGGTGGAGAACATGCCTAGCACAAGCAGGATGGAGGTGTCGGGGTGTAAGCTTCTTGAAGGGCCACAGTGGGAATTTAATGAGTTCCTAAACCACATAAGAGGTTGCAGCAGAATTTTAATGAGTAGGCACTCCTGCACCTCATAGCTAATGGTCCCACCCACCATAAGACAGTTAAGAACACTCTAGTATATTAACAACAGGAAACATAGGCAGGCTGCAAATTAATAGAAAGGGAAGTAGAGAAAGAAGAAGTTAGGAGGGAGAAAAGGGATAAACTTGAGGTGATATAACAGCTGAGCACCCTTTCTCAAGCTAGCTTGATTCGCCAATTCAGAATTTCCTTGAGAAGGTAGCACCAATAGAAGCACCCTTCATTAAATAAAAAAGAAAGATGTTTCATTTCTCTTCTCTGACTTTTAAATTAGAACACATGACTGCCAGGATCTCTGAAAGTGGGCTAGTAATTTTGAAATTCCTCTACGATACAATTATAGTTATTCTCACATATGTGGTTTTACAACCCCATATGTCATGAAACAAAAAATTTTAAACACAAAGAAAACTGCATCCAAATAAAGGTGACATACTTTTTGAACACAGTTATACATAACTGAAACGCTTCAACAATTTTCAAATAATAAATATTACAGTTTGTCGAATATTGCTAATCTAGGTTACGTTCTGATCTGCCCAATATTTAGTTACACAAGTATGAAACCAGGCATCACACATAGAGAAATTGTAGGGAATGGATATAAATCCATTACTATCAAGCTTGCCTTCTAATGACCTTGTCCAGAGAAATGACTTTCCTCTAAGTCCAGTTCTTACCACATCCTAGAGCAAGAACTCCCTGCTTATACCATTTTTAGTACATATAGAAAAAGTGCACATTTGTTTATACATTATCCATTTTTCCCAGGTGTACATGAATAGTTATAAGATAAACATGCAAAAATAAAATACATTTCTATGTGCACTGTAAAACAATGTAGGAATAATCTCCGGGGGAAAGTTTCTGCTAACAATGACAACAATGGCAGCAAATTTTATATATGTATGATGTATGTGAATATTTATACATATATTTATACATATATGTACATATGTATGGATATACATACACTCTATAAATTGAATCTAATCCCAAACAAGATTTCAGGAAGTTTTGGGTTTTTTGGTTTTTGGTTTTTTTTTAAATATATTTTATTGATTTTTTACAGAGGGGAAGGGAAAGAGACAGAGTCAGAAACATCGATGAGAGAGAAACACCGATCAGCTGCCTCCTGCACATCTCCTACTGGGGATGTGCCCGCAACCCAGGTACATGCCCTTGACCGGAATCGAACCTGGGACCTTTCAGTCCGCAGGCCGACGCTCTATCCACTGAGCCAAATGGGTTTCGGCCAGAAAGTTTTTTAACTTAACAAAATTATTCTAAAGTTCACCTTAAAGAATAACTACCCAAACATTTTTTTAAAAAAGAAGAGTGGCAATAGGACCTTATATACCGTGAGAGTCACCAAGATACAGTGAGCAAGGTCTGATGAGACAGCCCAGAGGGCAGAACAGAGAGTTGAGAAGAGATTCAAGCTGTAAGAAATATGCCTCTGATTTATCTTCATAGAAAAGAAAGAGCACTTGGCCAGGCGGCTGCTGAATTTCCCTAGAGCAAACAGGATGTGGGGGTGGGGAGAGAGGATGAGAGCTTTATGTGTGGCTGATAGCACACGTCCTAGGAAGATTTCCCTAGACAAAGGGAGGTGGAGGCAACTAGAGAAGGCCCCAGCCCATTTTTTTAAATAACCCAATGGGAGACAGCAAGACCTAGGCGACCTATTAGGAAATAGGTGATCAAAGAGTCCTCAGCCAATGAGGAACTGGCGGAGGGTCTAAATACACAGGCTATGTTCCCTGCCCTACGGGTGTTCCTGTACAATGGGCACCTGCTCTCGAGAGTGTTATTAAAAGTCTCATTCTTGCCATGCTTCTGTTTCCTAGTCCGCCATTTAGTTCACAAAATGTAAAATGTAGAAACAATGGCATTTTAAATTGGTAGAGAAGAGAGTAAATAAAGGATAAATATGTTTGGAAGATCTGACTAAACATTTTAGGAAAATTCAATCCTTACATCAAATCTTACACCAAATAATGATATAGTCATTAAAGGAAGGTATGTTTAAAAGTAAAGCCATACATTTACTATAAAAATACAGCTGCATATTAAGGAGACACTATTTTAAGCATGACATTAAACCTAGAAATAATTTTTTTAAATGACTATAAAAATTTCTTAAATTTTCCTAAGTTAAAAAATACCATAAACAAATTTTCCAGACGAACTGAGAACAAAACACTTACAAAATACAGAATATGAAAAACAAAGAGTTGCTCTCTTTAACATCTTTAGCATAAGGAGCCAAAAACAAGTAAAAGCAAACAACCCAACAGAAAGAGGGCAAAGAACATGGGCAGGTGATTCACAAAATATAATGTTCTAGTCCACAATGCAATTCACAGAAAAGAAAAAAAATACTAATGGTGATCCATCATATACAAATCTACAATTATATTAGTAATAAAAGGCCTGTGAGTTAAAATAGCCATGAGGGACCACTTTCCCCCATCAGTTTAGAAAGTAAACATGAATGATATTAGCCAGAGCTGGCAAGAACAGAGGAAAACAGGCACTCCACGCTTACTTACTATTGGGAACATGAATTAATGTAATATGCCTTTCCAGAGGGCAATTTAGCAATAGCCATCAAAAGCCCTGAAAGCGTGTTTGCTCTCTAAATCCGCAAGTTTTTATAATCTTATAAGTGCTACTTATAAAGATTTCCTGGGGAAATAATTAAACAAGAACAAACACCGCATGCACGCACACAGCTATTCTCTTCAAGTGATGTAGATGTGAGTAGGTTTCTATGTTTTCACAGACACTTCAAAAGATGGGAAAGATGTTCACAACATCATTCAGTGAAAAATAAAAAAAACAAATGAGAAAATATTACATTATGTTTGGTAACTTTTTAAAATTACGTTTATATATGTATGTTCACATATAGAAAAATATCTGCAGAGATATACACACAAATATAATAGTGGGCTACTGCTTCCTGTAAAAATGTCAATGGTTTTTGTTTTCTTTTGTTGACCCATAATTCCTAAGGTTTTTACAATGAATTTTTTACCTGTTAAAGTAAAAAAACTACAAGTTATGCATTTTTAAAGGAAGAGAAACAGGAAGGGAATTGGCTAATTTCAGGCCCAGGAAAGGAAATGATCCCAGACACCGACAATATCACCACCGACCACACAAGGAGTAGTGGCCCGGCCTGGCCATCTCTGCCCCCTCAACTCAGTAAGACCAACATTCCCTGAACACCAGGAGGAAGTTTGGGTGAGGACAGACGAGAAACAAACGACAGTCCTTAGCCTCAAGGTGGTTACAATGTTCTAATTAAAATAAGACCAGGCAGCAAATACCTAATATCGTAACAAAGCTTCAAGGGGTCCTAAAGGGGAAATTAATTTCCACTAAGAGGATTGGGAACTTTTTAAAAAGAAAGCAGGCAGGACAGGTTGATAATAAAATATGGACAGGAACATGTGGGCAGGACAGAGCTGGTCACATGGACAGGGATCAGGGTGTGCAAGCACATGAGGCAGGAAAAGGTTGAGAACCACACAGAAGCAGCTAGAAGTCCAGCGTGGCCAGGGCATCAGTCACAGGGGAGACAGTGTCAGAGACAGATTTGGGACCGGACAGAACATGGGGTTAAGCAAAGAACTTTGAAAGCAAAGGGCACTCTAGGGCCAGGACTCAGAACTTGGAAGGCCGAACACGGCTCTTCCCTTTATAAGAGCTGAGAGCAAGTAGTACATTTCTGTCCTCAGAAACTGCCCAGACTTGAAGGCCTGGGAAGGGCTGAACAGACTCGTTCTTTTAGCGGGTCAATTAGAGCCATCTGCAAAGTAATTAATGTTAGCAGCAGGAGACGATGGCCGGAGCCCGGCTAAGACACCAAGAAAAGGCCTTTCCACATGTCAAAACCTGTAGCTTTAACTTTCCTTCACTCATTCAATTAATGGCTGAAGACGGAATGGGAGAAAAACAATGAAGCAAAGGAGAGTCAAAGGAAAGATGAACAAAGATTCAAGATTGCTTCGCTTTTTACTTCAATATTTCCATTTGCTTAAATATCTTTTTTGTAAATCAGAGATGTTTGTCCTAAAACTTGTTATGCAAATGCTAGTACGAACTTTGCAATTTTATGCTGTCTTAAAGACATTGGGGGATAGGGGAGGCTAGGGGACTGTCTAGGGCAGGGGGATAAAATGGACACATATGTAATACCCTTTGTAATACTTTAAGCAATAAAAAAAAAAAATACCTTCCCCCCCAAAAAAAAGATTTGTATAAAACAACCACAATTGTCTTTTGTGTGCTCTTTTCCTGTCTTTTTACCTTACCTAGGTGGCTAACCCTTTGTCTCCTGCTGCCACAATCTGGGCATGCGTGGTATCTCCTGGCTGAACTGAGACCCAGGTCCTCTGCAGAGCAAGTCTCAGGAGACAACAGACTAAAGACAAGCCTGCACGGCCCGATAAAGGAAGAGGTGCTTGGAGTTGTCACTGCACTAAGATTTCTCTGTACTAAGCAAAGACAACGCTGTGCAATTATGGAACCCTTCACACATATAACACAGGCACATTTAGAGGTAACCATAGTCATCCTAACTATTAGAAATGTTTAAGAAATTATCCCAATGTAGCAATTAGAAACATATCAAACCAATATGGCAGGTAAGAGCACAACATAGCAAAAAAAAGGAGGAGGAAGAAAAAGAACTTTTTCATTTTTTCAAGCAAGTACAAAATGATTATCACACAAAATGGCACCAATTTTTTAAAAATTACCATTTAGAAAAATGATCTTCAAACTTATCCCACCTTCTGAGCACATTTATTAGAAAATTATTCACTGAGCCTTTGATTGTTTTAAAAAAAAAAAAAAAGTCATAATGTGCCTAAAGGCTGATTTGTCCAACCAAAGAGAATTTTTCATTCTTTCAAATTATGTACCACTTCAAAATAATAATAAGATAACAGACTTTTGAAAATGACAGAATTTATTGGAAAAAAACTACCATTCATCTTGAGCTTCTCTGGAAAGGGGATCTCTTCCCACCAGTGTGCATTTCAGATTCGATGTGGTTTATCGGAGCGCTAAGCGGGCCTTTTTCGTTTTGCTCACTGTTACAGTCTCAGCCACGGAAGAATGCCTGAACTAAGCAGGCAGCCAGAGCTATTTGTTTGGTGAATGAATTAACATAAATTAATGAATAAGTGGGTAAACAGGAATCAAGAGATCCAATTCCTAGCCTTTCTCTGGCACTGACCATCTCTGAGATTGTGGAGCAAGTATTCTTCCTACTAAGAACACTAGATTATAGGATCTCGAAAGAAACTTCCAACTCTAGCATGGTGAATGTGAGCATCACTGCCATCATCTCCTACCCTAAAAACATACCCGTGCTAAGCTGGAACTTGAGGGCTATTCCTGCACACATCTCATCCATTTGCTACAGGCTTTGTCAAATAATCAACTGTCCGTATACTGGGCCAGTATGCTGGGACTTCAGGTCGACCCCTTCCAGATGGTGCTGAAAGAACAGTTCCATTCATGGCTCCATACATACTGTACAGAGCTGCTTTATAATGTTTTTCCAATTCTACGTATTTCTCTGTACCTCAACCAAAAAAGAACACCTCAATTCTAAGGTGTGAAGTAATAAACACTTTCTACACATTAGGTTAATAAAGAACTGAACACATTTTCAAAGAAACTAATCTGAGAGCTAATGATCAAGGTCTGCTAAAGCCACATTTGTGTTAATACCAACTTATTTAAGTGGTGAGTTGAAAATCAGACAACCCAACTACAAAACCATTACTTCATTGTAACTAAAACTATTCCAAAATTTAAAGTCATACTAACATGCTTTATCATAAAGATACGAAAAACCAAGGGTAACAGAAAAATAAGTACTTATGATAAGTAGCTTATGGTAAGCAAATTTCATGAGATGTGATATCACTTTGAAAACCATGTATAAAACAATGATTACAGGTTACCAACTTAATCTATTCCAGTCTAATTATACAACCTGGACATTTTGTGTAATACGACAATTGAATTTTCATCTTTTAAACGCTACTCACATCAGTAAGTATTTGTATTTTATTTTCTAAATGTATTTAAAATTCTTTTAAAATAATTTATAGGCAGACACCTTCCTTCTATTTTAATGTATATAATGTCCCAGTAATCAAATCAATGGTGGTAGAAAAAAGCAGATTTATAAGTCAGATTTTTAAGACGATTTCTATAAATGAGCTTTTCCTCCAGCCAAATAACTTTCATTAAATTGTCTATAAATGTTAAGCCCATGTAGACAATCTTATCCATTCACCATTAAAATGCCTCTCACTGTCTGGACCAAAGCAAAACTTTCATAAGACTTTAAAAGCGGCCAAATCCCAGGGAGACTTGACACAGAAAAAAAGGAGAAACTAATCTATTTAGGTCCTTTTAGAGAAACTATTTTTAGTTTCATCTTAAAACCAGATATTTTTAGAACCCTGGTGGAAACTGTAATAATTATATGTGATCTATAATGGCAAATTCATTGAGTATCAATAGTAAGTGCCAGGATCATTAGTGGGTAGGATTGGAGATGATGGGGAAGGAGAAAAATCCTTCATATGTGAATTAATTCATATCCAAAAAAGCCATCCCAAGGTGAGTAACTTGCAATAAGGGTGGAAAATAAAGTGGACTACATTCAGAGAAAAATTCAGAACCTAGTAGTCTGGTAGAGTCAAAACTCTAGGTAAGAGAATAATCAGCAGTTGAAACATATGTGGAGGCTAGAGGTCCTATCAGCAGGTAAACATCAGATAAGAAAATGAGATTCTCCAAACTACCATCCCACATAAAGGGCAGGTACTATGTTCTCGGTTTTGTTGCCTACACAGAGGGGGCATTCTAATGCAGTTTTGTTGATGATGAGTCAATAATCCAGGAAACTCAGAAGAAACAAAAGATGAGACAAGTTGGCACATCACACTCCACTCCGAGGAATCCACGGGAAGCTGAGGGTCCTCCCAGCAGAACTTAGCCCGTAGGTAAGCAGGGTAGGGCCTCAGACAGGACTGGCAGAGGCAAGAAGAAAGCTTTGAGACTCGGACTACTTTCTGTCTCTATCTCACAGGTAAGTATCCATGAAGTCAAAAGCCAATACCAAGGAATATATGGCTGAAAGAAGAATGGATCATGGGAGTAGACGTGAGAGGAAGATTACTCTAAGGCAGTGGTTCTCGAACTTCTGGCCCTTTAAATACAGTTCCTCATGTTGTGACCCAACCATAAAATTATTTTCGTTGCTACTTCATAACTGTAATGTTGCTACTGTTATGAATCATAATGTAAATATCTGATATGCAGGATGGTCTTAGGTGACCCCTGTGAAAGGGTCGTTCGACCACCAAAGGGGTCGCGACCCAGAGGTTGAGAACCACTGCTCTAAGGGCAGTCCTCATTATAATTTCAGCACCTACCTAGAACTTTATGAAAGGTGTGTGTGTGTGTGATTTCTTAATGGGACAATCTATAACAAACAGTAATACATGGGAATACTGCTAGAGTATCTCCTCAAAGATCAGGAGTCAATGAGGCAAAGAGAAATTGGGTGCTCTCAGAATGGCAGACCAAAATAGGACATTTCTAATTGTTCCTTATAACATCAGACAAGAGAATGCTGGGTGACAGTGCACTGAATGTTTTCATTGTATATTCTGAACCTTTCATTTTAGCCTAATCCTAATCTCAGTGAGACAGCACAGACAGCTGGACCCTTGTAAGGACTGTTAATTCTCTTCACAATCTTAAACACATTTTCCGTCTATAGCAGACAAGGAATAAACATGCTTCCACCTCTTTACTTTCTTCTGAAAAGTTGTTATTATGTTCTATTTCTCAATCTGAACGGTGGGTAGATATGAATGTCCACATTTATATTATTCTTTGAACTGTAAAAACATATTCCTACTCTTTTATGTGTATAGTTCATAATTTTAATGAATTACAGGAAAAGGAACCCAAAACATCTATAACTAATAGAAACAGAAGAGCTCAGTACAATTCTGACATTAAAAATGTGAGACAAACTGAGCCAGAAATGAACCAAGGAAAAGGCATCTAGCATGGCAAAGCTATCACTACCAAGACCAGAGGGGGAAAACTCTAAAGGATATGTGGGAGGTGAAAAGCACAGAAAGAACAAAAGACAAAGAACTTTCTCCTTCTCTTAAAATAGCAGGCTTATTAGGCCATTTTTAGACTACAGTTTCATGCAGGAGCCCATTTCTATTAAAAGAGTAAAACTTAGAAAGGGAAAAGTTCTTGGGATATACCAAAATATGAAAAAGGAAAGTACAGAAATGGAGCAAAATGTAATAGTCCTGACAGGATTTGAGCTTCATGTGACTTTATTTTCAAAATATTTAGCTCTCAAACTACAGAGTTAAAGAAACAAAAGGTTAAAGGGGTGAAACAAACATAACCCTTCCACACACTGATTTTCCGTGGAATTATATTAAAACAGTGAAGAATGTGGGTGGTGCAAGGTTAACTAAACCTCATAGAGCGCTGTCACCGCAAATAACTGGTTTCAAACAACATGGCAGCCTTGGCTGGGTGGCGCAGTTGGTTGGAGCATTGTCCCATGCACCAAAAGGTGGTGGGTTTGATTTCCAGTCAGGGCACATACCCAGGTTCCAGGTTGGACCCCCAGTCAGAGTACACACAGGAGGCAACTGATTGATGTCTCTCTCTCTCTCTCTCTCTCTCTCTCTCTCTCTCTCTCTTTCTAAAATCAATAAAAACATATGCTTGAGTAAAGATTTAAAAAAATGGCAGGTGATACCATTTCATACCCTTCACTAGAATAATCTAAAGGCTTTTAACTTTTAAAAAAGAAATCCTTGTTTTCAATAACCAAAACCGCCATGGCTGGAAAATACCAATCTCAGTTGTTTTCATAATCACTTATAATTCTTTTTTTTTTAATGAAATCTTTTTTTATTATTATTAGTTAAGGTATTACAAATGTGTCCTCATCCCCACTTATAATTCTTAATGCATACAACTGTCTTCCGATCTCACTACCACATCCTCCCATTGTTTACAAGATTTATTTGTGCACAGGAAGGGTGGAATTCGTGGATGACACCACCAACAGTGGGTATAAGGACAAGTAAGAGCTGGCTGCAACTATACCAAGGTAGACTCACATTATACAATACAAGCCATGTCTATGTTATGTGCTCAACAAGGTAAGACCTTTTTCAGACTTCCTATTTTTTCATCAAGAAGACTGTATTACATTGTTAGACATTTAGAACACCCGATAATTCTGAAAATTGGATTGTTCTAAGAGTGTTTTCACATGCATGCTCAGAAGGTCAGATCAATATTATAAATTGCTCTATTTTTATACACAATGTTTAAAATTCTGTGCGATGTCATGACATTTAACAGCCCTTTTGGATGACTAATAATATCTCAAACCAGAGGATACCATTGAGATGACTAATAATTTAAATACCCACATTAAGCTGCAATCCCAAATCAGAAAGGGCTGAGTGAAGTAACAGCATAACGAGCCTTCTTCCTTTTTTCTGTGCCTCATGCCTGATCCTTCCTATATTCTTAACTAGAAAGGAATATTAGCTTGTTTATCCTTTAAAAGGATATTAAACAGGTTGTTTTAAAAGTTAATTCTAATTTTTTACCACATAACCTCAGATAACACCCATGTGGATATCAGTTCTCTTTACTCTTTTATCTGGATTGTAAATATTGCATCATTCTCTAAAGTTGCCTAAATTTCACCACAGGTGTCATTGAAAGAATGATCTAAATACCCTCAATCCCTATCATCTCTATCCAGTTTCAGATAACTCAGTGGAAGTTACTAGACTCTCATCATTACCAAGTCATCCTTTCTATAAGTCCAAGGCTACTGCCACTATAGCATACCCAAGAGAAGTAGTGCATAATGGTCAAATATTTCCAAAGACTGGAAATGTTTCCCTGACTCTCATTTTCCATCTTTGACTATCATCGATATTTTTCCATATTCACATTCCTGACATATATAAACTCTTCATAGATAACAACAGGAGGATAAAAAATAGATTAATTTTTTAAAAAACTATGAAGCTAAATACTGGGAAATCTGAGCTAACATCCAACTCCCCAGAATATGAACAGGTCAAAGGACCTTTCAGAGGTGATGTGAAGGAGGTGAAAGTGCCAACACCTGCTAACCACACAAAGCTCAAAGGAAGCTCTGCAGTAATTTATACAGACCCCTTCCTGACCCCATTGAGGGAAGTGCCTCTTCACAGGAGAGTAACTGACTGGCAAGGAATGAGGAAAGCAACAAACCCAAACAAGCTGTGGGACCCTGGCTCATCCCTCCCTTCCAGGCATCATGCTCTCTTCTCCCCACACTGCGCTTCAGCAAACAGCTGGCTCCATGCACGGAGCCATAACTAAAAAGTAATGAGCAGGGGACTTGAGCACAGATACTGAGGAAGAAAAGAAGGAAGTACCAAAGCTGGGGAGATGGAGGATATATATATATATATATCACATAACAAGGAAACAGAGGAAATGATCAGATAAATACTGCTCAAATGGCCTCAAAAAATATTACAGAAATGACCTCCTTTTTAAAAGGAGCTCAGAGAAACATAATAAAAAGAATAGACTAAGATGGAAAGGAAACTAGCAAAGCTCCCGGGGGGGGGGGGGGGGGGGGGGGGGGAGCATTACAAGGATGCAAATCAAGTTGGAAAAAGAAAAGAACAGGAATCAATGATAAAATGACAGAGAGGACACAGAGGTAGCATATACACATTGTTGATATTCCTGAAGAACAGAAAGAAACACATGGAAGGGAAAAAAAACAGGCAAAAACACAACATAAAATCAAAGAAAGACTTGAATTTGCAGTTCAAAAAGGCAAACCGTGTTCCTGGAAAACTTTTTAAAGCACCATTAACACTAAGTAGTGTCCTTAATCCTGGGAAAGTTGCTGATAAGGAAAAACCATATAATCATGTAAGGCAGGGGGGAAAAAAGCTCTCTAAAAGGGAAAACTAGGTTGCCTCAAGCTCATTCGCAGCAATTCTCAACACCCCAACACAATCCCCATAAAGTCCTGGGCGAAGTATGATGCCAACATTTCATATCCAGCCAAGTATATACTCTTTGAGTACAAAAATAATAAACAAATATTTTGAAGCATTCAAGAATCATGAAATATAATTCCCTAAAATCTATCTTGAACAATATACTTTTCAATTAATTCCAGGCAAGCAAAATACAAATAATCCAGGAAGAATGAAGAGACCATGGTAAAAGGACTCGTGATGGGCATGAAATCCCTTAAGAACTGATGCTCATTGTAGGAACTGTGGTTACTGACCAACATACAAATGTTATAAACCTTGACAATGTAAAGAAAAGTATTATAACATAGGGGAGGAAGAAGGTAAGAAGAAGTAGAAGTATGTTAATTTTTCTTCACTCAAATACACAATCTAGTTAATGATTACAAATAATGTTCTTCACAACTTTATTGGGACTTCTTTTTTTTAGCAAGTAACATCTCTTGTTATGAAGAAATACTCATCTGACCTTCATCAATTCCTTTAATTTCACTTGTTTCTTTGAAAATTTGTATCCTTTTGCTGATAATTCTGAAAGTGGAAACCAGATCTAAACCATCATTGTGAGAAGCCTTAGTTTGCAAATATATACCACTTGCAAATTCAATAACTGGAAGGTTTGATAGTCCCTTCTTCCTCAGCAAATCACATGGCTCTACCAACATCTGAAGAGGAAACCTTATGGGAATCATTTGGTACTTAATAGCTCGAAACCTACATTCTCAGTCCCAGAAGACTCATCAAATTTCTGATATACTCATTCTTCTTTTCACTTAATCTTTACTATTGAAATAATTTGAAATATTTAGGGGCAAAGTGTACAAAGTATTACTCAAATGGATAGCTACCTTTATAAAGGTATTCTGTTACAAAATAAAATAATACCTCTTTATTTCCAGGCCTCAGATTCCTGAGCCTTTTAACTGTGGTCAGGATCAAGGACTCACGGCAAAAAGGCTCCTGGAGTCTGTGAAATCACTATTTTAAAGGCAGGACATCTCTTACACTGGCTAGAGAGGACCTCAAGTCTTCATTCAAGGTTACTAAATCTTGATTTGCATAAAATGCTAATAATTTTGGTTATTTCTCTTTCTGCAACATTAAGAAGCAACAATATAGTAAGAGCTGGACTGAAAGGGCAGGTTCCCTGACAGCAAAAGTTATAGCCTACAGCAAGGAAACAGACATGAGATCTATTATATAGCTGGTCAACCAGGCGAAACAATAACCTTGGATATTTTTTTAAGTTAAATTATATCTAATATATATTCTATCAAACAAACAGGAAAATATTTAACCCATTTTAGAAGGATTCTTTCAAAAATGACTCTTTACTGTATCAAGGAATAAGCTTTAGTTACCTGGAAACCACACTTAATATAAAACAATCCAGTCCCCAGCAACCTTATATAAATGAAAATTCACAATACAAGACCTTTAAAAAATAGCCCGGTATAGGTTTTAGGAGATGGGGGAAAAATAGGTCAAAATTTACATAGTTTCAGCAAACATAAATGTGTAAGTGGAACTGTGATAATTTTGAGTGGTTTTTAAATAGAACATTACTATAGTTTTCAATCAAGTGCTTCCATGAATAGAAAAATAGAAAATAAGATACTGCTTAGAAACCCTTACCCTAGCCATCAAAAAGGCCAAGACCAGAATCAACTTACGACAGGATATTTGCAAAAGATTATTAATGGGCAGGAAATAGAAAGTGCACTTTGTTGGAGTGTCTATTATACCTGTTAAGCGTCTATTATACATAGACGCACCTTGGTTAGGCCTCCCATCAGTTTCAGTCTACAGTTTAATAAACTCAGGCTCAGAGTAATTCTATGATTTTCCCAAGTGGCAGAATCAGAATGCTATAAACCTAAACCATATTTTTCACCACACCACAGGATTAATTTATTCATCACACAAGTGCTAACTGCCCTCTACCTAGAGTCAGGCATGGCTCCAGGTGCTGATGGATCATGTATTCCTTCATCTCTCTTCCTTTTCTCACCTCTCTCTCCTCTCAACCAACCTTCAGACAGTGCCTTTTTATCTCATTTATTATAGGAAATCACGCAGCCTGATCGGCGTAGTTCAGTGGTTGAGCGTCGACCTATGAAACAGGAGGTCATGGTTCAATTCCTGGTCAGGGCATCTACCTGGGTTGTGGGCTCCATTCCTAGTGTGGAACCTGCAGGAGGCAGCCAATCAATGATTTTTCTCTTATCAATGATGTTTTTCTTTATCCCTCTCCCTTGCTCTCTGAAATCCATAAAAATACATTTTTAATAAAAAACAAATCATCCACATAAACTTCATTCTTATCCCACAGGTACCAGTCCCTCTCTTGGTATATCGCATGACCCTTACCTTTAAATAAATATAAATACAATTCTGGAAAGTGAATATGCTTCTCCTTTTTAATTAAGCTAACTTTTCAAATTAGCACCATGACAACATCAGACAACACAGTGCCCTGGAAGAGGAAACCTCCATTCCCCTGAGGATCAAAGTAGCTTGACCAAATTAATGCAACCCCAAGGGAACTAATTTATACTGCTTCACCTCATAAGATTTAATCTTATATTTCTGAAATCATTATCCAATAAAAATAAGCAATTAGCTTCCCAACATACTGAGAACAACTATGCCTGGAGGGGGAAAAAAGTCACTTGGTCCATCCCACGAATGAATGGGATCTAAATACTCTACTGAGCATCATGCTTTGCTTAAGAGTAGACCGGGGAAGGCTTTCCGCAGGGCAAGTCTGCAGTACTTCATCAAATTAAGTATACACCTGTCATATCAGCCCAGCTCATACTAATTTGTTGCTTTTTAATGTTATAGCCAGAAGAAGAAATAACCAAATTTATTAGTATTTGATGTAAATCAGTATTTAGTAACCTTGAATAAAGACTTGAGGTCTTCTCTAACCAAGTGTAAGAGATGTCCTGCCTTTAAAATAGTGATCTTATAGACTCCGTAAGCCTTTTTGCTTTGTGTCCCAGATGCTGCTCCGGATATATGTAGCCGATAAATTCTTACACCTGTCCATGGGCAACGGGTTCACAGGTCTATTACAATATGGATTGTGGCTGCAGAGAGCCAAAAGGAATCCAGACTTCTCCCCGTGGGGAAAAACCGAAGAGTGCTGGATACACTGCAAAGGGTCTCCTCAGTTAGATATAATGGCCTGGAAGTATACAGTTAAAGGCACAGATCTTTAAATGCTGTGCTGAGTAGAGATCTATCGCCTAACACTATTTAGATATAATAAAAGTATATGTCCCAAACTATAATATTTCTATTTATAAGAACACATACAAATAAAAGAGCATGTAAGACACTTTGGGATGGCTGGCTCATTAAGACAAAGGTGGGGAATTCAGAGAGGGACTGGAAATGACAAGAGTGAAAACATTACACAATATTGAGGCCTTGCCCAGACCAGTGAGAGAGCGTGCCACGAGTGAGAAAGATGATGAATGGCCTGAGTGTTTGTGTCATAGCAACCACCTGAAGTTCATGTGAAAATTAAAGGGATATCAGTCATAATCACCCAAGTATGGCATGCTATTTACAAATGCTCCACTTCTTTCCTACCATTCTTCAAAGTCCATGGAAAATACTGATTTTTACCACTGTTATTTGTTTTACACAGTAAAGATTCAATGAACAACATGCTACTGAAAAAAAAAAAATGTTTTTTTTCTTAGGAAGAAAATCCTGAAAACACAGAGGAGACATTTTGCTGGCTCAGACATTTCTCATGTGGTAACACATGAGAAAATAACTACAACTATTCATAAAATGTTTTTACATAAAATCAGAAGGTGACCTGCTTTGAACGAAGACAATGACCAAATACTTAGCTAACTTAAAGGGCACACACACTATATATGAATGCCTGCTGTGTGAATGCAAAAAGAGAATTTTCAATCAGATTTAAATGGTGGGTAAGTTAATAATAAATACAATAAATAATAAATCTAAAGGTATGGTATTTTATACTGATGGTTTTTAAATTATTTTTCTATTCACCACCATCACACTCCAAAAAAAAGGAAGTTAATGTGGTTTGATAGTATTCTTCTTAAGATAATCAGATCAGATACACATTAATTTTTGGCATCAAATTTCATTTTTAAATAGCCTAAAATTTTCTCCAAAAAAGAACACTTAAAATATGTATAAGTAACTACATTTCAATTCTAACCAGAATGCTAAAATATTTTTTTATATTTCAATGCAATTTTAGAAATAAAACTAAATTATAGCTAACACATTGGGTTTTATACCTATTAATGGGTAGTTATTTATTAACTGTTTTATAGACTGTATTAAGTTCATCTATAATGATGTATATTATAAGACTGTATTAGTTCATCTTTAAAACACAATGAGAGCAAAAATCTGGCAGAATTCAACCTGAGATTGCTCTCACCCTGCAGAAAGTTCTTACAGACTTCAAAATACCATTTTTTAGACTGCAAAAAGCTTCTCCTGTTTCATAGTACTGAACACTGGCAGGGAGAAACTATAAATAACTTCTAACATGCTTAAAAAATAGTACTTTTCAAGTATTGGAAAAATTCTTTTTATAACTTTTCAGTCTTTTCTACTTAGAAAATTACCTATATCCTCATCTTGAACACCTGGGAAGGGAATCTTGGCTATTTATGGGGAGGAGGAGCCAACAGAATCTCAGGACAGGAAGTCTCCATAAGCTAGTGACTTGCAAGTACAAAACTCAGACTGGGAGGTAAAAGAATTACAGAAAGATAGAAAAAAAAGGACTTGAAGAGTCAGCACAGTCTGAGAACCAGCTACCGCGGGCCTAGTGGTGCTCTGGAAAACCATCGAAAACTACTCAGTGGGAATAAGAAGAGATTTAAGAGTCAGCCAGGAAGTGGCACTGCGTAATGTTTCAGGATTTCTCTAACCCCAACCTCTCATTGTTCAAAGGAACCTCAGGGAAGAAGCTGCCAGGCGTTCTTGGAGACAGGAGCCAAATACACAAACATGTATGTAATAATTCTCATCAGGTGTCAAAATTAAAGCTCTTTTAATAAAACCTGCAGCCTTTGTAAACTCTTCCAAATTCATGGTGGAAATTCAGAAGTTACGCACTTTATCCAAGTCCAAAAAAGTGAGAAACTCACCTAACTCAGCCTCCTTTAATACAAGAAACAAGTGCTTTACGAAGGAAACTTTTATCTTTAAACCCTGAAAAGCCCCAGAATAAGAAATACTTTGCGATGCCATCCAACTCTCAAAGATAATCTAGATCATGCTTTCTTTGAATAGTATGAAAACATCCTTTAAAAAAAAAAGTGGGAGGTTGCTACACTCAAAGCCCTAAATCAAAAGTGTGAAGATGACAGAGGGCTTACCATGGCAGGAAAAGCGTGGCAGGAATCTACCCCCAGCTAATCACAGACTCGCCTCACAGGGCAGATGACAACCGATCTAGCACAAACCCTTCCTCTCAGGATCTTGGGCTTCCCTGGATGCCAAGAATAGAGCAAAGACAAGACGGAGGCGAGGAAGGGACATCTACACTGCTCCACAAAACGCATTGCTACAGTGCTGTTCTCCGTCACATTATACCGAGAGAAACATTCTGGTTCAATTCCAGAGTCTGTATCATCCACTGTGTCAGAGGTGAGTCTTAGTCACATAAAAGGTTTTGTTTCCTTCCAAAAGGCCATTTTTCATGAATGTAGCATCAGTAACCCAGCACCACCCATGCTGAGCAACACCTAAGGATTTGTGGGGTTTCGTACTGTGAGAGCCATGTAATTTCATTACTACTTAAAGTGGCCTTCGAGGAAAGAGCCAAAGAGACTAGTGTTCTTTTGGCTCTAGATACAGCTCTAGATACAATGAGTACTCTACACTGGCATTAGCATCTGACCGAGGCATTCAGCAAGCCATACACACGGGCCTTACAGGAAGAAAGAAGAATTTCCTGCATATAAAACAGAAAAATAGTAATGTTTCAAACAAGTCATGTGATATTTTAGTTAGAGAAAGCACCTCCAAACAGCCTATCTTGAGGAGAGCTGTGAAATCAAAACAAGGAAAAGGTAGCAGGGTGTTTGTGGATGGTGCCGTGTACAGGAAACGTTTGTTGCCCATAATCTGCAGACTTGGAAACCTTGTCTCAAACTGCTTTTATGAAAAAGAATAGTGAATCGTGTCTTGCAGTTTGCTCATTTTTTATGGTTCACCAAATCAAGAAGCACAAAAAGAACCAAGGTGCTCACAGCTGGATGGAAAGGTAGATTATTTACTTCTGGAAGTATCGCTCTCACTCAGTGTTTACACACTGAGGCATGAGTACATGAATGATTTCACAGAAGCAGAGTTAACTAACCCTTCCAAAGGAAAAAGGGCACGTATGCATTTTTAACCTCAGGAAAATGAGTACTTCATTTTTCCAGCTCATAAAACTGCTCCTGGCTATTAGATACCAGTGAGAAAAGCAATGCAAAATGACTACCCTGTATCAACAACCCATCGCTCGTATATATCCAGGGAACATTCCATACGAGATATTGACTCACCAGTAAAAATAAATGAGTGCTCAAGAGTTATTGCCCCCTACCCCATCTAACAGTATTGGAAGTAATTCATCCTTGAATTACTCATCCTTCAAAGCTCAGCTCAACCATCCCTCCTCCTGTAGCTTTCCTTGATCCCACCCTAAATTGTGGTCTCCTTAAAGAGACTACAACTCATTCTTTGTTTCCTCATAATTTAGCATAGTGCAGAGGATACAGGGAGGGAGGATGAGCAAGTGCTAATAGTTATGTACAGAACCCTTTGCCATTGTCTGAAGCTTTAAAGAGCAAGGCATCTCCTTAGGGTCAAGTACCAAGTCAGTTAGCACTTAATAAGTAAGTATTAACAATAATGAGGAAGAGCCGCTGATGCAATGAAGTCTCTAAGAAATTCTAGGGATTTACAAGAGACTTAGTCTTGTCCTTGTGCTATGAGATCCTTCTATTCCCAAAGTTTGGTCTATTACCTGTGAAGTCATTTGGGCAAAAAGTAAAGGAGGGAGAAATGAAATGTATACTCTACAATGTGTTAGACATTTTCAGCCTCTTATTTGAAGAATATTCCATAAGAAAGACAAAAGTGTTTTTAATTTTAAAATTATTTTAATTGAAATGAGGAATTGAAACTTTGGGCAGAAATGGTCTTATAGAAAAGCCTATATAGATTGTTTTGTTTTAAGGCACAATCGAAACACTAAAGCACATGGATATCATGGAAATTAAATTAGAAATAATCACTTAAAGAGAGGACTTTTATAAATACATCATAATAAACCATGGTTAGAATTCTAATTTAATAATTTTAACAAATTGGGGAAATTATTCTATATAATGAGTCTAGTCTATAAATCATCAAAAAAAAAAAAAATGGTTCTAGCCCTGGCTGGGTGGCTCAGTTGGTTGGAGCATTGTTCCATGCACCAAAGAGTTGTGCGTTTGGTTCTCAGTCAGGGCACATACCTAGGTTGCAAGTTCCATCCCTGGTCAGGCCATGTACAAGAGGCAATCAGCCAATATTTCTCTGTCTCTCTCTTTTTCCCTTCTCCTCTCTCCCAAATCAATAAAAACATATCCTTGAGTGAGGAATTTTTTAATGATTCTAGAAATAACACAATTCCTATTGGCAGCAGAATTTAATAAATTATTGTTTGGGGCTAGATTTATGCCAAGAACAGGAATAGCAAAAAGTTAGCAAAATATAAAAAAGGGAAATAATATAAAATTTATTTCTCGAAGGTCCATTTTTGTAGAGCTTTTCAAACATGACTTCAACGGGATTGTTACTGTTGTGATTAGCTAGTTATTAACAATAGGAAGGAGCAAAAGGGAGGCCAGACATTATAGGCATGTCATTTGGGCAGCTTCACCAGGAAGCTGCAACTTCACACTCCCCAGGGAAACCCTGGTTCATTCCTTGAAGAACACTGTGGGGAAGGAGTCCAACAAAAGGAAGATGAATGCATGGGCAGTAAAGTTGGGGTGACATAGGGAAGACGCCTGTCAGTCAAACCTGGGAAGAGAGAACATTTGGCCAGAGAAGGCAAAGCCACTTCAAGCCCACGAAAATTTGGGAATACATAATCCACCAACAAAGGAGTTCGCTCTCTTGGCTCTTGGCTCTCTTGTTCCTCTGGCTTTGCTCCTGCCATGTTCCCTCCATAGCCATGTGGAATGAAGGACACCACACACAATGGACTGATGGACTGCAGCGGAGAACCCTTAGCTAGCTTGATGCTGGATTGGACTGTGCAGGCGTGGAATGGAAACTCTGGGCAATGGTTTTAATCCTAGCTCTGCTGAAAGCAAAATGGGACTTTTTCCCTAGTGGGATGGAGGGAAACAGGACCTTGGAAACGCAAGGGTTTGATTCCACAGAAATAACGCTTTCTACAACATCTCAGCCTCCTGTGCAAGTCTCAGAAAAAAATCCTTTTCTTGTGACATCACAAGAACCCAACTTCCCCCAGCAACCGATGGGGACATGGAGAGCTCCCCACTTATAACAGGGTTACTTCATCACTGAAAAATGTCTCAATTCCCTGAGTTCTGATCCTGGTTCTGTCACTTGGTAGCTGCGTGGTTTTATTAATTTCTCCAAGCCTGTATTTTCTCCCACTCCATGCCTCACCTCTCTTGCTTAGGCTCTCACAATCTCTAACCCTCAAACCTTTGTCTGGCCAAATCTTAAGCTTTACTCTGAGCTTAGACATTTAGCTCCATAGACACTTCGTTTCTTATCCACTCTCACCCTCCCACGAGGGATAAAAGCCCACCACAAACTTCTAACTATAATTTAAATGCCTGTAGAGCTGTCTGTAGCTGCATTGTTCTGTAAGCTGCATGAGGGAAGCGTTTCTCTCTGGCAACTTCAAGAGTGTCTGGCATTTAGCTGGTACTCAATAAACATTTCTGAAATAAAAAGTGTTTGGAATGGTTCATAAAAGGCTTCAATCAATGGAAATCTATCGATCAATCCACTGAGGTTAGAAAGAGCTTTGTGCATTTGGCTTTCACAGAAGGTCAATATGAGAAGTCCATTTAAGTAACATTCTGGTCATTCACAAAACCATGGTTATGGGCATTAACCATTATGCCACTGAATGTCCTGCTACATCGAACTAAAGAGATAAATTTCTCCTGGGTAGGAAAGCATTTATCTCTCTAGACAGACAGATAAACTTTAATGGGGATTATATATACCCCAGTATGTGGTCTTCCTCACTTAACTGTCAGAAAAATAAGATCTAAATTCAGTAACTACTGTAAATAACTCATTGGCAGATGCCTAGTAACACCAAATCCTGTGTAATTTTTAATATTTTGCCATGATTAACTTCTGTTGAAATTTTTATACATTAATTTGACTTCAAAAGACCACGAGTTCTGAAGAATAAATCAAGTTCAAGTTTTATTTGCCTATATTCTGCATTGGGATAAACACCTGCAAAGCGTCTCTTTTAATCCATCAGTCAAGAAATAGTCCTTTAATTCACTAGATATGTCTTTTATATCCTAAATTAAATAAACAGTGATCTCACTGACAATTAGATAGCTTTGATTTTGCTAGAAATTCTTAATGCCTTTTTTTTTCCTGCTTGGTGCTAGCTAGAGGCTAGAGCCACAAACTCTCCCTTTCTAGGCAATCAGCTTTCTCATTTGAGACTTAGTGAATCTAAGTCCAGCTCCTATGGCCTCCTGATTCCCTCAGCCTGGTGTTTATTTTCCCTGGGTCCCATTCATCCACAATAATTATTATAAACAGGCAAGAGGGCATGGGGGTAAGGAAGTCACTTACTGCAGGTAAAAGCAAACATCCACTGCCCTTCACCACCCAAAAGTTATACGAGATCTCATTCACCTATGAAAATCAAGACTCATGCATAAATACCAATGGTTTCATAGTCACTTTATTTTTACTGCTTCTGCTATTATTATGTTTTATAATTATATATAATTATGTTTTATATAATTATAAAGGTCATTATCAAACCACTTTAAAAGGAGGTCAGATACACCATCCCCCCCAAAAAAATAAAATAGAACTAGAACCTATTTAAGTAATCCTTAATTTATTATAAATTTTTTCAAGAATTTCTGGACCTGATCTACCAGCATAAAGATGCATCATCAAAAGATAATAATAATGATTCCACCCAAACATTCAATAATTCTTCAATCAGAATTGCCCAAGGAGACCTAATAGGTATGCATTTGATCAGAAAAAAAATATGGCACAAAGAAGAGCTAATCAAAATGCTTAGAACTAGAAAGGAAAGGATGCCTTAAGGAGAGAAAACCCCACAGCAACTCATCTCTGCCAGCACAGGAAACCATAGACCACTACTGGGCCTCTAGGACAAATAAAAAGCAATATTCATCTACATCATATTACACATCACAGTGGCAATCAATACTTATGGCATCTTTGGGGGGTCTTTGCCTCTAAAGATTCCTTATTATCACAGCTAATACCAAAACTACCAAAATAGTTCCACTCTTCCTAACGTACATAAAGGTAAAAAAGATCATAATCTCTCAAAATGCATGAAGAGATTATAGTAAGAGTATTAACTATGAGAGACAAACAGATTTACCCATTACCAGGAGCAGCTTAATGCTGAATGTCTCAATGCAATAAGTAAGCAATAAATGAAAATTAGGATGGGTATACATCTGCCTTAATGAAGTACTACTGGTGGCTTAAACTACAGAAACTTATTTCCTCACAGTTCTGGAGGCTACAAATCCCAGATCAAGGTGTGGGCTGGGTTGATTTCCTTCTCCTTGGCTTGCAGATGGCCACCTTCTCTCTGCGTCCTCACATGGTATGTGGTATTTCCTCTGTGCACACACATGTCTATGTCCAAATTTCCCATTCTTACAAAGACACCAGTCATATTGGATTAGGACCCACCCTAAAGACTTCATGTTAACTTAATTACCTCTTTAAAGTCCTTATTTCCAAATATGGTTCCTCGCTGAGGTTACTGGATGTTAGAACAACATATGAATTCCGGGGGGTGGGGGGGAAGAGAGCGGGGGGACACAATTCAGCACATGACAGATGGCTGGCTCGACAAATAAGATTATTTTAAGTTGGGGCCTTCTGCATTTTCTTTATATTGACTCAAACTGTTCAATTCTTTTTTTCTCACTTAATCTGAACAGATGAGCAATCATTAGGATTATGCCAGGCTCACTTGTAAATCGATAGTCCAATGCTGTGATCAAAGCAGCCACATAAGAAGACTCCAGATGGACAGCCCATGCTGAATGCCAGCACGTGACTGCCTCTCCCCAGGCCTCAGGTTACTTGGCTGTAGAATGGAGATTATCGCAGGGCTATTAAAAGAACTTAAATCTAAGAATGTGGGTAAAGGGCTTAACACAGTGTCCGTCACCATCATAACTTTTGTAATAGAAAGCCTTCCTTATGCAGATCCCTCAATAAAGGAAATAAAGCATTTAGCCTGTGAGTTAGCAGCATCTTGAAGACACGAAACCCCGAAGTGCAGAGCTATGCTACCCATCATGCCTAACTCCACCGGGCTAAAACCCAGAGAGCATGTCTTAGCTGGGGAAGGGAACCATCACTGCAGGTCAGTGCACATGTCTCTGCATAGGAGAGCGTTGTAGTTGAGGTCTATGTACTTCTCTGAACTGGGGATGCTTCATTAATTTTCCTTTTCTAACATGCCTGGCAGCCCAACCTCAAATGTCACCACTATCTACATATGTATGACAAAGCTAAACCTAGACATGACCCAGACCTAGCAGTGTCTCCCCATGGGGTTTGTCAGAGGTTACAGAAGGTTTCGTATTTGTTGGGATACCAGTCATCCTCTATGTTTTCGCCCAAAAGGGTAGGTACACAAAATGATGGAGCTGAGTAGGGCAAGGTTTAGCCCCCAAATACAACTTTCCCAACAAGTGAGAATGTGGCTGGCACCTTCGACTACAGAGGTAGACTGCTTCAGCCTCGCTAACCAATTGCAAAGCAGAGGAGCTAGAATGACGACAGCAAGTACCTGAATATTTGTTCAGACTGCTGAGTAGACTCTGCAGGCACCAAGGGATTCCCATCTCTCCCAGGAGCAGATATTTTAATATATTTTTATTGATTTCAGAGAGGAAGGGAGATAAGCAAGCCTACGGGTCTCTCCCCCTTTGGAGGAAAAAGCAGTGGTCCAGAAAAGGGTGGGACTGCTTCACTAGAACTTCTCTGAGAAAGTAGAAAGGTTCCCAGGGGGCCTCTTCTCCTGGGTGGTGAGATGAGGATGCAGGGAGAGAAGCAGAGAGTATCTTCATGATGCAGATACACATCTCCAGTGGTGCCCGCGTTATCCAAGGCCCTGCTTGGGAATTATCCCTCAGCCATCACCCTCTCAGGGAAATGGAGAGACAGAGAAGAGCATCCTCCAAAGACACACCTGTTCATCTCAAGGCTTCCCTGCATTTCCCCTAGAGCAGCCCATTCATGGAAGAACCCTCTGCTCACACTGCACTGTGGAAGGCAGACCATAAACGGCTGATGATTGCTCATGCACAACGATTTTAGCTCAGCACAGGCTTGACAATAATAGGGATACAACTTTTAGCACTTTCTCCAGCCTCTCAACCAACATCAGAATTGTTTTTCTCCATCCAGCCCCTGATGAAGCCAAGTCCTTCCTCTCCAGGTTTCAGGGCCACTCCTAGGTTTTAGGCTATAGCATCCAATGCTGATGTCTTACACCGATTTCCCCCAGTCAGAGCTCTCCTGTACAGTGTTCAAGGCAAATGTACAGGAGAGGCTCGTACAACCCCCACAGTCTCTCACTAGCGTATTGTTCTCTTAGGAACACGCTGATGCTTTATCAACCAAGGCTTTACATCTGATGCCTCCTTAGACTGCTTTCCCCTCCACACCGGGCAGAGGTCAGAAGGACGACAGGGATTCACTGCACAGTAAGCAGGAGAGCACGCTGAGGGCCTGAGCAATCACATCAGACACAGCCAGATGGCCTGGGAAGTTAAATATCCAAATATCCAGTGACTTGCAAGTCTTGTCATGTTCTTTAACGTCTGCCTAGTGAAGAGCTGCAGGACAAGTGGAGGAGTACCAAATGCATTACAAATATGTTTCCAACTCAACAGAAGTATGTTGTCTAAATTCTTATTGCTCATTACCTTCAGTGCATTTCAACCATGGGCCTGTCAGAGTGTCTCTAATTTTTTCTCCAGTACACTCTCAGTATACCACCCTCTTCTCACTTACAAAAAATAAGGGGGTGGGGGGGAGTGGGGAACAAAGACTCATTGTGCTGCTTTTATGAGAGCATAAACTCCATGAGATCAGCAACTCTCTTCTTCAGCGCTGAATCCCCCAACACCCAGCCCAGTGACTGCCTTGCTGTGGTAATAATAATGAACCATAAATATAAATATTTGTTGAATGTATTAGTCAACTCAGGCTGCCACAACAAAACATCATAGACTGGGTGGTTTAAACAACAGAAATGTATTTCTCACACTTCTGGAGACTAGATCCAAGAACAAGATGCTGGCTGATTCAATTCCTGGTGAGGACCCTCTTCCTGGCTTGCAGACAGCCGCCTTCTTGCTGTGTCCTCACATGGAGGAGGGAGGGAGGGAGGGGGAGAGGGAGAGGGGGAGAGAGAGAGAGAGAGAGAGAGGGGGGGGGGGGAGGAAGCTCTCTGGTGTCTCTACTTATAAGAACACTAATCCTATCAGGTCATGGCTCCACCCTATGATCTCACTGAACCTTAACTACCTCCTTATAGGCTCTACCTCCAAATAGTAATGTTGGGAGTTAAGGTGTTACGGTTTCAACATAGGAATTTTAAAAGGACCCATTCAGTCCACAACATTGAACATGTCTTTCCAATTAGCAGACATGTGTAAGTACCACACATTATCTCATTTAATCTTTACAATAACCTACAGCTTAGGAAGGACACTAAAGCTTAAGAAAATTACAGGATGGGGCAAAAAATAGGTTTACAGTTGTGAGTACATGAAACATGAAGTTTTAGTCTTATATTATTATTTATTAATTATCATATTATTTTCCACGTGAACTGTATACCTACTTTTGCTCCACCCTGTATATTCATACAATGAGAAATTATTGTTACAACATAGGTGAACCTTGAAAATATTATGCTAATAAAAGAAGTCAGTCACAAAACAAAAGTCATATAAATCTATTTATATAAAATGTCCAGGATGGGCAAAACCTTAGAGACAGAAAGTAAATGAGTGGTTGCCAAAGGCTTGGGGGGAAGGAGAATGAGGAGTGGCTGCTACAGGTAGGTACAAGGTTTCTTTTTGGGGCAAGAAAAAGGTTCTGGAATTAGATGGTGGTGATAATTGCACAACTCCTAATATAATAAAAGCCACTTCGAAGGAGGAAATTTTATGGCATGTGAGCGATATCTCATGCTGTTATTATAAAAAGTTGAGAAACTTGCCCAAGTTCACAAAAGTAGTAAATGGCAGCCCCAGATTCAAACCTAGGTCTGTTTGACTCCAGAACCTGTGCTTTCAACCATGACATGGCTCTGATCAGTTATTCCCAATACACATTTGCTGAAGACACCAGCAAATTTAATTCCAGGTAACACGGGCTATGGCACAATTCCAATCATACACATAGGGAAGACAAGCCTCAGATCCCTCCCCCGCCACGCCCTGGATTTCAAAGGATCGATAAACATTAAGAATTACTCATCTCCTAATCCTTTTTAAACCTTCTGTATCTTGAAACAGTGGTTATTCCGGAGGGAAAAAAAAAAAAACAAAATTGAAAAGGAGGGCATCCTAAAAGGGATACAGCCAAAGGTCCTCTAAGGCCACAATTAAGATCTTTTGGGCCAAATAAAATGATGGCATGGCATCCATGCTTATTGCCCAATGCCTTCCCACCCAAATGCCTCACCATGGACAATGTTCTGGCTTCCTGGTTCCTCTCTGGTCTTGTCTCCTCAGTCTCCCACCATTCCCTGCCCCCCACTGCACTCCAGTCACACTCGCCTCTGTCCTTCTTGAACAGTCCATATTCTCCTCAACACTTGCTGTCTTACTGTCCCAGCTGTGAGGAACCCTTACCCTTCCAGCCTCATGGGGTAGCTCATCTTTGACAATCAGGTCTCAGCTCATTGTCTCTCCTCAGACAGACCTTTTGGCTTCTGTGACATTTAAATAACATTAGCCACCCCAACCCACAGTCCCTCTCCATTACATAGCCCAGTTGTATGTCCTTCAATGCACTTGTCTTTATTTAGCGGTTCACCATCTGCCTTTTCCCCTGGAATGACGCTCCATCAGGGGAGGTAGGGACCTTGTCTATCTTGTTCCCAGCAGCATCAGCACCTACAGCAGCCGCTGGCATAGAGCAGATGTTCACTCAATGTTCAAGGAAGAAATAAATAAAACCCACCCCTCTGCCCTAAGATGCCTCATCAAGCTAAGGCCTCCATTGTTCAATCTATGAGAACACAAACTCAAAAAGACTCTTCTCTCAGGAACTCACATCAGGGTAATTTTCCCAAGCTGATGGTCCAGCCCTGGTGAGGACATTAACCATTTAGATTCTATGGTCGCCACTTTGATTAGTTTATTTTAACACATTGCGCTCCAGTAGTTTTATTGCTAGCTTTACCCAGTGGCCAGATAAGTTTCTATTGAATGAGCACAAAAAACGTTTTAGAAAGTATCATACTTTAAAAAGATATTAGCTTGTAAGAACATGTAATAAATAACTTCAAAATGCAATGGGTATTTAATTTTAATGCGTGCTTTTCACATTTATGTAAAACACTGTGTAATATGAAAACACGAGAATGCTCATGACCTGCCCACAATGTGTTAATATCTCTATGCTTTCACTCTTTCACCGAGCCCATATACTTATCATATACCTTTTGCTTTTTCCCTCCTCCAACGATTTTTAATTGTTGTAAATAGCCTGGCTGGCATGGCGAAGTGGATGAGTGTTGATTTATGAACCAGGAGATCATGGTTCGATTCCCAATTAGGGCACATGCCCGGGTTGCGAACTCCATCCCCAGTGTGGGGCATGCAGGAGGCAGCCTATCAATGATTCTCTCTCATCACTGATGTTTCTATCTCTCCCTTTCCCTTCCTCTCTGACATCAATAAAAATATATATTTAAAAAACTAAAATTGTTGTTAATCGTGTGGCAATGACCACCCAATAACAGGTATGAGATTCCTCTTTCCTCAGAAGTTCTTTTGGTTCCTCTGTGACTGATTAAAAATTTCTCTGGCCCAGCCAGCGTGACTCAGTGGTTGAGCATCGACCTATGAACCAGGAGGTCACGGTTCAATTCCTGGCAGCTGATCAATGATTCTCATCATTGATGTTTCTCTCTCTCTCCCTCTCCCTTCCTCTCTGAAATCAATAAAAATATTTTTCAAAAAAATTTCTCTGACTCTTTAAGTTTATTCTAATGTGGACCAGACTTTTTAGTTAATCCCAGCCATTGAAAGTTAGTTAAACCAGAGAACCACCCTGGTCAACACATGTCACACGTTTATAAAGTACAATTCCCCTGTCTCCAGGTCATTTCGCACACCCATGTTGTCCTCAGATGGCTCAGAAATCTGCACAGGGGAGATGCCATGTGATTAGACCTCTTGTGGCCTCATTCCCACTGCATTTACTTATTTTTTTTCAATCTTTATTGTTGAGAGTATTACAGATGTCCCCCTTTCTCCCTCCATTGTCCCTCTCCACCTGGTTCCTGCTCCACCCCAGGCCTTCACTACCCTATTGTTTGTGTCCACAGGTAATGCATATATACATATGAGTTCTTTGATTAAGTTCTTCCTGCACCATCCCCCAACCCCCATTCCCTCTGAGACTCATCAGTCTGTTCCATGTTTTCATGCTTCTGGTTCTATTTTATTCATCAGCTTATTTTGTTCATTAGATTTCTTGTTCGTTTGGTTTTTAGATTCATTTGTAGATATGTATTTATTGCATTACCTCACTGTGTCCCTCAACACTTTCTGAGAACTGAACTTCTGTTTATTCCCCTTCACTTTTCATGGTCTAGGAGATAATGGACAAGCACTTGAGCATTACATAAAAGATCTTCCAAGACTTGAGCTGTCTCTAAGCCCACGTCTCCTGACTCATTTCCCTTGCCTCAATCTTGTAATTTACCAAGAAATTCAACAAAAGACTAATTCTCCTTTAACACACCACACTGCTCCCTGGCCTTGCCTACTTAGCACACACTATCTCCTCTAGTACATATACCACAGCATTCCACGTTTATCTCTAGTACAGCAAATTTCACTCATCAAAAATTATATATTAATCTGATGACCTTACCCAACTCAGCTGTAAACTCCTAAAGGCAAGGATTGTTCATAGCAGGTGCTCAACTTGGTTCCTTTGCACATCAAATATTAGTGATAAGTAACTTAATGATATGTTTCCAGACCTGTACATGCCCTGGACACCCTATATGACCCTTTCCCAGTAATTTGATTGGGAGGTACTGCTGTGGCCATCAGCCTCAACCAACACATCAGCAACGTTGGTTGCTAATGCCACACTACAGTCTTCAATGACAGTCTCCATTGCAGTAAAAATTAAAGGAATAGAGGACAAAAACACTAAATTTAGCCATAGCTAGCTTCTCAACATAGTCTAAGATTTGGCAAGACAAATGTCTTAGGCAGGCACAGTGCTGACACAGGCTGGTGGAAAGGAACTCAACCAATGCTCAGCAGACTCAAAAAGGGAAACCTGCAGTACCTTTAACAAAGGAAGTTCTGAGTCCTGCTGATTCATTCTGACTTAAAGCTGCAATAACACTTGAGTAAGGCGCACCCAAGCTGACTCTGCATTTTTTTTCTGCAGTGTTCACAGAATTTGGCATACAAGAAATTTAATAGCTCTTTTCTAGAATCCTTTGCAATTTCTCTGATATTGATTGTGGTCACCTACATTATAGTGTCTGATAGCATTACATGGTATTTTTTTTGGCAAAGATGCAGTCCTGGTCAAAATACTGATGATAGTTTAAAATACTGATGGGAGCTTCTTAAACTAAAGACACCCATACAGGAAATCCCTTTCACCAAAGAATTGCTTTCACCAAACAAAGCTCACTACTTTTGTCAATAGCTCTTGCCCATGTTTTGTAGAAAGACATTGGTGCAATGAGTTCCAACTTAGAAAACAGCATTTAAATATCAACACAAACTTAAAATGCTCAGAGAAAAATCAGGTAAATTTTTACCAGGACCAAAATTTTGAAAAGACCCATATGAGAGCAAATTACAAAGCAAAGAACCTTCTCAATATATTTACAAGTCATCTTTTTCTTTGTTTATTCAGAATTGTAATACAATATGAGAACTGTATAATGCAAGGTAAATTGGAAGAAAATTTTATACTTGAGTCAGTAATTTATCATGCTTCCCATGTGTAATAATGATTATAGTTAACATTTAATTAACTAGCATTACTTCAAATATGTATTTCATTTAAAATCCTACTCTCTAAGTACTGTACTTGAGATACTTAACAAGCTAAATGTTAAATGCCTCTTCTTCCAGGAAAAGAAAAAATAATTAACTTTAGACTTTTATGTTTTTCTTGAAGTGTTATATGACATCTTATCAGTGTCAATATTTTGACTGAACCCTTACCATGAAGTGAAGTTTTATTGCACTTGCTTAACAGGATTAGGACTAAATACTTACTTGTTCAGTGTGAGGTCAAGAATAAACCTGGAGCCAAAGGCCTGAATCTGGAAGCTTGCCTGGGCCAGATGGACAGCCTATGGATCCAAAAAGACAGAAAAAGCCCTTAGTTTATTTTCCTGTATTTAAAGCTGATTATATCAATAACAAGAATGATATTTAATAAAAACTTTTTTATAGATTGATTGATTCACTTCTTTACGGTTCCTTATGTAACAATGCATTTTTCTTTAAAATGAGACTGGGTGCATTGTTATGGCTGTACTTGGACGATCTGAGTATTTGTGCATCAAGAAACTAACTGAAAGACAGTGAGTCCTTTAAAATGAACACATCATGATAAAAATCAAGAGTATATTCAGCTGGACTGACAAAGTGACCGTGATGAATTATGCAAAAGTCTGACTAATTAAAGCTTGATTTCAGCCTACTTTGTGCACAAAGCTAACCAATTCTTTCTGCACACCTAAGTGAAAAATCATGTCAGCTCTCTGCTCCTCGTCAGGAATTGGAACTTTCTCTAAAAGGTGTATCAGCAGAACGGGACAGTAAAATGGGAGGGCACAACCTTTCAGCTTCAGGAGCACTTAGAACCAGGCCCTTTGCCAAGACCGAGCGTTTAGGTCCCCCTTTACAAGTCACACGTTCACAAATATTGTCATTATTGTGCCTTAATTCAAATACAAAGATAATCTCATCTAAACACAAATCATGTGTACTAGATGTTAAAGATTCACATAGGTCACAGAATCATCTTCAGTGATGTAAACAAACAAATCAATGAAGTATTGCCAAAGTATTATCCAAGATAAAACTCTCCTTTGTCACCCTATCAGAGGAAAAAAAAGACAAGAATAGATATTCATCCCCTCCTCCTCCTCCCCTACCCAAAAATATCCTTCCTCCAGATTTGTCCTAAAACACAGAGGGTGTCACAAATCACGGGAGAAGTGTTAGCAAGCAGACACCTTCCACTCCCACTTCCCCCAACACGCCCTGCTCCTCATGCCCCTCCTCCTCCATTTCTGATTATTGAAACCCTACTCATCCTTCAAGGAAGCTCTCCTTCCCCAGCTTCAATGAAAATGAACTCTTCATCCTCAAGGCTTTGGAAAAACTTTATTTGTTCCTCCCTCCACAGGCAGGTGTGCTCCCAATTTGGCCCTGTGCCATGAGCGCCGCATCTCACATCACAAGCATCTTGCAAATAGTTGTAGATTAATGACCCTTCCCGAAATATCTGAACTTTCCATTAATTAAGCAAATATTTACTGTCAAGACTTCTGTCATGCCAAACCTATAAAATACTGTAAACCATGACTTCTTGTCAAGCACAACTGCTGATGAGATAGTCACACCATAATAATCAAGAAATAAAATGAAAAGAAAATTAACAATCATGAAATTTTAAACACAAAGCAATGGGAAGGCCCCTGAATCCCAAACACCGTGGTGATAGCACATCCAACCCCAAACAGCCATGCAGAACAGGGTCACCGTACCTAACCTGGGTTTCCCCACACCCAGACAGCTACGTGAGAAATTTCTGTCTTGTCCAGTGTGGGCTCTATCATTTGCAGAAGAACCTCTCTCTAATACAGTCATATATAGTCTTTAATCTAAATGGATTCTGTGTCTTAAGGCACTAACTTTTGCATGAAGATTTTTATACTGATGAATAATTTGTACAAGAGGAAATTTTTCAGCTCTGGATCCCAAAAGCTTACACACATACACACACACACACACACAACAAACAAACAAACAAAAAACCTTACCTCCTGAGAATAATATAGGTCCTTAGGCATATTTTCTCTTAGGAATACTAAATAGCAGAGAAGAGTTCACTAATAGCACCCTGGCCTTGCCCAGTCAGCATGCCTTAGTTTAGCATCAATTAATAGTCACAGTTCAATTCCTGGTCAGGGCACATTCCTGGGTTGTGGGCTTGATCCTCAGTGGGGGAGCGTGCAGGAGGCAGCCGATCAATGAGTCTCTCTCATCATAGATGTTCCTCTCTCTCTCCCTCTCCCTTCCTCTCTGAAATCAATAAAAATATATTTTTAAAAAATAGCACCCTGACCTAAAAGTGTTGGCAAATGTACCTCCTTGCGCATCTTTATAAAAATACTAAGAAAAATCTGACAGTGACCCAGTAAAAGCCTCATTTTGCAGCAAATAAGCAATGAGACAAGTACAAACCCCAACAAAACCCTGTTGCAAAATGAAACAGCCTAGTGGTGATTGCTTATCCCATTGTGTAGAATTGTTGGGAGTTAGACACTTTGATCATTGCTAAGTACGTATATACCGAGTCAATGTGACCAGATTCAGCTTAACAGAATTTAATGAAAGCTAGAAAATAATATTAATATTGGGATTTCCCTTAGTTTTTCCAATCACTTGTTCCACGCACACACGTATTCAGTCCCAATCTGTGTGTAAAAACGGTCAGGACACAGCCTCTGTGTTCAACGACGCATCAGGCTCCGGAGACGCCAGGGAGCTGCCGGCCTCCCGGTGTGTCTAAGAGTCACGGGACCAAGCCTCCCTGAATGATGTGATTTGAACAAATTTTCAAAAGATGATTAAGAATCCACCAGTCAGGAGAAGACATTCAGGTGTGGGGGAAAACATTTAGAAAAAATTGACTGAAAAAGAAAATATGGGGGGAAACCCCCTTTTTAATTTTCTTTATTGATTAAGGTATTACATATATGTCCTTATCCCCTTACCCCCCCACCACCACCCCCTGCCACTCATGCCCTCACCCCCCTGGTGTCTGTGTCCTTGGTTGTGCTTATATACATGCATACAAGTCCTTTGGTTGATCTCTCCCCAACAACACTATAGCCTGTGGTTTCCTGGCTTTTGGAGGAAACGACAAACAATTATTCTAAAAAGGTGGGCTGGACAGTGGGGCTTTGTGTGACATGCTCAGTGGCGTGTCTGATCACATATACATACATGTGGCAAGGTAGCAAGCTTTCCTCTAAGCATCTACCACTTAGCACAGTGCAGGCACATGCCATTATCATCACTGTCATCGTCATCATCGATAACAATAACATTATGATTCAAACCTATTGACAGAGTCCTCTCCACAACTGAAACAATGCAATTGACAACCTTCCTGTTTCTCCATGGGGGGCGGGGAGGAAGGGAATCTGATTATATTACATTTATCGTAAAAATGTTATAATATTTTAATTTACTTTAATACTAACAGGCAGCACATTTCCTATAAAGTGATTTAAGATTTCCTCAAGCATGCATCTCCCTTGCACACACATCAAATGGAATTAGTATGTTCACCTAATATATCTGTATCCATTTTAAGTAATCTCAATACAGTGGTATGTGTTATTTTTCCTACATTCTGTTTCTCTTTCCATTGCTACACATTCTGCATTTGTGCACAGAGCACTGGTTCCTCTCTGTACCAAAATAAATGCCTGACAAAGGCTACTTTTCCCTGTCATTCTGTGATGTCTGCTGTCCTAGACACGCTCAAATGAGCTTTTCACTTCTGGATCCTCCGTTATTCCATATCAATGGATCCTTTTCTTCTTTAACAAAACATTATCCAGCTTTGATAATGGTCCATTTTAAAGATGTTTTCAAATCAGGTAAATGAGTCCTCATCATTGCTGTTTAAAAAAATTATATTTTTATATTATTTGTTTTTACTTCTTATTAACCCACTTCTTCCAAATGACAGAAAGATTAGAAGAATGGCGAGATGAGCAGAGAACTGTAGAACATACAGCCATAACGCGGTTTAATAAATAGTGTTGTTGACTCTCTGATCAGCATCACTGCCACTCACTGAAATGCAAAGCCTACCTTGAGTACTGCTTTTCTTTTACAAAAAAAAAGAAAAAAAGGAACGAAGTTCAGAAACGTGTTCAGTAATACGGAGCCAGACCATAGGAATACTTTGGGGATGAGTTCATGAACACGCATGCGGTCATAACAAGTTACTTTGTCTTCCAAGATCCGTGAAACGGGCTTGATGATTAACACCTGGCTTTGCAAGGACGGTCACTGTACCCGCACCCGCACTGTGGAGAAGGCAGGGTTTTACCGTCAGAGTCATTTCTCGATAAGAATATGCACAGCCCTAGGCTCAGAATTACCGCCCTGAAGGGCTGAGAACAGCTGTTGCCTACGCACTTCACTTCGATATTTTTCTTTTGACTCAGAATCTGGCACCGGGAAATTACAGGAGCTCTGCAAACAAAAACAACTGAACGCAATTATATACACAAACCTCCCCCACTGAAGAACAATTCGCACGTCTTTAACGACGTGCTTTTGTTGTTTTGTTTTTTCCTGTGAGTAGATAGCACCTAATGGTGTCCTAACAAATAAGTTTAGAAGACTGTTAGGTTCCTCTGCTTAGACTGGTTTTGCCTCTTATGAAGCAACGTTACACTCTGAAGCCATCGGATATGCCCAGCTTTGTGTAAGGCGCATTACATACCCTGAACAGACACAGTTCTGTTTTCGTGGGACTTATATTCTAAGAAAGTTGACTTTAATATGAAGATGAAAACAAGAGGAAAAAAGATGACTATCTTCTTATAAAAAAGATAAAGCAGGCGTTTTCAGGGTTCATGTTTGCACGCAAAAGTGTTTCACACATAATGAGTGCTCACTCAGTCCTCTCTACTGCCTGGCAAGGACGTGCGAGTTCCATGAAGCAGGCATATAACTGGAATTAGCTGCAGGAAATGAAAAGTTTACGCTTTCCCAGATTTCAGAAAATGTTCTGAGACTGAATGTCATAATTCAGGAGCAAGTGAGCAACTTGAATTGAGGTCTGTACAGTTCAGCATCCTGGGAGCACGCATCTTCCTTTAGAATGCTGTCTAATGGACATGGTTTGTGCAACAGAGAAACATGTAGAAAGGAGTTCCCTGCTCTTAAGACAGAGTCCCTTCATTTAAGGAGACACTCATTAAGTAACAAAGGGAACACAGCCAGAGTGGCACCTCAATAAGACAGGAAAACGCTTTTAAATGGAGGCAGAAGCCGCGGTGGCTGTCGAACAGACGTAGGCAGGCGGATGGTTCAAGTTATTCCGAAAGAAAGGGCCGTGGATTTCTGGGAAAGAAGGTGCTGGAGAGAGCAAATGCTGCAATATTATTGCAATGGAGAAAAAAGGGGGAATCTGTGACACTTTCAACAATAAAGATACATCTCTTTTTAAATGCTGCAACACTGGAAGCCTGTATTAATAAAACCTGAACTCCTCCACTGGAAGGAATCATGGAAAAAGGAAAACATGAAATAGTGGATTACTAGTGAGACTGTAGGCAATTTCTTTCCTGTTTTTTATTTCCCTTATTGCTTTGATACTATTGCTGCTTCTATGTTCATTCAAATATCAAATAGATAGGTTGCGACTGTGCGTAGATGGGGGTGTGTGTGTGTGTGTACACACCATCACTGTTACAGGAAGTATTTTTCCCTCCCTTTATCTTTTTGCTTATGGTGTTTTCTCCTCCTCTTAATGATTTTTTTTTTCAATAGACACTTCAAGAGTTTCTACCCCTTTTTCTTAAAATACAGTGGGAAACGTTCCCAGAATCTCAGACACCGCCTCCTTTTGAGATTCAGGACTTTTTATGGGGTTTCAGAGAAGGCAGACTTGGAAATGCACCGGCTGAGGAGGGAGGAGGGGGACGAAGGGCGGCGCGGACGCTGGAAGGAGCGGCTTTGTTTGAAAGGCTGCGGAGGAAGAAAGGACCTGCGCCGGGAGCCTCGGCCCACTCGCTGCGCGGCGCGTTTTTCTCTTCATGTGAAAACAGGAGACAGAGAATCCAGTGACCCAAGTAATTAAGTCCCAATAGGAATTAGACTGCCACGTTTACACTGAAACACGTTTGAGAAAAACACGTCACTTTCTTTAGATCATATAGGCTTTTCTATAAATGGCTAGTCTGGATCTGTCCCGCTAAAGCTGGAAAAACATAAAAGTCCGGCTTGTGGATCTTTCTGGGTAATGCAAAAACTCAAATACGTGACTGTACCTTGGGAGTTTTAAAATCTAACAGAAAACATCAATAGCCTATTTTTAATTATGTTAATCTCATTCTAATTCCTTATTCTAAATTTGCACATTGGTAATCACCAATACGATCAATCTCCCATATGATAAAAATAACAATGCCTTACGTTTCCTGTATTTTAATTGTCCAATTATCCAGAATAATACAGCACCCCATGAAGTTAAGTGGGGTAAATATTTTTATGACCCTTTTATTTAAAAATAATTTTTTTTCAAGACACCAAGAGGTTAAGTGATGTTTTTATCAACCGTCATATATCAAAGGAAGAAAGATGAAGTATTTGCTTCCGCTCAGTGAGGAAAATGCCAAGTTCACACCAGAAATCCTTAAACTTCAATGTTTCCTGGTCACTGAAATATAAATAATAATAACGTGCCAGTAGGATGTGTGTGAGGATTAAATTATATAATAATGGGATAAAAGTTCCTAGAAAAGGTTGGCCACGGAGAAGGAGTGCAATCATTTGGGAAGGGGTGGGTGGTAAAGTAGAAGGAGAAAGGGGGGAAAAAGAAGAAGCTCTATTAACGTTTTGGAAAGGTTATCAGTCAGCTCCACCTTAAAAATTAATTTTCAATATAGCTGATCACCTCCTAGAAAATCCAATGTGCATTTCTCCTCTGCAAAATTTGCAAATTTTATGTTTTTCATTGCTAATTACCATCAGGTATTATGCTTTGACCTTGTTCTAGTCGTCATGTCTTTAAAATAATATGAATCATTTTCCTGAGACGTGGAACAGCTGCAAATGTGAGATAAAGGCAATTTTGCAAATTAAGGTAATTTGCTGAACATTCTTCCCAAGATGAATTTAAATAGATAGTGTGTAGGAGAGAATATCATCATCACGTTTCCTTCCAGCATGCTCCAATAAACAGGATTATTGGTTAACCCAGTAACAAACTGGCACTGAACCCCTGCCGGTGTGAGATACGGTGGCAAATGTAAAGATATAGAAGAATTAGTATTTATATCCAAAAGTGTATAACCTGGTTAGAGGAAGGAGATGAGAAACCACAAAGAGTAAGACATACAATACTTCAATTTAATAATAATAATAATAATAAATATTATTTATAAAGATGCCATATACAATGCAAGCATGATTAATTACTCTAATATTAACAAGGGTATGGTCTGGGTAACTAATGCATTTAAATCTGAGGAGCAAGAATGCTGAGGGCTGGAGAGAGCGAGGGAAAGCTTACTGCAGAAGTTTTTCTCAGTATTAAGGGATAGAATTCAGATAGCGGTGGGACTGATTGAATAGAATGAAATTTCAAAGGGTTACTAAGTGTTAGCTAATTAACAGAGACTTTTCTTAACATGCTTTTAAAGTAAAACACCAGCACCCTTCCTTCTGGAGCATTAACTACATTTTGGGTTGTGGTAAGAATTAAAACATGGCAGTTTATTATAAAATAAAGCATTTCACAAGATCAATAAGTCACGGGAACACATGCAAGCCCCCAAGATACCAGTGTATTTTGTTAATCAATCTATCCCTTAGCCTTACACTGGGAAGCCGACGTCCCAGCCTTGCCGGAGATTACAGACACAACACCGAAACATCGGCAGAGCGCACTCTTCTCACGGGGCCACGGGCATCAGCATCTCCGCGAACCACGCAGGTCATCCTCTGACCTTGTTCTCTGTGCCAACCTAGCCGAGAAAGATAGGACTTCGACTCTGAAAGAAACCTGGCCAACATTCAATTATCCGAGCTGATGACACAGAAAAAAAGGATGGCGTGTTGAATTTTAACATCTGCCCAAATCTTTTGCAAGAGCCCTTTTCTAAAGAAACCAATTTTAACAAGAAACCAGTTTCATCTTCCTCCTTAACTACCCTCAGTTTGAAGTGCTCTCAAAGTTTGATACAGACAAAAGATAGGCACAGCAGAGAAAGAATAACGGCATTGGCAATCCGAACAGATACTCCGATGAATAAATCATGAGTTAGCTGTAGCAAAAATTCATTTTTTACATTCCTCATAGGCAGCCAAAGAAGAGAAGTTATATCTAATATTATTGGGGGAGGGGGGGGTCTTTCAGCCCTAAAGGGTCACACTAATATCTTCCTTAGTGACCACTTAGCAACCCAGGACAACTCTGTAACAATACACATTCACTGACAACACCATCTTTGGACATTTACGCGAACCGTCTTCTATAAATTTATCCCCTGATGATTAATGTTTGCTGGATATTAAATCGACAATGCCAACTCAAAAGAGAGATGAAATCATAAGCCTTCAGAGCTCTTGCTATTTGAAAATGGGTAAAGCATTACAAGTATCACTACAGCTCTATTATTTAGCTTTCATATATTTTCCGAAGGACGAATAAAAATACAACTATGACAACAGTTGCCATGGAAGCAGTTCCTTTCTGCTGCCTTCCTGAATAGCAGCGTTTAATTTGATGCATTAATCTAGTGGCTGAGGTGTGATTCACTTGTTCTTTTTCCTCATCAATTCCTACATCGCCAAACTGCACAACTCCGAGGAGTGCTGCTCTCCCTGCTGACACTGTTGTCATAAAGCGAGGACCTATTTTTCCTTTCTAGCCAGGATTATTGAACACCCACTAGATAATGTAAATAAAAGAATAGAAATGGGGTGTGAGTTTTGGAACGCAAACGACACCAAGCTCCCTGTATAATGTCCGTGACTCATTACAAGGCAGTTTTTAAAATCTTTTGCTTATATAATGTTAGTACTGCCCTGCAAGAAAAAAAAGCCTCCGGAAGGCAGCCATCCGGGAGACTTTCCTGGTCTGCTCCCCCTGCTCCTGGGAATGCTGGCTACAACAGCCCAGTGGACTCAACTCAAAAGCTACCTAGAGCCCCGGCCTGTGTCATTCAGTTGGTTGAGTGTCATCCCATGCCCTGCGAGGTTGCCAGTTCATTTCCCAGTCAGAGCACGTGCCCAGGTGGCGGGCTTAATCCCCAGGAAAGGGTGTGCAGAAGGCAGTGGATCGATGTTTCCCTCCCTTCCTCTCTCTCTCTCTCTCTCTCTCTCTCTCTCTCTCTCTCGCTAAAATCAATAAAAACATATTTAAAATTTTTTATTTTAAAAAATACCTGCCTAGAGTGAAAGAACCTTCTTTAACTTGGATCTTTATGAAGACCACACAAGGATTAGTCAAGAATGAATGAGCTTGGAATACGAAATGAGGTTTATGATACAGTAATTACACAATTCACTTGAGCCTTGTTATATCCAGCAAACCATAAATGCTATAGAGTAAATGGAAATATTAATTTTCAGCTCTCCCTCACTAAGAAGCTACTGAAAATGAACAACCCAGGGAAGCTAGGCAGATCTGCCTATGCCAGGTCTCTCTTCTCTTAAGATATCTTGATCTTGTTTGGTGGATCTCAGACTGCCCTTGCCCAGAGCTGCTTTGTGTTGGGATCTCTATACCAGCTGTTATTTCTATTTGAAGAAAATTTTTAGGATCTGCTTATCAGTACATCATAAATACACAGCTATTTGACAGCGATATTCCTAAGAGGGCTTTGCTTTCCTTAATTACCTTTTGCAAGATGTGTGCCACACGTTGAGTGTTACTGGGGTGAAGCCTCTTTTGCTCTAGGGACCCAGCTATGGATTAGAGAGTTCTCAGCCATGTCTGGATCTGTCCTTCGCTCTAACTTCTGACCTTAGCTATAACCATGGATGGATTGCATTCTGTCCTTTCGGATGGAAAGAGTAACTTTCAAATTGGAGGCCAAGACAAAAGTAGATTTTCCCATTTTACAAACAAATGCCAACAGACTTCCTCAGGAACACTATTAAGGAACACCAGGACATAGAGGTTCACAATTGTCATGTATCACAATTTTACTCAAAACAAATATCATGTGTGCTGTACATACTTTACTCAAAGCTAGATGTGGAAAAGCTAATATTGACGTGACCTCATTTTCTCTAACATTCAGCTTCCATAGAATTCCACAAAATGCCAACCACTCAGCCTGTAGTCACATAATTTTTAAAACTAACATTTAGAATATTGACTGTTACACAGAATATCCTGCCTATTTTGGTAAGCAAATGATAGACTCACCATTTCTACGGAATGTTTTAGGTTCATTAAAACTCCATTTTTATTTCCAAATGAGAACCCAGAATTGCATAGAAACTTGGAGACATATAAACATAAATATAGTACTCTGGAATACATCTATTTCCTCAAACTACATGCTATCTCAGTGGCTTCTGAATCAGGTATGAAATCATTTTACTCAATCAACAAATAATTTTTCTTACTACCATGTTTCAAGCAGCAGAGAGAAGTAATGCCATCAACAAATAAATTTAAATGGTGATAAATGCTACAGGTAAAAAGAATAAAATAGGTAAAAGGCAAAGGTAGTTAAAAAGTATATTGTATGGATAAACGGCAACATTAAACAAGATGGACAGAGAAGGACTCTGAAAAGGCAGCCTTTAAGCAAAGATTGGGGAGTGAAGGAGAGCTAGTTACAAAAACCCTAAGGCAGGAGCACACTTGTATGTTAAAGAAAAGCAATAAGGCCAGTTTGGATGAAGGGAAGTGAGTCCAAGGGAGTGTCCTAGGCAATGAAGTTAAAGAAGTAATGAGTGGTCAATTGTGTAGGACCTTGTAGGCCAATGTAGTGAAATGTCAATATATTTTACTCTTAATAGAAATAAAAAGTTGCTAAGGATTTTGAGCTGAGTAGTGATGTGATCTGAGGAGTGATGTGATCCAGGCTATTGTGTTGACAAGAGAGTAAAGGTGGGGGAGGGATGGGCAGAGAGCGCAGAGGGTCCAGTTAAGACACTATTGCAATACTCCAGGTAGGAGCGAACGGTGAGTTGGACTTGGGTAATAATAGCAGAGTTGATGAGAAGTGGTCAGATTCTGGGCAGACAATAAAAGCATTGTCAACAGCAGTTGCTTACAGATCAGATATGGGTTTTGAATAAAATAGAGCAGGAAAGGAAAACTCAAGAATTTTAGGTCTGAAGAACCAGAAGATGCAAGCTATGTGGTGAGGAATAATGGAGGAGGAGGAGATGGCAGTGGAAATACAGTACTTCTGTTTGGGATCTATTACGTTTGGTATGCACATTAGGTAGCCAAGTGGAGATGTGGAATAGGCAGATATAAGGCATACATACAGACATCTTTTAGTTAGCATTTACTGAGGAATTAAGTGAATTAAGAAACAGTAAACAAGTGAATGATTAAGCATATGAATGAATGAGTGAATAAAGAATAAATACTGAACATACAAAAAAATGACAGTAAAAGAACTAACGAAGAGGATATAATTTAAACTCTGCAGACAACTTACTCTCTGAAATAGCTATACCTTAAAAGAGAAAACTAAGATAATTGGGTAGGAAAAACTGTAAAATCAGTACAAAATAACCCACTCACTGGGTTTTTAAATAACATTTTCAATTTAAACAGTGTCACTTTGGAACACAAGAGATATATTATGCACTACAAATTCTCCCAAAAGGATTCAAGTCCAAAAGCATCATTCTTAGATGTCTTGTGTATGTGTTAAAATTACAAAGGAATGCTCAGCAAATGAAGATGTTAGCTCTCCGGCAAACCACATGGGTTATATGCATGAATTTATATATATAATATTCCTAAGAAACAACACAGTGTTGTCTTTGATTTCCCAAAAGTCCATTTCTATATTCTGGAAGTCATACTATCTTAACTGCTTTTAATATTTCAAACTTTTCATTGCTTTTAGGCATACATTGTCATGTACCTCATTTTAAGGCTTTTTAAAAGCATACACTTACTGCCCTGGCAGTTGTGGCTCAGTTGACAGGGCGTCATCCCATGCAACAAAAGTCCGCAGGTTCGATTCCCAGTCAGGGTACATGCCCAGGTTGTGGGCTCAATCCCCAGTAGGGGGTGTGCAGGAAGTAGCTGACCTAAGTTTCGCTCTCACTGCTGTTCTCTCCCCCACCCCTCTTTCTTACTCTCTCTCTAAAAATCAATAAAAAGTCTTTGAAAAAAAAGAAAGTATACATTTACTGATTTTAATTTACTAACTGTATCTAGCATCTTAGGGGCCTGATCTTAAGGCAGAGAACCAAGGCATATCCCACACCCTATTAAATAATGTAGGTTTCTCAAAATCTCTAACCAATTTAGTAATTAAAGTTTATATTGCAAACTCTATGAATGAAAAGATTTGAAAGAATTGAACAAATCTCTTCACTCCTACAGCTGTTCCTTGGACTCCTACTTAAATTAGCAAATGACAAAAAGGAGACTTCTCTTCAATATTTTGTTAAAATCACAATGCTATTTCAACAGTGCCAATGAGTAATAAATAAACAAAGCAATTTCAGTTAGTTACTTCGGATGACTTTGTTTTTTCACCTAAAGTAAGCAAATAACTATATCAGGGCAGTATTTAATTAGTCATGACTAGAGAGGTCAGAATGTTAGTAACACTGGATCAATGGTCCAAAATAAAAGCTGCTTATAGAATATGAAATTTTTTCTAAAAATATAAAACTATAGTAAACTTAGCACTGTTTTATCTTAGCCCAAGAAAAGAAAAAGCCATTTGAATTAAGATCTCAAGCAAACCCTTATTCCTGCCTTCCATTCCGATTAACATTAAATTAGCCAGTGTCTCATAAAAAAAAAAAATAATGGCCGAAACCGGTTTGGCTCAGTGGATAGAGCGTCGGCCTGCGGACTGAAAGGTCCCAGGTTCGATTCCGGTCAAGGGCATGTACCTTGGTTGCGGGCATATCCCCAGTAGGAGATGTGCAGGAGGCAGCTGATCGATGTTTCTCTCTCATCGATGTTTCTAACTCTCTATCTCTCTCCCTTCCTCTCTGTAAAAAATCAATAAAATATATTTTTTAAAAAAATAAAATAAATAATGATGGCATCTGCACCAACACTGTAGTCCTTAAGTCAGGCCAACACAAGACAGTCTGCTGGCTCAGTGCTCAAGCACATTTATGTAGAAAACAGCATATATGTCAAGGGACAGAAAGATAATAATTCCCATTTTCCTAACCTATAGGTTTACAGGTTTAAGAATAGGCTTTCTGAACCTCAGCAAGACTGATATTTTAGGCTGCATTCATCTTAGATGAGTGCGGGGGTGGGGGGAGCAATCTGTCTTGTGCACTGTGGTATGTTTTGCAGCATCCCTGGCCTCTATCCACTAGATGCCAGTAGCATCCAATCCCCAGTATGACAGCCAATAATGTCTCCAGATATTGCCAAACGTCCCCTGGGAAGAGCAAAACTGCCCCTGGTTGAGAACCCTTGACCTGTATGTTCAGGAGATGTATGATTTTATATCGATTCCTCTAGGTGTGTTGCTTTTACAAAATATGTAACCTTAATTTCAAAGCTCACTTTCAGCTGTCACCAAAGCCCCTGAGACAAAACAGCAGGAAGCAACTGATACCCACAGAAAAAGGGAGCTTGGTTCTTTCAAAAGTTACTTATCTATCTGCTCAAGAGCAAATTCTTAAACACTTATACCCGTAGAAATGTCCCCAAATTAAACTATGAGTTTAAATCTGTCAAATGAGCTCGCGTGTAGTCTTCAAAAAATAATAAGGAAATGCTGCAACAGTCCAGAAATTTGGTGGGTTTTTTTTTTTTTTTAAGTATACTTAATGTTGCTTTTTTCCCCCTCCCAAAGTGGCAGCTTCTTATCTTTTGAAATGTCACTTGGTGACTCAAAAGAGAATAACTGTAATTTAAACAGCAAGAAGTGAGGGGGGATCACTGTATGTGGTCTCGTTTGGAAGCTAATAAGCTGTCCTTCCGTAATTAATGTAATATGTTTTCTCCGTGGGTATAAAACCCCAGGTCTCTAAATACCATTTGTATGCTGGTGGCTCCCACATTTCCATCTCGTTCCAACCTGCCCGAGCCCACGGCCCATCATCAACATACCCACGTAGATGACCAGCAGTCGGCCTGGAGAGAACAAGTTAAGGCTTCTCTTCGCCTCCTTCTAAACTTGCCTCCCAGCCTTTCCCATGCTGGGAAAAAGGAGCACTATTCCCCAGGAAAAAGCCTTATAGCCATTCTTGGCTTCTGTATTAATTTCCAATTACTACCTAACAAATTTCCATCATTTTGTGACTTAAAACAACACATATTATTATCTCATGCTTCTGGAGTTCAAAAGTCCAAATTAAAAGTCTAGAGTCCAATATTAAGGTGTCGACAGGACATCTTCTGGAGGCTCCAGGGGGGAAATCAATTTCCTTATCATTTCCAGCTTCTAGACCAGTGGTTCTCAACCTTCCTAATGCCGCGACCCTTTAATACAGTTCCTCATGTTGTGGTGACCCCCCAATTTCATTGTTACAAATTGAACATAATTAAAGCATAGTGATTAATCACATAAGCAATATGTAATTATATATGTGTTTTCCGATGGTCTTAGGCGACCCCTGTGAAAGGGTGGTTCGACCCCTAAAGGGGTCGTGACCCACAGGTTGAGAACCGCTCTTTTAGAGGCTCCTGCATTACACGGTTTGGGGTCCTTCCCCACATCACTCCCACCTCTGCTTGCATCATAACATCTCCTTCTCTGACCCTAACTCTCACAAGGACCTTTGTGATTACGCTGGGCCCACCCAGAAATCCCAGCATAACCTGTCCATCTCAGGATACTTAACTTAATCACATCTACAAAGTCTCTTTTGCCACATGAGATATTGTGACTTATAAGAAATCTTTCCATCTGGTCATTCCGAGGACCAAAATATATTTCTCATACAGACTTGGTCTTCATGCAAGGTTCCTGGCTCGCAGCTCCCCAAACCCTTGGGATTTTCTAAGCAATAAGTGTGATGAGAGCTTTTTTGTCATATTTGGTTTCTTGTCCTGTTTCTGAAATCACTTCAGAGTTGTGAAGGGGAAGTACGTGTCTGATTATTCAAAACAAGCCCCTTTCCATACCCCTGGGTCTGTGTCAATGAGATGACTTTTGGAAAGCACTTGAGGATGGGAGCTGGTTGCCAGAAGCACCCGCCATGAATAAAGGGTTGAAACTTTCAGTCCCACCTGCCCCCCTGGCCTCTCTGGAGGGGAGAATGACCCAAGGTTCAATCGATTACCAATTGCCAATGATTTCATCAATCATGCCTGTGTAATGAAGCCTCCATAAAAACCCAAAAGGAGGGGTTGGTGAACACATGGAGAGGTGTGGAGAGAGGTACTCCCCTTGCCCCATACCTGGTCCTATGCATCGTTTCTATCTGGCTGTTCCTAGTTAGTAAACGTGTCTCCAAGTTCTGTGAGCCATTCTAACAAATTAATCAAACCCGAGGAGGGGGTCCTGGGAACCTCTTATTCATAGTCAGTCAGTCGGAAGTACAGTTAAATACTTGGACCTGAAACTGGCATCTGAAAGGCGGGGTGCCCGGGAGCGTGGGGAGGGGGGGGGTGGCGGGGGGAGGGAGTCTTGTAAAACTGACCCCTTAACCTGTGGGATCTGAAGCTACCTCTAGATAAAAATAGTGTCAGGATTGAGTTGAATTTTCTGACACCTTGCTAGTGTCCCAAGAATTGCCTGTTGGTGTGGGAAACCCCTCCACACAATGAAATTTGGTGATCAGAACCACCTTTTACCACATAAAGTAACTTATTCACAAATTTAGGGGATTAGGATATGAACACCCCTGGGGGAGGGGATTATCCTGTCTACCACTACTCCTCTCCTTTTCTAGTCCACGCCCCCTCCCCCTCCCCCCCACAGTCATCAACAATCTGGAGGCTCTAGCTCTGAAATATATCCCAAATCGACTGCTTCCCTGTCACTCCCCTGCTACCACCCCAGTAAGGCCATGCGGACTCCGTGCTGGGTGCCTGGGAGTGCCTCCTCACCAGTCTCCTTGGTGCCACTCTTGCCCCTCTACCGTCCTGGGCTCTAAAGCTACCAGAACTTTGATCTTTGCAAAATATAAATCAAAGAATGTTATTTCCTTGTTCAAAACCCATCAGTGGCTTCCCATTATAATCAGAACAAAATCCTAATAGGCCCTTCATCCTCTGGCCCCTTCTTACCTTTAAAAAATAATGGAGAAAGAAATACGCAATTTTTTCCTCCACAGAATTTCCCACCCTCCACGTTCCAAGGCCTTGGACAATGAGCAGGAGCTCTTAGCCACTTATCGAAGGGAGCTGCCTGTGTCCCGGCCGCCCTGCCTGAGCCTCTAATTGTACTTCTCTCTCCCAAGGCAGAAGACAGCAACTAGCCACATAATTCTAACCCCAAGCCCTCCCTCTCCAAGTCCATTTTGACTGCAAAGTTCTTGATAAAACTACCAGGAATTTTTAAATGTGCAAGAAAAAAAAAAATCAGAAGGTAGGGAAAGAAAGGAAAGAGCACAATATAGTGTGATATATACTACACGTTTCAGAGCAGGCAGACAAAAGAAGCTATCTTAGGCTGATGGATCTAAAAATAGGGCAGAGATAAATTATTTAATGTTAAAAGAACTAAAAATAAAAATTTAACAGTCTTTGGGAGCGGTGGGAGAGAGACTTTTACTTCTCAATCTATTCCTTTATGAACTCTGAATGCTTAGACCACGTAAATAAATATAGCAGAATAACTACTAATTTCATACAAGATTTATACTAAGTTGACAAGTGAGTGTATGCATGTTTATATGCACATTGAGCAACCATTTTTTCACCTATTGTAACATTTCTTCCCTCTGATTCCAGCACTGCTCTTTGGAATTCCCCCTCCAGACTGTCCCGCAAAATATTTCTCAGTGATAAATCAGATAAACCAGCACCCCACCAGCAGTCTCTCGGTGGAACAGTGTTCCTTGGGCCTCCTCTGTCTCTATTTTTAAAAACTCTTTTTTCCCTGAATTACCTCACACCAGCTACTTCTGGAGCCAGCTACTCTCTCTCCTCGCTTTCAAATAATAAGATCTACACTTTATAATTCCTACTCTTGCCCTAACTGGTTTGGCTCAGTGGATAGAGCATCAGCCTGCAGACTGAGGGTCCCGGGTTCAATTCTGGTCAAGGGCATGTACCTTGGTTGAGGGCTCAATCCCTAGTCGGGGGTGTGCAGGAGACAGCTGATCAAGGTTTCTCTCTCATCGATGTTTCTAACTCTCTATCCCTCTCCCTTCCTCTCTGTAAAAGCAATAAAATATATTTAATAATAATACTATACTCCCACTCTTCTTCCAACATGCCAGCATCTCAGGGAAGCAGCTACTACACAAATTCAGCCCATAATGAACAATCCCTAACTCAATCACTTCTATCTGTATTTCTTCACCTCTAAGAAACACCCAGTCAACTCTTATTGGAGGATACTTCACAGAATTTTAGGGCCATAAGGTACTCCAGAGAACAAACTCACCCACATCAAAGTCACCTAAGATATAAAAATACAAACCAGAGCACTTTATACCGATCTACAAACTCGAATTGTTTTCAACAACCTCTGAAGTGGTTCCAATGCACAAAAAAACTTTGAGATTCCTCAAATCTAACCCAATCTCCTTATTTTTAAAATTAGGAAAGTCAAATCTAGAGAGGTAAGTGGTTTGCCCAAAATTGCCTACCTACAGCCAATTAATTATACTACTGGTATATATTCCAGTATCTCTTTTAAAGGAACTTGTGAGATAAAAAATGCAAAAAGTATAAGGAGGAAACTACATCAACATAATAAAGGCCATATAAGAAAAAACCCCGCATCTATCATTATACTCGATAAAGGAAAACTGAAAGCTTTCCCTCTAAGATCAGGAACAAGACAAACATGCCCACCTTTGCCACTTCTATTCAACATAGTTCTGGAAATCCTAGACAGAGCAATTGGGCAATAAAATAAAATAAAAGGCATGCAAACTAGAAAGACATGCATTATCACTGTTTGTAGATGACATAATCTTATATGTAGAAATCCTAAACATTACACACACATACACACACACACAAAAAAAAAACACCTATTGGAACTAATAAATGAAGTCATCAAAGTTGCAGGATACAAAATCGACACACACAAGTTAGTTTCATTTTCATACATTAACAATGTGAAATCCTAAAATGAAATTAAGAAAACAATTCTATTAACAACAGCGTCAAAAAGGATAAATACTTATGAAAAACTTAACCAAGGAGGTGAAAGATTTGGACACTGAAAGCTATAAAACACTGATAAAGAAAATTAAATCAAACACAAGTAAATGGAAAGACATCCTGTGCTCATGGACTGGAAGAATTAATAGTGTTAAGATGGCAATACTAATGTGGGATTGGGGGGATGAGAAGAGATAAACCAAAGAACTTATATACTTTTATGCATAGCCTATGGACACGGGCAATAGGTTGGTGGTGATCTGGGTGGTGGTAGGGGCTGGGAGGGTAAAGGGGGGAAATGGGAGACATCTATAATACTATCAACAATAAAAAAATATATTTTTTTAAAAAGATGGCAATACTACCCAAAGCAATCCACAGATTCAATGCAATCCCTATCAAAATCCTAAAGACTTTTCTTGCAGAAGTTTAAAAATCCATCCTATTTATTTAATTTTAATTTTGCAGAAATTTTAAAAATCCATTTCAAGGGACCCTAATAGTCAAAACAATCTTGGAAAAAAGACAAGGCTGTACGTCTCACACTTTCTGATTTCAAAACTTATTACCAAGCTATTATAATCAAAACAGTGTGGTACTACCATAAAAAGCAGACATATAGATAAACGGACTAAAGAGCCCAGAAATAAACCCTCACATATGGAGTCAATGAATTCTGACGAGGGTGCCAAGACCATTCAGTGGAGAAAAGACTGTCTTCCCAACAAACTGTGATAGGAAAAGGGGAAATCTACATATAAAAAATGAGGTTGGACCTTTAATTTACACCATTTACAAAAATTAACTAAAATGAATCAAAGACTTACATAAGAGCTAACACTATAAAACTCTTAGGGGAAAAGCTTAATGACATTACACTTTGTGAGGACTTCTTGGATATAACACCAAAAGCACAGGCAAGAAAAGAAAGACAGACAGGTTGCATTTCATCAAAATTAAAAACTTTTGTGCAAAGTACACTCTCACAGCACAGTAAGAAACAAACAAAAAAAAAGCCAATTAAAAAATGATCAAAGGATTGAACTGACATTTCTCCAAAAAATATATATATAAATGGCCAATAAGTAAATGAAAAGGTGCTCAACATGACTAATCACCAGAAAAATACAAATCAAAACCATGATGAGATACCACTTCATACCCATTAGGATGGCTGTTATCAAACAAACAGAAAAAAAAACAGAAAACAAGTATTGACATGAATATATAGAAACTGGAACCTTTATGCACTGCTGGTGGGAATGTAAAATAATACAACTGCTGTGGAAAATGTTCTGATGATTTCTCAAAAAATTAGAAATAGAATTACCATGTGATCCAGCAATTCCACTTCTGGGAATATACCCAAAAGAATTCAAAGTAGGGGCTCAGCCCTAACCGGTTTGGCTCAGTGGCTGGCGTATTGGCCTGAGGACTGAAGGGTCCCAGATTCGATTCCAGTCAAAGGCATGTACCTTGGTTGCGGGCACATCCCCAGTAGGGGGTGTGCAGGAGGCAGCTGATCAATGTTTCTCTCTCATCGATGTTTCTCTCTATCCCTCTCCCTTCCTCTCTGTAAAAAATCAATAAAATATTTTTTTAAAAAAAGAAAGTAGGGGCTCAAACAGATATATTTGTACATTCATGTTCATAACAGCATTATTCACAATAGCCAAAATGTGGGACAACCCAACTGTCCATCAATGGATGAATGGGTAAACAAAATGTGGTATATACATACAATGGAATATTATTGTCTTAAAAAGGAAGGAAATTTTGATACATGATACAACATGGATGAACCTTAAAGACATGCTAAGTGAAATAAGCCAGTCACCAAAGGCCAATACTACATAATTCTGCTTATATGAGGTACCTAGCTAGTCAAATTCATAAAGGCAAAAAGTAGAATGGTGGGTGCAAGAGGCTGCGAAGAGGGGGACTGAAGAATTAGAATTTAATGAGTACAGTTTCAGTTGGAGAAGATGAAAACATTCTGGAGATGGATGGTGGTGATGGTTGCACAATAATGTAAATATACTTAATACCACAGAAATGTATACTTAAATGGTTAAAATGGGCCCTAGCCAGTTTGGCTCGGTGGATGGAGCATCTGCCTGTGGACTGAAGGGTCCTGGGTTTGATTCCAGTCAAGGGCACATGCCCGGGTTGCGGGCTCAATCCCCAGGAGGAGGCAGCCAATCAATGATTCTCATCATTGACATTTCTTTCCCTTCCTCTCTGAAATCAATAAAAAAAATGTATTTTTTAAAAAATGGTTAAATGGTAAGTTTTATGTTATACATATTTTACCGCAAAAATATTTTTAAACATGCAAAAACTGAATTACTCATCCTTTCTCTTAAACATTATTTTGTTTGTTTTATTCATCTAAAAATTAGTAAATCTCAACTTCCAGCAAAACATATCCAAATACTCCTTTTGAGCAATTCTCTTTTAGAACTTCAGCTGATGCCCACCTTTCTGTGATCATCCTCTCCCCGTGAGGCCCAGAGGGTGCAGGACAATCTGTTTCCTCAGGTCTGACATACAGCCCCCTCCCAAACATTCTGTGAAGACTCCTGTCACCCCCAGAAGCTTCTGTTCTTTGGCCTCAAGCCATGTCCCCACTACCAAGAAGTAGGAAAGCACTGTTCTTCCTGGAAATAGAAACTCTGATCCTCAGAGTTCAATTTTCACCAGTAACCAAACTGTGATTAAGGGGGGTTAAGGGGGGGGGTCACTCTGAATGAAATACGTGTCATTGAGCTGAGGAGTGACGTGGTCCAAGTTAGTATATAAATAGGTCATTCTGCCCGATGCATGTAAAACAGACTGGAACCCGAGGGACGGGAGTGGGACAAAAGCAGGGACAAGAGTTGGGAAGGTGTTTTCATTAAACTAGGGAGAGGTGATGGTAGATTAGACCAGGTTGGCAGCAATGGAGACAGTGAGAAATAGTAGGGTTCTAGGCAGCATTGAAGTGAGAACCAACAAGATTGGAAGTGACACTTAAGATAAAGAAAATGGCCAGAGCAAGTGGAAAGATGATCTTCCATTTACTCAGATGGGAAAGAATGAGGGCGGGGCAGGCTGGGCTAGGAGATGTGAGTCAAGAGTTCTGTTTCGGACATGTCAGGTACCCAAGTGGAGATACGAGATAAACAGTCAGATATGTAAGTCTGGGTATCATGGGAGAGAGGATGCACTCTGTGAAGAAACCAAGATTCTCAAGTGTCCCATCACAAACAGGTGTTTCTTGAAAGAAAGTCCAATAAGTGCATACACTTTAACACATTCGGGTGTTAAACCATGTTAGGGGATATCCAAGAACTCTAGAAAACTAAAATGGAAAAACGATTCAAGATCTGATAGGTAGACAGGATAGTTTATAAATATACTATTTGGGTAATTATCCTAAAATGAAACAGTAGGTCTTAAAAGGATTAATGTTCCAAATAAAATAATAAGAGAAAAATATAAATGTGGTTTGTTAGGAAGGAAAGGAATAATAGTTAACTATTTTCAAGAAGTGTTTTACTCACCATTGCAAAGCCCAAAATAATAAGACAGCATCATCCCAATGTCCCTTTGGTTCTGAAGGGAACAAGTGATTGTGTTTACACTGCCCAACAGTGATAAATGCCTCTAACTGTAGTCTGAACATTCCATAGAGATGAAAGTTCATTGCTTTGGGCAGGGCAGACCACAATAATTAGCAAAGTAATTAACTAACTGTTCACTAATAGAGTTTACTAACTCTTTTTGCCATAATTTACGAGAGAAGGGGAGTCCGTGTACTAGGAACTCCTCTTGGTGAGGGCAGTTAAGATGCAATGCCCCAAATTTTACTTCCTGGTCATAGCATGTTCAATAAGATCCCAGTGTGTAAATAAGAATAGACTTTTATTTCTGATATTTTTACCTGCTCTGTTCAGTGTTTCTGGCTGGGAGTCCTCCATGCTATTCCAATCGTCATGGTGTTATAACTGTTACACTGCATTCCAAAGCCAGAAAACTATCAATGGCAGATGAGAGTGTTTCTTGGGTTTTGTTTTATTTAAAGAATTGTCAGGAGAAGGAAGAGAGGTGGGATATTTCTTATAGAAATGACCATATGAATATGTGCTCTTTACAGTATTATTGGGTGACACACTATGCCCACATTAGCAGTTAGCTCCACAAAGAAAACAGTTCACATTACAACTCACCAAAATGCCCCATTCCAGGGCACTGAGTGCCCTGGTTATGGACAAAGACTTAGGGAAAACTCCAGTCCTCCCGGAGGACAAACACCATGCTGACAGACCACTGCCTCACCTTGGTGCAGAGAACTGTAGCTTCTAAAACATCTCACATCCTCAAGCATTCACTGCACTCTCATGGGCGGTGAGGCAATTCATTCATTGGCAGCCACAGAACCAGGAATACCCTGAGTCACCCCCTCCCCCCCGCCCACACACACACAAACATCCTCACCAGTACTTCTAAACTTATATTCGTTATTCCAGCTTCCTTTTTAATAAAACAACCCTTCATTCAGGAAAATGCAGTTCACAATTTGGATTCCCTAGGCCTCTAGTCAGTATTGAATAGGAAATACTTGCTGAGTATTTCCCGTGTGCCAGGTACTGTGCAAACCACGCTATAGGTGATGCCGTTTCAGTCAGGCACAGCCTCTGTGTGGGCACTATTATTACATCCACACTATTGATAAGAAAGAGCTTGGAAAGGCTAGGTAACTTGTCCAAGTCTAAATAGCTGGTATTAGCAGATCTGTCACACCCTGGACACGACTCCCCCACCATTCTTCCCCACTATGTGGCAAAGGAGTTCATAAGTGAAGACAAAGACTATCTGACATTCTAAACAGCTTAGTGCACATCACGTTTATTCCACAAGTAAATGCCACTACTGCATCATTAAAATGCCAATTTCCTTGCATTTCCCTGAAATAACAGCATGTCTGTGTAGAAACACTGGTTATCGCATGCGGACAAAAAAGTTTCGATTGGGTGTTAGTAAAAAAAAATCAGAGGGTAAATTAACCAGCTCTTTCTTATTCAATTCACCCTGTTTTAAAGATCTATTCATCAGGCTGCAGAAGCCTATATTAGAGAATATTTTTTCAAACAAAAGAAAAGTTTTTCTTGACTAATCTAATGTCTGATAATTTGGAAACACCAAACGTGAACACTCTTCTTCCGAAAACAAGGAAGATGGGGAATCTGATAGAAGAAAAAGAAAGTTAAGGAAGATCAACAAGGAAAGGTAAGCAGGTAAGCAAAGTATTGTAGAAAGGTCAGCATTTTAAACAAGATTATTTATCTGAAGTGCTCATTTAGGGGGGAAAAAAAAGGAGACAAGAAAAACCAAACAGTTGTGGAAGAAGGCCAGAGCAGTGTGGGTATGGTTGTGTAGCCATGGTGTAATCAGTTCACAGGTCCTTATCATTGACAGAAAAGGTGTCTAAAATGGAGAGAAACGAGAGAAACTTCCCTTTTCAACCCATAGATGTGGTGTGATAAGAGAGCAAGGAGCCAGAAATCTACAGACCCAGGTCTGGTCATTCTGATCATGCCAATAATTCCCAGAACCTGGACAAATGGACCTGGCCTCTTTGGACCTAGTTTTCTCACCTAGAACACATAAATAATGATCATCTAATAATTAAATGTGTGTTATTGCTGTGAGGATGTTGTATGATTATAGGTATAAAACTATTCAGGTTCACTGCAAAAGAAATACATCATATTGTTATTACCAGCATATTGCAGAATGAGTTGCAAGCTGATCTAATGCATTCACTGAGCTGAAAAAGGAAAGAGCAAGGAGACATGAGGATGGGCACGCTCTAGTGTTGATTCTTTTATATTATGAATGTTGTTAATGGAGCCATCTGCAATACAACTATTAAGTTTGGGAGTATATGGTATTAGCAGGCCTGTTTACAATTAAAAGATAGTATAAACCACCCAATTAAGTGATCCGGGCTACCACCAGATAGAGCAAATTCTTGAATATCCACACCAAGGGAACGGAAGCACTGGAGCAGAGACTGGGATTCAGCAGATGCTCAAAAATCAATGTCTTCGTGGCTCTGGCATGTTTTTTATGAAATGCCTCTAGGCATGCTTAGGTTTGACTTCTAAAATTAATCTTTAGTCCACTGAGGGCAGAAGGGGGTGGTCCAGAAGTTTGTGATTATCTTGTGCCTACTAGATAATCTCTCAGGATTAAAAACGTGCCAGGATGACCCCTTCAAGTGGACCCTGTCATGCAGATAAGAAAGAGGTGGATGTCCCCAGCATATGACCATAGATCCAAGCTAAAGAGCAGTCCAGTCACTGGTCATAGGGCCCTATTTACAATTCTGTTCATTGGTTTGCTTGAACTTAACTCTCTGTAATTAGTGTCTATTGACAGAGGAGATTATTTTAATTTCCATCCTTTTCATTTCTAAACAAAAAGCTTGGAGAACGATCAGCATTAAGGTAGAGCTTGTTAACAAATAAATGTATTTCACAATAAAATGGAAAGTAGTGCCCTAATCCATTAACTTGTAATTTCCCAGATGCAGAAAGTAGCCTCTTAACTACACTTCAGCCAGAGAAGACACCTATATAACAGAACCTTCTTTGGAACATCAAGCCAATCCACAGGTTTGGCTCTGTCCCAGACGAGTGCCCGGAGATGGGAAATGCACCTCTCACGTTCCTCTATAAATAGCAAACATTTTATCCTAATTTGTTATGAATGAACATGATTGATTTAACAGCTCATTATTCTGAGTAAAATATGATAACTGGGTCTATTCTTTTATAGTGGAGTTCCTCGCATTAGACTTGATTAAAATTGTCCTTAATTTATATAAATTCTAAAGACAAAGACTCCTTTGTAAAAACTGCAAAAATCACATGCTCAGTGGATGTGAATGAGTGAATTATGTGACTCAATGAGTCTTTCATAAGGTTAAAGGGTACCCACGTCACTTGTGAATTAAATACTTTGTGCGAATAAAGCCTTATGATTATGTACATTTTTGAGAGAAATAAAATATTTTCATTCAGCAAACATATACTAGGAGCAATTAATTACCCAGGTCTTAAAGATGGAGACGACAAGATCTTCTGAAGCAGGAATTTAACCGTATTTTAATCCTAAACAAAAGCCTGAGAACATATTGCTGACAGGTTAGGCTGTTACTACTGATCACAAGGGACTCCCATAACTAGTCCTAGAGTGTGGACAGAAATGAATGGGATCATCCAGACAAAATTGCCTCCTGCCAGGCACTGACCTTTGGGTAAACAGGCCTGGAAAAGTGCTAAAAGGAGAACAATGTGTAGTATCCGGAGGGGAGCGGCAGCTTTTCCAGAGCGCTTCAGTCTCTCCTTCGCTCCACAAGTAAAATGCATCTAGCTGACATTATGCTTGTTGCGTGAGGATAAAGGGAGTCACGTGAGAAATAAGTGTTCCACGAAGATTAATCTGTCAGCAGTGGGACTGATGAACTGACAGCGAGGGAGAAACAACAGGCGATGACAAGAACACAATACAGAGAGAGAAGGAGGGATGGATTCAAGGGAGAAACGTCAAGGCTTAATAAGTGACTATTTATAGAAAGAAGATGAAGGCGAGAAAAGAGTCAAAGATGACTCGGAAGGTTCACTCTCAGAGGGCTAGGAAAACAGTGGTACCGCTGACAAAAAGGAGCAAGGCAGGAAGGACAGCTCTCATCCTGTCTGACTCCTTCAGAAGAGTGATGCCCCCAACCCTGGGCAATGCCAGCAGGCAAGTGAGTGCTCCTGGGTTGCTTTCTGACTGGCTGTCCAGAGGACAGTGGCCTAATCTGTTAAGAAAAAAAAAACTGAGAATGTGTAAAGACAGAATGACACGAGTTGTTATATAGTCAGCCGGAATAAGTCAACCCATGAGCAGAGAGCAGAAAACATTGTGTAGGGATACACGCTGAAGCAAGACTTTCAACAGCACAGCTCAGCCTTGGACTGTTGGGAAGCAGGGAGGCAAGCAAATCAATCCAGGCTGAGATGATCACAAATGGTCCAGACTCTAGAGAGAGAAGAATCAAAGACCAGGGTCCAAACTCAAACACTTCCAGAGACCAGGCAAGTAACAAAAATGAAGAAGGGTGTTAGGTAACAAGGAGTGGAGGGGACTGAAGAAATGGCTCATGCTCACCCTCATCTAAAAGGAGGGACAATCGATGGGTTACTTCCACCCAAGATCATAGCCCACTCTTCTGACTTTTCAAGAGAAATCATCCCACCCACAATCTCTACCATATATACTCTCTCATCTTCTTCTTCGAGCACTTGTCAATACCTGAAATCTTTGTGTTGTTGCCGCTCTTGTTGTGTTTATGGTCTGTCTCCTCCCTCTAGAAGATCAATTCCCTGAGGAGCCACAGAATTGGCCATAAACCGATGCTCAATCAACAATGGGCTTACCTCCTGACTTCTCAGGACTTAACCATTTGATAGGGAATAAATCCAAACCTCTCACCTCTTACAGCCTTCACAACATTTCACATTCATTACCTGCCACTCCCAACTCTACAGCATGAGCTCTGCCAAGACAGGACCTGTGTTCAAATCCTGACTGATACTTACTGGCTGTTTGTCCTTTTGAAGACACTAACTATGAAATCTCAACAGTTACATCTATAAACATGTACATTATTGGGGTTCCAGAGAAATTGGTTTTCTTTAATTGACTACAAATGTAACATTAATGCCCAATTCTTTTACATTTCCCACTCTTAGGTTTTTCCTTCTCACGTTCACCACACCAAATTCCTTACCACCTCCCAGCCTGCCAGAGCCCTTGCCTCTGACTCTGTGAGCCCCTCTCCCTAAAACTTACCTCCTAATGGCTAGTTAGAACCAACTCAATTGTTTCTTCCTCTGTGAGTCTTTCTTTGACTTCCCTAGGTGCCCACAATCTTTGGTTCTTGCAACTAGCTACTGCACTGACATGAACCATGCAGCACCAGCTGCCTTTTCCTGATGCCCACCAAGTTATGAGCAAAGGCAGGGACTAAGTGTTCCTTTTCATCACTTTTACCAGAGTCCAGCATGGTGCTTGATTCATAAATGTTTGCTGACCCAAACAGAACTTAACCGTTGACAGGTACAAATCAAATTTACTAGGTACTATGTGAGTGGACACCTCTTGATCCCGTGTTGCTCCAACACTGAGAAGCAACCCATAGCAATGGCAACAGCTACCACATGGTCAGCTCTTGATTAGCCACATTAATTGGTGGTGGTGTCAGTGATAGGGATAATCTAAGAACTGTTAAGGTGTGATTTATGCAGTGCTAAACACACACATACATACACACACACACACAAAAAAAAAATTATCTCTCCTACTGATCAGTCAAATGCTTAACAGCAACTTGAGGCCCTTTTGAAGGTCAATTTGATTATAACATAAAATTGCACAGAAAGCACTGCACTCTTTCTAACATATGAGTGTTTAATCATCAATTCATTCAACAGATATTTACTGACAACCTACTATATGCCAGACATTACAAGTAAAACCACTACAAGCCTGAATTCTATAGATTGCAATTTTCTCCTAGATGTTCAGGAAGACCTAGAAAGTTTCGGAAGGCTACTGAAGCCAAAACAAAACGTTATATTGTCCTGTAACATAATACTAGTAGTTGCCATTCTACCAATTCTGAGAAAGGACTCCGTGTGTCTTTCTGCTGTCCCACACCGAGAACAAGGGGGCAGCTGGCTTCTGCATGGTCCAGAATGTGGAGCTGGCCTTGTCCTGAAGTAAAGTAGCAAGTAATGATGATCATCATGATCTAAATTAATTCAAACATCTCTCTTCTCTCTCTTCAGCCTGGAGTGTTAGGGAGTAGGGGTGCTGAGAAAACAACTTTTGTTTTCCTGAGCTGCTGCATAAGCATTTTACAGTATGACAACTCTGCTCACACCCAAGGTCTGAACATTTAGATAAAGACTTTAGGATTCCCGCCATAAGTTCCCACTTTGCTTTTACACCTTTTAAAATAGTTGCTTAGAATTAAGCCTGAGAAAAGTTAGTAACCTCAGTCCAACCACTTGAGTGATAGGGGCTGGCCACCCTGCTCTGTGTCTCCTGATGGCTCGGGCCCTGGGATATGACCCGGGATGGAGGACTGCCCTTCCCCCAGCTCACTGCCTCCCCACCCCCATTCCTGCTTTGGGGATCTGTGATACATCTTTGACTACTGCCTGTGTGTGAGTGTACTACAACTGAAACTTCAATCAAAAATACCCTGTGGGTTTCACTTCCCCAAAGTGGGAGCTCAGAGGCCGAGGAAACTACCAGCCTACCAGGTGTGGGTGGCTTGTGCCCTCTCTTTCGGTAGGACATTGTCTACATATTCTTAAATTCAAAACACCAGCTCTGTCTCTGCAACACAGCAGATTAAGTAACAAAAGACTGAGCATAAACAGGCCAACTAGAGTCAAAAGAGATGACATTCATCGTCCCCAGACCCTGTGTTATGTATGCACAGTGTACCTCATGAATCCCTTCTTACGTGGAAGAGAAAAGAATCCTAAGACAGTAGGATATAGGGCCAATAATTTTTGACTAACGGAAAGTTTCAGGAAAGGTTTGAACAGGAGAAGAATATACCACCCCTGTCTCCCTCTATGTAGCAGGAAGAGGAGGGTGACTAAAATTTTGAGAAACTTTTATCAATGGAGAAGGCAGAGACTTAAATCTGCATAACAACCTTAACCTTGTTTATTGTGCTTTCCCTGTACCCTCCCACAACTGGTTCCCCACCTCCAAGATCTTGTCTTTAGCAGGAGATGTTATTTAAGGTGATGGCCTGGGCCGTTTTCAAGAGTTCCTCAGTTTTCCTGAGCCTCTCCTATGTAATGTGCTTTAAATTTCTGTTTGTTGTTCTCCTGTTAACCTTACTTTTTTAACACCGTGTGTGTCTCAGACAAGTACCTAGTAGGGTAGAGAAAAAAATTATTTTTCCTCCCCAACAGATTAATTAACTTTCTTAGGAACAGACCTCAAAAATTTAGCTCAGATTAAATGAATGAGCGAGTGAATCTAAATAGTTTTTCTCTCTTTTTAAATGTACGCTCCATTTTATTCATATATTGCATTGGTGGTTAATAAAATGCTTATGTTTAGTAACCATAAAAATTCCGTTAATGCTCATAAAAGCATCTACAAATGAAGAACACATGTCTTGGTAAAAAAGCAAAACTAAATTCTTCCATTGCAGACCCTAATACTTCTACATGGTAAACTGACATCTTAGCTAGTAAGAAAAATTTACAGTAAATCACCAGAAAAGAAAATAAACTATGAAGAAACTTGAATTTGAATAAGCACCAAAAACCAGTAACTACTTAGAACGGAGGTGACCACATTCCCCCTCTGATATGGACCATCCTGGTTTATGCCTATTGTTCTGGAATAATTATTAAGTGTGCCCTCTTTCATTCTCAAAAATGGAGTACTTTGGATAAATAGGCCATCTATCACCCTATTTGGAAATAAAAAGATTTTGATAGAGCCTAGCCAGTATTGCTCAGTGGTTGAGCACTGACCCATGAACCAGGAGGTCAGGATTCAATTCCCAGACAGGGTACATGCCCGGGTTGTAGGCTCGATCCCCAGTAGGGGGGTGTGCAGGAGGCAGCCAAACAATGATTCTCTCTCATCATTGATATTTCTATCTCTCTCTCCCTTTTTCTTCCTCTCTCTGAAATCAATGAAAACACATTTTTTTAAAAAAAAAAAAAAAAAGAAAAAGATTCTGATAGAGTAGGCAGTTAGACAGGCATGAGCAGAGCAGGAACAACAGGCCAGACACAAAATGTCACCAGGGAAGAAAGTCCTGGGTACCTAGCAACAGGCAACACTGGAGAAAACAACTATTATAGGCTGGGACCTGACCCTCAGGGTGACTTTTTCTCCCCTAGTATGATGCTAGTCATCCAGTTTAGGCTTCAGGAGGAAGAAGGGACCAGAGAACAGCCTCATTCAACTTGCATACAAGTCCTTGCATGACCACTCCCTTAAGCATTAAGCATTAGGACAATGAGGTTCTAATCAGCATCAAATAATCTTAGGAACACAACCTTGGGTCTATTGACCACAGAAACAGAGTTTTGGTCAAACTAGAGATAATATCTAGGCCTCAACTGTGTTTTAGCTCCAAGCCCAGAAGAACAGCAAAACCAGACCAAGCAACACCATGGCTGGCTGGCATCAGGACCAGATACAATGACTAATGACCCTCTACCCTAGTGTCCACCAATCAGTAGATACCATGACCCTAGTGTCCACCAATCCGTAGAAACCACGACCCTGAAAGGACACAATTGGAAGGCTAATAAACATTCTATTGAGATCCTCCGGAGACCTCACCTAAAATCTTCACCTTTGCAAAACAAATAAAAATCCTAAAGATGAGGAGCACAGGGTGCGCTTGTGTGCTCTTTCTCTCTCTCTTTTTCACACACACACACACACACACACACACACACACACGTCCACACTTCTTTCTCAGGCAGGTACCTTTGCTTTCTTTCTACCAAGTTCAAAGGGCCCTTCTTTTGCCTCTTTAACTTGTTTCCTAAGTCCATACAGCCCAGCTGGCTCCCTTCTTCAACCTCTGTGATTTTCTAAATAAACTTTCTCTTGCATCAGCGTTCTTTGCTCTGAATTCTTTCTTAGCCAAACTCAAGAACCGAGGTTTAACTCTAATATTTGCCATTAACAATTCCACAAGGAAAACCTTAAGGTATTCAAAAACACTGGTAATATAGAGGTGTTTTGTATTTGCTTTGTACCATCTCCTCTTGAACTCACCGATTTTGAAAGAGTTAAACATTTTAACTTTCACAGCTGCAAAGTAATAAGGCCGGATCAACACTGAATATTTATGAAATAAATACAGAGCTCTGCCTGGCAACCTATATCTAGGACTTTACCTCTCCACCTCTACCCCCAACTATGAGAATCCAGGAGAATAGCACAGTGATTCAGCATTTCTCAGACATTCATTAAAATGTGCTTGAGTGCAGTGAAATCAGGGAAGAAAAAAAGGTACATGCTACAGAGATATTAAAATCAAAACTTATAAAATCAAAAATGGTGAAATTCTGTACTTCTTCTCTTACTGAAGTATTTGTAAAGTAGTGAAACTAACAAGTTCTATCATCACTATTATTAGGCAAGTCACCAAGATATAAGCAGAAAGCATTAGAAACTCTTCTTGTCAACTAATTCTAGAGATGCTTAAAAACAGAAGTAAAAGTAAAATCACAGAACACAAAGGGAAACTTCAGGGAATGTGCCACTTAAGAAGACAGTTTATAACTGTATAGGAGCACTTTTCAGAATGTTGCTCATCTCATTTTTGTGTCTCCTGGAAAACATACTATGTCTTATTCCTCCTGGTACCCTTTACCTCTTATCTCTGAATCTATGGCATAGCACCTTGCACATAGAAACATTCAACAAATGTTTATTGAATTAAACTAATTTTAAAAAAAGAAAAGTACTTTCAAATATAATTTCTCTGTAAACATCTTTTTAAGATAAAAGAAGCCCAACTATCCTGGGGAATAAAAGTGGAGAGGTAGAACCATTCCAACAGCAAGTATGAGTTGCACAGTGAAAAATCTATTCTTCAACATGAGTGGTGGGTGAAGTTTTAACAAACCTATTATCACAGAAATTCAGACATATTGTAGTCAAACCATGCACTACCAACAATGCAGCCACACCAGGTTAGACTATAAGACAGGCATTACTCATAGCCTCCAACACCTGCGTTACAAAGAAGTTCCACTGGAATTGCTTTCAAGTCTCAGCTCAGGAGGGCTTGGGCATTATTTAAAATAGCCTTTGAGGCAGCTTTTATTTCTTCCTCCAATATCTTACGCAAAGACACTGGAGTCTGAGAACTCGCCACTTAACCATTGAAGGTCTCTTTCATTAGGAAAGCTATAAAATGGGCCTCAAAGCATTCATGGAGACGGCGCTGGACTCTTCTACTGTAAAGACACCACCCACTCCTATGAACGAGACAAATGGGTAGACGTGATGCAGGAATCAACCCTTTCAGTGACATAGGAGCGGATGGGAAGGGGACTACAAGATCAGAGACCCATTCATCTCAGCTGAGGGGGGTAGCAGCGACTTCATAATCTTGAGAAACAAAATTAACTTCTCCAATAATAACCAGTATGAAGGACGCATTTTCTCAGAAACCTGACTTGTAAAACTTTAATATTCAGGCCTTTTGAATTTTTATATGAGCTGTTTTACAATCTTTGGACAGTTCCCTTCAAAGCCTTACATTTCTAACTCCCCATCTGATAAACAGTTACCATTTCCCTCTATTTTAGAAAACTAATAAAAACCATAATATAAACCACAGATACTTTTCTAAAGTTCTGAATGTTTAGACAGTTACTGTTCCTTTCAACTAAACGGAGATAATCCAAAGGAAAGTATTGGACATATCGACTCAATTTTTTGCTCCTGATAAAGAGCAGAGGCACTGATAACCCAATGTGTTAATCTGTTGGGGTCCAAAATATTATGAACTCAAATAAATAGTATGCAAGGGGAAAAGTCCCTTAAAGTCTTTGGATGTCAAGCACCTCTACCTTCCCTACCTTCAGGGCCACTCTCTGAACCAACCTGAAAGAAAGTAAAAGCAACCACTTACAGTGAATGCAAGGTAAAGTCTAAAGGATTATACTGACCAAAACTGGTTGCTATATTGCACAAATGGTTTGTTTATAGTCACCATAGTCTTTTTAAATGTCAATGTCTTTACCTACTGAAAATATAAAACAAAGTATTTTTTCCTACTGATTTATTAAAAAGAAAGAGAGAAGTTGCTTAAATTTAAATATTCAATTTCTATGTGAGTCTGTAGCCAAACAGCCTCATCTTACAACCTTCTGGGTCCAGACTGTAAAGCAATTGTCATCATGGGACGGGGAATGCTGCACCCTTCCATGAAGCCTCACACTTGTAAGTCAGGATCATAAACACAGTCACTTTACTACTGTTCAGTGTCCAATGCGCCTGAAAGATACAGGGACCACATGTCAGCTGCTACACTTATGAGGCCATTGAGAAAATTCCAATTCCAGTTTAGAGTCAGAGAAGAGAAAGGGCAATCCTCTTCCAGGGCAGCCCAGGTGAATTCCCTCCAGTTTCTGCCCTATCGTGACAGTAACTGACTGCCTAATAAAATGCTTCAGTAAAATGTGTGAAATCAGATTCTGGCAGAACATCAAATCAAAAGTAGCTCCTTGCGGCGGCTACTTTTGCATACCCAGCGCCCTGCCTACCTTGTTATGCTTTTGCTGGTGCCTTGCCTTTGTGTCAAGAACGTGGTAAGGGCTTTCGGAGTCTTGGTTGATGTAATAGACCAGTCTTGAAGGCAGTGTTATTTCCTTCTGCGTGGCACTGCTGTGACTGGTGTTACTGCTGCTATTCCATTGCAATGTGTTGTCTTCATCTGCCAGGGCTCCCAATTTTTTTTCTGTAGTTTCATTCCACAGCGGAGCTGGTTGGGGAGAAGGGGGCAGGAGGCACAAACATACACAAACACACACACACACATATATATATACCCTACAAATTCATAAGTACCACAGTGCATTTTTTCCATTAATGGCAAAAATAAAGTTTCCTATTGATAAGCACGTGAGAAGTGGACACACAGGAAAGCAAGTTATGGCAACAGTGAAGTGGCCTGGATAAGTTTAACAACCAATAAGGCTTATATAACAATGTGCTGTTGATTTTGCTTTATGTTTTGTATGTATAGTTCTAACGGGTCTCAAATCTAGACTTCCATGTATGGGGAGGTGGGGGGACGGGCTGTGACCCTTCTCTGAGTCCACAGAAGCTCAAAGGGATTCTGACTCGGAGTTTCCCATCTAAGAGCTAAGGATGCTCCTAAGTTAACTCTAGAGCTGAGTTCATGTGAATTGACTCGTTTAACAAAAAGGACAATTCCCTTTTCTTCTAACTTTGAGATGAGCAAAACTCCTTTGCCATAGAGGGATGCAGGCGCTGGCAGCTTTCCAATTCCTTCTCATGCTCCTGCCAAGGCCATCTTTCTGCTTCCACTGAATTCCGATTGTATTGAACATTATATTATCTGAATTGTTCATGATAATGACAAGCATTTTGAGAAATTACAAACCAGCGGTTTCTATCTCCAAAGTTTCTCTTCCCCACTTTTAGTCCAGCAGCAGGGAATACACCCAGAGGGGACTTTGAGGAAACAACCCATTACCACTATCGCCATCACACCCTTCCGCATTCCCAGTCAGGCTCCACCACCCAAGAAGCAACTTGCTCCCTTGTTGCATTCCCCAGCCACCGGGCTCCCCTCAGCCAAGGGGCACAGAGGGGCACAGCACCCACTGGATACCTTCCCGTGGAACCGACAGGAATCGGAATGGGTTTTTGGTGAATGCAACGCAAATGAACTTCGAAAAGTGCAGTGGAATAAGTGGGGTCTAAGAATGAGAAAGGTAGAGGGCAGGCAGGGAGGTGCGGAAAGGCCGAGCCGGGACGTGTCTGGAGCGCACGGACCCGAGCGTCCTTTCTTTCCTTTGCAGGGCCCCGCAGGCCAGGCAATGCAAAGGGCACCGGGGCCATACCCACCGCTGGGTGCAGCAGCCCCCCAGGCTCGGGGCCAGGACGAGGCGGCGAGAGGAGGCAGCAGGAGAAGGACGAGCAGGCGGCAAGGAGGCGCGCGGGCCAGGGCGCGGGCAGGCGCCGGGCCGGCGGGGCCGGGGCCGCCGCCGCGGGGGTCGCTGGAGGCTCGCGGGAAGCTGCAGCCCGCTAGGGGCGGCCGCCGGGAGCTGCTGCCGGGCGGGTTCATGGCTCATAGCTCCGGGGCGCCGCTCGCTATGACCGGGGAGAGCGCCGGACTCGGCTGCGGGGAGGCTGCGGGCGGAGCCGGTCACGCCGGCTCGGCGCGCATGGTGCGGCCGCGGGCAGGGGTCAGGGCTCAGGGCTCGGGGACTAGGGACGAGGCGGTGCCCCCTGCCCTGCTCGTGTCTCAGGCCCGCCCCGAGCCGCCGCTGAAGAGTCTGGGGGGGTCCCAGTGGCTCCGCCAACTTGGAACCTCCCCAGATGCTCCTCCCTCCCCGCGGCGGGCGCGGCCGCTTCGGCGACTGCGGGGGCTGCCGCTGGGGCTGAGGATGCGGAGCCGCGGGAGCGAGCGGCGGGCACGCGCGGCGGCCTGCTCCCTGCCCCCGGGGGCGCGCCGAGCGAGCGCGGCTTCGGGTCCTGATGCTGGTGCTGATGCTGTTGCCTGGCACGGGACGCACTGCGCATGCTCGGCTGGGAGGGGCGAGGGCGAGGGAAAGAAAAAGCAGCGGAGTGATGCAGCAGCCCAGCCCCGGCCGCCTCCGAGGGGACAGCGGCACCTCGAGCTGTGGGGGAGGGGGCGCTGTCAGCGGGGGATGAGCCAGAGGGAAGAATGAGGCTTCCAGGCCAGAGACAAGGATGATCCGCGGAGAAATCGACCTGCCTTCTCCACGACCCCCTACCTCTCTAGTCCAACTCCCTCCTCCAAGAAAAAACTAAGACCAAGCACTGCTTTCTTAATCCTTTCTTCATGCCCTTCCTGCAAATAACTATAAAGGATTGCAGCGGGGATGTAAAAAATAACGCGGCTCCTCGTTCAGCTGGCGCCACGGATGAAGCCAGGGCTGGGAAGCACGTTCAGGCGTGGCAGGCTGGTGGCTACTGACGCTGAGCGGCCTCCCCCCGCAGCCAGACCCCCTCGCAGGGATCCCTGGCGCAAGGAGGCGGGGGGGGGGGGGGGGGTGCTCCTCCCAGGCCTCTGTTCCCGGGCCTGTGCCTGGGGGCTCTGCGGGCAAACAGAAGCTAAAGATGTTTGCTCAAAAGTTCAGAAAGTATGACTGGGCGTATTCGTCAGGGATTTAGAAATTTCTGGCGGGGAAGAAAAAACGGAGATTAGAGACCGAGTGTGTGGCACCTAGCTTAGGAAATGCATCGTTTTTTCACCATGTGGCATGCATCTCCAATTCTGAGATCCAGTCCCGGTTAATCCAGAGTCCCTGGTTTAGGTGGGTTAGCAGCCTTACCTAAATCTGATGGTTTCAAATGAGGGACTGTGGCATATTTCTGTCTCTAGGCTCCATAATGCAAACATGCATGTATTCCCCCTTCCAATGACAGTCTGAGTAACAACAACGTTGTCTTACTCCATTATTGGTATTTAAAATGGAGATTGTAGCACCTACGTTGGGGGAATCAAGAATTCCACTGGCAGAAAGCACCGTAGCAATGACAGGGCTTGGTGTTGTTAGCCATTTTCTCCATCCCGACTTAACAAAGAGGGAGAGGGAGAGGAAGGGAGGGAGAGAGGGGGAGAGAGAGAAATACAGACAGACGGGGATCAGAGATCACAGCTGTTAGGGAGCTAAACACTAATATGAGTTCTTCCTCTCTATATCAGAGCTAGGATATTAGTTTATTACACATTTATTATTCATAAAAACCTGTGATGGATGCCGCCTCCCCCAAATGAAGGCAGCAACATTTTCCTTTTGGCTCAATATTGTTTCCCTAGAACCAAGCGTGGTGTTTGTAGCACAAAGAAGGGTGTCAGAAAATATGTCATGAATGAATGAACACCCCCACCTCCCTGTAGTTCCTACTAGTAGGTCAGTGTTCTTGGGGGTGGCAAGTGTATCTTGGCTGGGTGTTCCCAGTTTATAGTTGAGATAATGATATAATATTGAAGAGGGGCTTGGGAGAAGGGAAGTGTACAAGAAATGAGAAGGGAGAAGGAAATGAAAGGCAAAAGATGCCCAGATACAAAGTTATTTGAAAGGCATCTATTGCAATTGAGGGGTAACCTCTCGAAGCCTATTCCAAAAATTAAAGCTATGAGTCAGCCTGAACCAACTGACCACCCACCAGTTAAAAGCTGAATTTCCATGTGGGTGTGTTTACAAAGAAGGATGTTGTCCTCTGTGCTATAATAAAAAGACTGCATTTATTTACAGAATTTTAGTGATTGTAGTCATGCCTGAGGGCAAGATGATGTGTCAGTAAATGAGTTAGTGAGTCAGAAGAGGCAGAATCGCTCGGAAAATTTTACCGGAAGTTTAGTCCTTAAGCCATATATTTACCAGGAGGTTAAACACAGAATTAAATATTCTTTAAGTGACATATTCAGTAGATTTAGTAATATTCTCATTAAAGTCATTTAGAATGGACTTACCATTGGATAAATACTGCTTACAAAAATGCCTCAATTGGCCTAGTGAAGGAGGCCACCAGAAATCCTCTCTTTGTTATAATCTGACGCAGGGCACAGAACTGGACCTGCTTTGAAACCAGCAAGAAAACTGGGCCTAGACGAGAGCAATTGAAGAGTAAGGGTAGGAATATTATATTTGGAAGGCACCTGCCTCAACAGAGCCGAGATTCTGGGTGAGAAGGTAGAGAAAGGGATACAGAAGAGGGGCCCTACAGTGTGAAAGCAAGTGAAAATTAGGGCAATGTAGCACAGCAGATTCCCAAGAGCAATTAGAACGCAATCATCACTTGGCCAGAAAGCCAAGGTCAAAGAAGATGTGCAGCAAAGCGGTGGCTGGCCATGGTGCTGGGGAGCCGTCTGGGAGAATGAGAGCAATAGCACCCACAGGGGCCAAGGGTGGCAGCTCTGATTCAAGAGCAGCTACAACAGAGTGGCTGGGGGCAGAGAATTCCATTTCAGAGTCAGCTATCCGAGGCTTCTCATTCTCTTTTAAGAATGGCTGTGAAGACTGATATTACAAGTGGAAATTAACCCCTCCGAGGAAAGAAGACAGTATACTCCTTCCTGGTGAAAGTAAAAACTGAGTGAGCTCTATTATTGGTACTTTCCACGTGGTTCAGGGGTCAGCAGCCATGTTCTATAAAGGACCAGATAATAAATATTTTAGGCCTTGTGTGCCCTGTTGTCTCTAACACATAAATTCTTTAGTTGTTTTTTTTTTAACAACCCTTGAAAAAATGTAAAAATCAGGCCCTCATTTGTAAACCTACCATATTAACTACATATATATAAATGTAACTCTATATGTGTGTGTACAGATATATATTTAAAATCTTTCATCAACTGCATTATCTCCTATGGTTATGAGCAGAAAAGTATGTGCAACCGTCTGCATGTCTAATTCTAAAAGAGCCAGTTCTTCACTGAAATTTAACTATTTGTTTAATGAATAAGTAGTAGTTGCTTAATTCTTGATAGATGTTCATTACTTCAAGGGACTCCTAAGGAAAGAAGCAGTTCTTCTTTTAGAGGTAATTCCCAGACTTGACAATGGAAATGTCAGAAATCATTTGCCAAAAAAAAATGCAGATACTGAAAAGATCCCAGCATGGGTTTTTTTTTCTTCTTTTTCTTTTGCCACGATGTGTCTTCCGGTGAGCATGGAGATGCTGAATGGATGCAAATCCTGAGAGTTCAGAGGATGGAGTAACACTTGTAGTGACAACCCTTGTTGGTGCTTGTCACCATCGGTCATCGGCCTGGATTCCTCACACTCAGTCCTGAAGAGCAGCCTCGTGACAGCAAGTACACTCCCCAGACACAGAGATGTTGCAGGCAAGCTTTGAGTTCATGAAAAATACGTCTAAAAGTCTGTGTTAAATACCCCTCTGCTCATCCTGAAGGGTAGACCGCAGTGGGCCAATTTCAGAAGTCAAGGTGTGACTTATTCCAACTCTACTGGGAAAATAACAAGTATCTATTATCCAAACTGCAATGGTCACTGATATTCCTAGTAGAATAGTTGAACAGACAAAAATGTACCAAAGCGTCAAAGCCTGAAAATATCTGAAGAAAGATAACCACTGGAGAAACCTAAAATTAATGTATCTCTTAAAATATTTTTTATTTTTCAATTACAGTTGACATTCAATATTATATGTGTATAGCATAGTGATTGGACATTTATATAATTTATGAAGTCGTCTCCCGTATAAGTCTAGTGCCCACCTGACACTATACATAGTTATTACAATATTATTGACTGTATTCCCTCAGCTGTACTTTACATCCCATGACTATTTTGTAACTGCCAATTTGTACTTTTTAATCCCTCCACCTTTTCACACAGCCCCCAACCTCCCTCCCATCTGGCAACTATCAGATTGTTCTCTGTATCTATGAGTTTGTTTCTGTTTTGATTGCTCATTTATTTTACACATTCCACATATAAGTGAAACCATACGACCCACCAATCTCACTTCTGAGTATTTATCCAAGGAAATCCAAAACACTACTTTGAAAAGATATATGCATCCCTATGTTTATTGCATCATTATTTACAATAGCCAAGATATGGAAACAACCTAAGTGTCCATTGGTAGATGATTGGATAAAGAATATGAGGTACATATATACAATGGAATATTACTCAGCCATAAGAAAGAATAAAATCTTACCATTTGTGACCATGTGGATGGACCTAGAGGTTATTATACTAAGAAAAAAGATAAATTAAGTTCTTAAAAGATACTATGTTAGATGAAGGTTAATTAGGAATTCCTGATGGAATAAGATAAATTTGAGAAATAGTTGATTTTTCCCCCACTACATAAACATTAGGAGAGTTTATCCCACAGTTTGATGCGTTTACAAGCTGTGGCACAAAGGGATAAACAGGTATGTCAGGATGATTTGTGGTGATGATACATGCTGGGAAAAACTTGAAGGATTGTGTTTATTAGGAATAATCACTGAGTCAACATGTAATTATTAAGCCCTCACTGGGTCACAGAGCAGCACTGGGAGTCTCTGCAGAAGTAAATTGCCATGTACAGCAAGTGAATTTTATCTGAGAAGGTTAGAACTCCAGCAACAGAATTAATACACTAATGCTAATCCATGCCATTTGCATGCTAACAATAGCTAAGCCCTTTAGTAATGCTTACTTTAATAATCGCTGTGCATTTACATATTGTAAAGTACTTTTATCTGTTTTATTTTATTTGATCCTCAACTCAGTGACACAGAGAGGGCAGTTATTACTATTCTTTTTCGGAGCTCCATCTGGGATGCAAGAACACTAAAGCTCACTGGTTTTGGAACATTCCTAGCTGTACATTTTTTATTTCGGAGAGGGAGAGAGAGATAGAAACATCAATGATGAGAGAGAACCGTTGATCGGCTGCCTCCTGCATGCCCCACACTGGGGATCAGAGCCTGAAACCCAGGCACATGCCCTGACCGGGAATCAAACCGTGACCTCCTGGTTTATAGGTCAACGTTCAACCACTGGGCCACACTGGCTTGGCAAACATGAGTGTTTTTAAAATCCTCCAGATTAATTGAAAAGTGTGGGCCAAGGGTTAAGATACATTGGGCAAAGAGATTTCCAAAGATCACAGAGCTTGGGAAATCAGAACATGCATTAGGACCCTAAATTTGAGTCCTGTGCTATTCCCAAGGTTTTCTTCTCATTTCTGTTCTTATAACAAGTCAACCTTGAACTAGGAAAGAATTAGACATTAGTTTAGTATAATTGTTTCAGGATCTTAGAAAATATAGAATTAGAAAGCATTTGAGTTCTTTGAGGTCATCTGAGGTGAAACACATTGTTGTACAATTACAGAAACAAAGATGCAGAGTTTAAGCTTGTTGCTCAAGGTCACACTAATCTCTAACAGAACTGGGACTGGATTCAGGTTTCTCTTTTCCGGCTTTCTAGCACTTTCCATTGTGCTTTATACATGATTTATTAAAAACAAATTTTGACTTGCAAAAATTCTGGTCAGTCTACAGCTCCATTTCTGGTCTCACATATGACATTGATTTGTAAAGATAAAGAAGGTTATAGCTATGAGGTCTGTGACCCAACATCACTGGGTCTTTTAAGCCTGGTTCCATCGTTTGACAGCATAAAACAGTCTCACACCGCAGCATACACCAAATAGGAAAGAAAAGTACTGTCGGAGACATCCCACACATCTTTGGAGGAAATCCATCCAGATGCAATACCTGTTGTTCTCCTACTTTCCTTGTCTTTTGTGTCTCAAATCTTTCCAAGGGGCACGCGATGAATTTCTTGTACTACCCCCAGTATCTCTTAAGAATTCAACAACTACAGCTTCATAAATCCCTAATGCTTATTTAGGTAGTGCCAAATTTGGTGAGAAACAAAAAAGAAGAAATAAGAAATAATAAAAATAAAATAATAGCAATAAAGACAGAGAGGAGGAAGAAGAGAAATTATTTATGTAGCATCTACTATGTACCAGATATTGAGTTAAGCACTTTTTCATGAAACTCTATGAAAGTAATAATTCTATTATTACCCCCATTTTGACTGATGAGGGAACTGAGGCTTGGAGAAGTTAAATAACTTGTCTAAGGTCACATGACTACTATGAAGTAGGGCTGGGCCAGGAACCATGTTTGCCTAACTCCAAAGCAGAAACTCCAACCACAACACAATGACTCACAAACACCACTAATACTAAAATTCACCAAAAAATACTGCAACTTAATCCTCTGCCCATTCCATACTTAACCAGCAATTAACTTTTTTTATAACTGGATTTGAAAGACACTGATGCCATATGACCTATTTGGCCACTGTCCCCAAGCAAATCACCTGGCACAGTATCTTCAAAAAACCTATAATATTTTGGTATCATGACACGTAGCTATAAATACAATTTTAAATTTTATTTTTGTCTGTTTAAAACCACTGACCTATTGAGCCATACATAGGACTGTTCTATTTTTTTTGTTTTTTTGTTTTGGGGTTTTTTTATTGCTTAAAATATTACAAAGAATATTACTAATTTCTCCTTCTTTCCCCCCCAGGACTGTTCTGAATTATGTTCCCAACTTCTCATTAGATATATTATGCAATTATTTTATAATTCCAAAACAAAGCCTGATTATGATGCGGACATTTGTTACTTTAAATTGAAGTACTACTCCACAAAGAAGGCCAAGATCCTCACTTACCAGATAATTTAATTTCTTCTAAGTTTTACATGAACCAACATAGCCACCCATTAAATTTTGTTTCATTATCATATCATAATTAGCAACATTTATTAATCTACCCCGTCAAATTACAATATTAGCTTTTGCCAACACATTAACATGTTCAGATTTCTAAGGACATAACTATGAAAGCTTAAACCCTAATCAGCTGTCATTAACTATTTTTATTCCGTTGTCCTAAGGCAAAAAGAACCCCTAACATTTTTATAGCTCCTTAGATCATATGACATGCATTTGCACACCTTTTATCATTACTATACATATCCAAGCACATAAATTAAAACTGAACTCGCTATATTATTTCTGTTTGATTGTCTTGAGACTAGACTATTCATGTCATGGATATAGACATGACTTAGAGATAAAAAACAAATAATAGAGACAGATGATCACTTCTCCAGAAGGAAAAGAAAAACTCTAGGATTTTCTAGAGTCCAGTTCTAAGAAGTTTTATTTGCTGTTCTGATAAATTACTGAAGGAATACATTGCATGTTGAAATGCCCTGCCTTGCAGGAAACATTAAGTTCTTGAATGTAGCAAAATGTTTGGGTGAACTGATATAAACGATAAACAAATTTTCTGGGGCTGTGTGACATGGCCTGAAAACTGATACAACAATTTCAATATCCAAAGTAAGTTTTGGCAAAAGTAGTCTAAGCTACTTATATATCGAAATAACTATACACCCCACCACCTTCGAACATCACTGTACACATAGATTATTATCCAATTACAGCTGGCAATAGCACACACATACACACACACAATCCTTCAACACCAACTTGAGAAACAGACTATTGAGTTGGTTGTTCCTTGAATGAACAACTTGATCTAAAAATGCTAACAAAACAATATAGATGACCAATAGAAAATATTATCAATGTTATACCAAAGTATGGGCTTCAAACCCTAGAAAGGAGTTGGACATGGTCCAGGAAAAAGTATTTTATTTTATTTTTTATTATTGTTTTTTCATCCTCACCCAAGGATATTTTTTCATTGATTTTTAGAGAGAGTGAAAGACAGAAATATCCATGTGAGAGAAGCACATCGATTGGTTGCCTCCTGCACGAGACCCCACCAGGGCCCAAACCCGGGACCCTTCGGTCTGCAAACTGACGCTGTATCCACTGAGCCAAACCAGCTACGGCCAGGAAAAAGCATTTTAAATGACCACGCTGCTGCCTAAAAGATCAAGAGCCATACCATTTGGTAAGGTAAAGAATGAAAGAGAATATTTTCTAAGACTTTAAAATCATAAACAATGTAGATAAAGTGAACATAACCATCCAAATCCTAAAATATTTTAATGACGAGGTAGCATATGAAGTTTAATAAATTTGGGGCAGGTAACAAGTCACACCACATATCCTGTTAAATTCATGTGTAGTAGACCCCTCTTAAGGAACCTTCAGATATCACCCCACTTTTGAAAACATTCTGAGAAGTAGGTCCTCGTGACTATGTGTGTACTCCATGGTCTTGCTCCCCCATTTACTCCACAAACCCAGTCACAGCTTGTTCATTTAGAATCAGGAACCTGACTCCAGATGGACCACTCACAGCGTCCCGCCTTCCAGGCACACTTGATTGGCTCAGTGTGGTCAATCAAGTTTTCGCTTCAGCCTTTTTTTAAAGTAAGATAATTTTTTAGAGGAGTGTAGGTTGACATCAAAATTGAGGGGAACAGACCTTTTCCCTATACCCCGACTCCCACACTTGCATTTCAACATCCCCCATCAGTTACAACTGATGAGTCTATGTTGACACATAATCACCCAAAGTTCATAGTTTACATATCAATCACTCTTGGTGTTATACATTCTAGGGCTTTGGACAAATGAATAGTGACATATATCCAGCATTATAGCATTATACAAAGTATTTGCCCTGAAAATCTGTGAACTATTCACTCCTTCTTTCCCAACCTTTGACAACCACTGAACTTTTTACCGTTTCTATAGTTTTGCCTTTTCCAGAAAGTCATATAGTTGGAGTCATATAGTATACAGCCTTATCAGATTGGCTTCTTTCACTTAGTAATAGGCATTTTTATGGTTCCTTCGTGTTTTTTCACAGTTTGACAGCTCATTTCTTTTTAACTGAATAACATTCAATTGTCTGGATGTGCCACAGTCTATTTACCCATTCACCTACTGAAGGACATTTTGGCTACTTCCAAGATTTTTAAGTTATGAATAAAGCCGCTATAAACATCTGTGTGCAGGTGTTGGGTGAACATAAATTTTTCACATCTTTGGGTAAATACCGATGAGCATGACTACTGGATCATATGGTAAGAGTATGTTTAGTTTTGTAAGAAACCATCAAACTATCTTCCAAAGTGGCTGTTCAATTTTGCATTTCCACGAGTAATGTTATCAGAATTCCTGTTGCTCCACACCCTCACCAGCCTTTGGTGTTGTGGATTTGACCATTCTGATACATGTGTAGTGGTGTCTCTTTGTTGTTTTAATTTGCATTTTCCTGATGACATGGGATGTGGATCATCTTTTCATATGTTTGTCTGTCATCTGTATATCTTCCTTGGTGAGTGTTTGGTTAGGTCTCTGGCCCATCTTTAAATCGAATTTTTTGTTTTCTTATTGTTGAGTTTTGGGGGTTCTTTGTATATTTGGGGATAACAGTCATTTGTTAGATGTACCTTTACACACATTTTCTCCCAAGTCTACATTTGTTTTTCATTTTCTTGACATTGTCTGTTGCAGAATATAAGTTTTTTATTTTAATAAAGTTCAGTTATCAATTACTTCTCTTATAAATTGTACATTTGTTGTTGTATCTATAGGGTGTCCCAAAATTCACGCAAGATTTTCAATTCAATTCAATTCAATTGCAAATCTTGCGTGAATTTTGGGACACCATATAGAAAGTCATCACTTTACCCAAGGTCACCTAGGTTTTCTCCTCTGTTATCTTCTAGGAGGGTTGTAATTTTGCATTTTATGTTTAGGTCTATGATCCATTTTGAGTTAATTTTGTGTCTAAATTCACTTTTTTGCATATCAATGTCCAGTTTTTCCACCGCTAGTCGTTGAAGACTATTGCCTTTGCTCCTTTGCCGAAGATCAGTTGGCTATATTTATCTGTGTCTATTTCTGGGCTTTCTATTCTATTCCATTGATCTATTTGTCTATTCTTTTATTGATACCATACTGTCTTGCTTTATATATAGGTTTGTAGTAAGTCTTGAAGTTGGGTAGCATCAGGCCTCCAACTTTTTTTATCTTCTTCAATATTGTGATGCCTCTCCATATAAAGTGTAGAATCAGTTTATTAATACTGACAAATGGCTTGCTAAAATTTTGATAGGGGTAGCATTAAATCTATAGATCAAGTTGGGAAGAACTGATATATTGAGACTTCCTGTACATGAACATAGACTAGCTCTATTTATTTTATTCATTAGAGTTTTGTTGTTTTCCTCATATAGGTTGTATACATACTTTGTTAGATTTATATCCAAGTATTTCATTTTTGGAGGTGCTAATATAAATGATATCTGCACAGTCCAAATAGAAGAGTTGCAATTATACCATGCATCTTGATTTTTTTACTTACTATTATAAGCATTTTACATCGCACCAGAGATTCCAAAAAAACAATTTTACTACAATATATTATTATTACTGTAAAAAGCATATTTTTAAAGTATATTTTTAGAAAATAAAACTCCAAAGTGACAAATGTGGTTGTCTCTGTGTAATTAGATTGGGGCAATTATCATTCTCCTTTCTATTTTTTTGCATTTTTCAATTTCACACAATAAAAATATATTAATTTTATATTAATAACAGCAATAAAATTTTTAGTTTTTAATTTAAAATTCAACCATTAGGCAATACTTGGTAGAATTGTTTTTAAGTAGAGGATTAAATAAGGCTAAGTTGGAGGAACATCTAACTAGCATGCAGGGGGGAAAAATCTTTCAGAAAAACATCAGTGAGACTAAAGCAGACTCATTGTAAGCTTGAAAAGACTTCATTCAACTCCATGTTCATAATTTAGTCTGCAGTCACTGTTAGACTTGAAAACAGCAGTTAAACTTTGACATTTTCTCTACTGTTACAGATAGTAACTTCTCTCTCCATCCCAAACAACTCCAGCTAAGTCACATTTTTTAATTTAAAGCATTTCTAGAAACAAGATACTATTGAAAAGACATAAAGACAATGAAAATACAATGTCTCTTTGTTGTCTTTTTCATCTTCAACATATTTTACTAAGATCCAGAGATGCCTGAATGACAGTGGTCCCCAGAAAGAGGGAGGTAACAGATCCAGATCAGAGAAGGTCAGAGTGTGGGGGGTGGAGATTTTTGTCAAGAAGATGAATTGATAAAAGGACTTAATACATGGGAATATACTAAAAAGAGACTTAGACAGCTGGAGGAAGTTCGCCTTGAACTAGCAACATATACATAGAAAAAATAGCAAACATGAAAAGCAAGGTTATTATTAAGTCCAAGAAAAGCAAAAAACAGGAAAGGACAAGTCATCATAGAATATCAGCTACTGATAGCATTTTATAGCAATAATAATATTAACTACAAATATTAATCAAACCAACATTATAATATTACTCTATTGGGAGGTTGGATATGTACATGGGTGTGTTCTCATCTGCCATAGCAACTTCCATAGCAGGGAATCAATAGATTATGTATAATAGCTGCTAAAAAAATTAATAATAAAGGCATGTTATTCAGAGATATGAAGGTAAACACCAAAAAAATCAGCGACTAGCGGTCATGGAGATGGTGTGGCTTGCTGCTGGAATATGGCCATATCTAGAGAGAAAGACACACTGGGAAGGGCTGACGGACCTAACCCGCTTTCTCTCACCAAACCTGTAACAAGTTCCCATATGGGGTTTCTTTGTGAATAGATGCTTCATTACACCTTGCTCCCTACTCTACTTCAGTGTTTGGGTTTTATTGCAGAAAAAATAGGAACATCTTCTTCACAGTCATTTCTGTTTGTTTGGGAGATTAAACATTATTTAAATAAATGAGCATCTTCATTCTTCCGCACAGCTTTTGTTTTGCAGATACCATCCTTTCATAAGCAGAGGGTAGCTGAGTATTTCAGTGGTTCTTTGCTTTCTCCTCCCCTCCCGTCCTCATGGGGCTGGACACATTTGAAAGCTTTGATGCCTTTAGCTCACATGCACACAAGTGCCATTAACCATAATGTGGCTAATGACTCTAAATTTAGACCTACTACCATTGAAAGTCTAATCTTTTCTCTTCTATTGATAATACCTTTTATTCTCTGTTAATGGACGAGGTCCAGTTTTTTCTGTGTGTGGAGCAAGGAGTTTTACCTTTTATCCTTTGTAGTACTTACAATGTTTTTGTAGCATGAAATTGGAGTTCTGACTTTAGATGCTCTTTTTACTTTTTTTTCACTCTGATGTCATTGATTATTTCAGTCAAATATTCTCTTTTGCCTTTGTGTTCAGCAGTATTTCCAGTGGTGCTTAAGTATGTCTATGCTTTCCAGCTGTTTATACAAAACATTTTCTGTTTTCTTTTTTGAGGTGTACACACACAGTTACACTTCATAGAGTTGCCTCCAGCCAAGCAACCATGTCCTGGGGAGGAGGCAGGAAAAATCACCTCTCCCAAGAATGTCTACCTCTGACCAAGGACAATGTGTCAAAGAGCTGCATGTGTTTGCTTGCTCTGCTGCTAGAACATTAATTTAATTAGAAGACTGGCTCTGGGTGGTCACGTGCAAACAAAGAAGCACCAGGTAGGGCCCAGAGAGTCTGGGGCAGTAAAAGTTACATTCTCTGTTAAAATACTATTTTGGCCCTAGCCGGTTTGGCTCGGTAGATAGAGCATCGGCCTGTGGACCACAGGGTCCTGGGTTCAATTCCAGTCAAGGGCAAGGGCACATACCTTGTTTGAAGCTCCTCCCTGCCCTCGTGTAGGACTCTCTCTTCCACTCTCCCTAGAGATCAATGGAAAAATATGCTTGAGAGGCATCCACTTACACTTCCTGTCAGGATTGGGGAGGAAAAAGGGGTAGTACTAACTTATAAGTAGTAATTTATACCTATGCTTCTTTTTATTAGAAGGAACTTCTAATAAAATTTTGAGGATTAACAAAAAAACAACAATACTTTTTTGAATCCAGATACTGATTCTTATCTTTGGGAAGAAGAGGAACTTACTATTGGTGTTTATACATTGGGTATATCTGTTCTTTGTCTAACACCTTAAAAATTAAACATGATCTCTAGCACAACGTTCATGCTCAGTTGAAAAGCAGCGCTTTTTTTCCTTTTTTTTTTTTTTTTTAGAATAAAAAGAAAAATGAATCAACAGTTACATTCTGGATGAATTTCACACTGCATTAAAGCTGTGCATTGTATTAGTTTTTTACCAAGTCAAAACACTTTAACACAGAGCATGTTACATTTTATTTTGTACTGATGGGAAGATGAAAAAATCTCCCCCCATCATTTCTTGATGATTTACATGGACCTGATTCAATGTATTACTATTGGCTGAATCTGGTAGAAGACAGGTCCAAGTCCAGACTTGGCAGTTCCTAAGGAGCATGTCGCTTCATATAGGAGTCCATGTTTAGCTCTGGGAGCTGTTACTCTCAAAAATATATTACATTTGGAATTCAGCTTTGAGCCATTTAAAGTTACATTTGGTCATTTGGTGGGTTTGATGGTAATCCTGTATTTTGGCAATTTAGACTTTCAGATTGAGTGCACAATGTCTTTCTTTCCTATATTAATAGGGATATTAGATTTATTGACCCTTGGATTTATAGTGTGACTATTGAATGTGTGTGTGTGTGTGTGTGTGTGTGTGTGTGTGTGTGTGTGTGTGTGGATCTACATAATTTGGGTCATAAAATGTTATAATCTAACAGTTACTGGGGTGTTGTTGCTTTTAGTAATGAAGAGCTAGGTTAAGAAGATTTTTCGGTGTTCAGCAAGCAAAGTAGGCTAATATTTTGAAGGTCAATCTGAAAGACTGCCTTTTAACTTTAAGTTTGTATCTGTCTGTCCTACTCAGACCTTTATTCAGAATCTGGAAAGAAATGAGGAAGAAAGTTAAGAGACATAATTTTTAGGAATCCCATCAAGAGCATATTCTAAACCCTGCTTTGAAGAAGAACAAAACGTTGCTTAATTTTTTTCATTCCTTCTATCACCTGACTTTTATGTGGGTAGCAGGCTTTATCTACTGTCAGAAGAATGAGGGATTGCATCTCACTAGAGCTGAGCAAGCAACTTAACATTGAATCCTAGGTGCCCCAGGTGACAAGAGTGCTTTGGCCATTCCCACTGCTGGGCATTTTCACTGGCAGTCATTGTGTGGGTCCAGCCTTCTGCATGGGGTATTCATTTCCTGACAGTCCCTGACATGCATATCCATAACACAGGGCACCAACACTTTAATGCATTTGTTTTCTCAGAAAACACAGAGTGAGGAACTTCTTTACATCTTCCTTTCTTGGAGTATGTGCAGATGTTAACATATTACAGAGGGGTGGAGTTCCTTCTAATATAAAGAAGCATAGTTATAAATTACTACATATAAGTTAGTACTACCCCTCTTTCCTCCCCAATCCTGATCCTGTCTTCACCTCACATTTTGATAGAAGGATGGTTTAAGATAAGTTCATGGTCTGTTAGGGGTGTGGTTGTGATTTATTTCAGTGATATTTCCATATTATTGTCATCATGGTTGAAAGGTGTAATTATTTAGGTTGACAGGAAGTGTAAGTGGATGCCAATTTTGGCTTTCCTGGAGAAACAGCTGCATTTGTCTTTTCTCCTGCAGTTCATGTGGAAAGAACAATCTCAGGTACCCTATGTGCTAACCTCTTCCCGGACATCATAAAGAATCCAACTAAAACAAAGTTTAAAACTATTTCAGATGTGCAAGTCTATTGAAGCCAATATTTTATTTTAGAGATTTGTGTAAGTCTCTGTGCTGCGATTCTGTGACTTTTAATTTAAAAAACATGAACATACACTGCTATGATGTCCTTTTCTGCTAAACTATTTATATGTTTATTTGCAAATTAGGCAGATCAATAGAAGAGGGGTAAGGACAGATGTGCAGTGCTGTTTTATTAAAAAATTTTAATAATAAATTAGAGCAAATGAGGTTCCATTTGTTGACAGAGGATTGCTTGCCAGATCAACAAATGCTCTAATGAGCAAATATCAACATTGGCGGCATTTATTCTGACATTTCCAGGGAAGCGTGGATGCATCGAGGAGATCATAACAGCCTTAGTTCCTAATACATATGCTGTTGTATGTGGGGTTTTGTTTTTTAACATAAAGTGTATTGTCTTTTGTGTAACTGAACAGCTAACAAAAATGAACTGTCACAGATACTAAAGCTGGGCATTCAACACACTATATTTGATTCAAGTGTTCACAGAATGTGATGCAAACCAATGTTCTCTCAACTTACACCCAGGATAGCTAAAACATTACTTTAACACATGGGAAAAGTAGAGCACTGTAACGATTTGGCTAGATATAATTCCGGGCTGTCTAAGTTGAGTAATTTCCTCAGGCATTCCAACTTTGATCAACCACAGCAAGAACTTTTAGCCTGTCTGTAAAGCAGCCAGAGCATCTGTCCATATGTCCTGAGGTGGAGAGAAAAGAGAGCATGCCAAAAAAGAAAGAATGCTTCCTCTCACTGCGGAGCAGTTACAGAACGAAATGGAAAGTTTTTTTGTTTCCCTAGGAATTCTTTTTAGATGATTGAGCCTCTGATGTCTCACTATGCCCTGTGGTTCTGTATTAATAATGAAAGGTACTTCTTTTGGCCGAGTAAAAATGTTTTCTAGCTAATTCTGCTGAAACTTGTTGGGTAAAGTCCATTAATTTTTAAACATTTCATTCTTGAATAATGTGCTATTCATTGGCTAAAAACCTACACATAAAAAATAGTATATATCTTAGCAAAAGGAAGAGAACACAATCAGCTAAAATAGTTCATACATTTGCTTCTGAGAAAGGAGAAATGGATTTTTTTTAAAAAGTCCAGGAAGAGGTTGATGCTTTTGAGATCAACCAAAGGACTTATATGCAAGCATATAGGCCTAACCAATGGACACAGACAACAGGGGGGTGAGGGCATGAGTTGGAGGGATGGGGGTAATGTGGGGATAAGGACTCATGTAATAACTTAATAAAAAAAAATTTTTCTAAAGAAACTTGTGGAATTATTTGCCTATTTAAACAAATATGTTTAAAACTTCAAATTTAAAGCTTACATTTAAAGCTTACATTAAGGACAATATCCATACTCTTGCAAATTATCTCCCTCAATTCCCAACATAATGAGCTGGACAGTGAATATGATTCAATGTGGCATTTATTATTTTATACTTGTGTATAGTCATCTAAGAAAATAAGCATATGGCATGTTTTTAATTATAAAATTAGCAGGTTCATGACAACTAAATACAAAACATCATCTATCTATCTATCTTGCATCTGTCACATTGTTGGAACAATTGCCAAAATAGAATAAGGTCTATAGATTTAGATAATAATATTCTATCAATGTTATTTCCTGATTTTGATAACTGTACCATGGTTATGTAAAAGAATTTCCATCTTCTTTAGAAGTATAAACTGGATGATTTAAGGGTAAATAAACCATAAGATCTAAAGTTTACTTTCAAATAGTTCAGAAAAATATTTACATCTATATCTATCATTCTAAGTAGAAAGAATGATAAAGCAAATGTAGCAAAATGTTAATTAGTAAAACTAAAAAAAAAAATTAGTGAAACTAGGTGAAGGGTATAGGGAAATTCTTTGTACTAATCTTGCATCATTTCTGTAAGCTTAAATTATTTGAAAACTAAATTAATAAGCAAGCCAATTACTGATGTTAGTAAGTGGCTGGGAAGACAGCCCAAGACATTCACATTCAGTTCAATTCTTTTCCGCACCCCCCCCCAACACCATTTATCCCCTCTATGCCCTCTTCAGTTCTTTAGTTATTATATGCTCCTCCATTCTAAATGACACTTTTCTGTAAAAGATAGTGATTTAAACATTTAAAAAACTCATTTAATTCAATCAAGATATCATTATCATTAGGGTTCATATGTTCATGTTGATTGACATGTCCATTTGAAAATTCTTCTAGCCATAGTTCTGAGGGAAATGTTTCCTATTCTCTTTTCTTTGAGCATATGTTCTTCTCCAGTGTGGGTTTACATGTTCTTTTATTCCAGCCTAGAATTGATCTAGTCAGTTTAGTTTTTCAAAATACAGATTATAGAAGCCAGCTATCTTATCTCCATACTGTATTTGTTAGAACTGTGTACAGCTAACAGTATGTTGATGAAAGTTTATTTTTCTCATTTAACAACATGTCAAGTGGTAGGCTCCTCCTGGCGTTTGCTCAGCTCAATGGATGTCAGGGCTGGTATTCTATGATTCCCTTGGTCTTCGCCTTATGGTTGCAAGATGGCTGCCACATTGTCAAACATCAAGTTCAAGGCAGAAGAAAAGATGTAGGAGCAGCACTAACCACAGCTCTCTTCCTCGTAGTAGACTTCTGTTTACATCCTATTTACTAGAACTTAGCCACCCTAAGGAAGAGTAGGAGAGGCTGTGAAATGAAAACGGAGAACAGCCGAAACCAGTTTGGCTCAGTGGATAGAGCGTCGGCCTGCGGACTGAAAGGTCCCAGGTTTGATTCCGGTCAAGGGCATGTACCTTGGTTGCAGGCACATCCCCAGTAGGAGGTGTGCAGGAGGCAGCTGATCGATGTTTCTAACTCTCTATCTCTCTCCCTTCCTCTCTGTAAAAAAATCAATAAAAAATATTTTTAAAAAAAGAAAACGGAGAACAGCATCGTCATACTGGCTTCTTAGACCATGGGTCTTACTTGGGAATCCTTCTTGCTTAAGACTGAGCACAATGCCACCCTGAACAAAACCAGGGTTCTATTAGAAAAGGAGGGAGGAGGGAGATTGGGAAGGTACAAGAAGCATCTTTCACAGGTTCCCAGGTCATCAGATTATTGGTTACAGTACAGAGAACAGCTATTCATTCAATTTGATATAAAACTCTATCCGCTAACCAAATTCCTTTTTCTCAGTTAGCTCCAAGTAAATACATGGTCCAGTATATTGTTAAGGCCTGTTCTACTGGGACTTGAAGCTGTTTTCTGGGTCATTCAACAAAACATTAACTCTTTGAAGTTGGGTCTGCCTCCTTCATTGAATTCTGAGGATGAAGTATCCTCAGAGTAGGGGTGTGTCAGTTAAAGTCAGAGTCTTATAGGCAATTTTCAAAATTCACCATCAATTTTAGGAAGGGAACACATTGGTAAAGAAAGGTGAGCTTGTCAGATTAATTCTATAAAATATAATGTATATGTCATTTGACTACTTGGTGGTTCTTCAGCTTATTCATCATAGTGCTTGTTGTAGAAAGTCAAGAGAGACTTTGGAAGCCAGTTTGTACCAAGTGTAATGCATCATGTTGGCTGAAAACAGCTTTACTATTCTAGCAAACTATGCAATAATAAAAGCTACAGTGGTCCATGTATCATCTACCATGGTACAGTGATATATAATTGTGCAATTATTCTTGTGACTAATATTTTCAGGTCTTTGGTCTATAGGAAGAAGTTGAAGCCACAGAAAACAAATCGTGTAGGAAAAACACACAGAGTAACACAGGGAGAAAGATGAGAAACAGGGATTGATCTAAAGAGCACCTTTTTAAAAAAATACTTTTTTATTGATTTCAGAGAGGAAGGAAGAGGGAGAGAGAGATAGAGATAGAAACATCAATGATTAGAGAGAATCATTGATCGGCCACCTCCTGTGCACCCCACACTGGGGATTGAGCACACAACCCGGGCATGTGCCCATACCAGGAATCAAACCATGACCTCCTGGTTCATAGGTTGATGCACAACCACTGACCCACACTGGCCAGCCTAAGGAGCACCTTTATGTTCAAGACTGTCAGGAGAAGAAGAAAAATGTAATGTTAGTTAGTTCCAGTTCTAACTTTCGCAGTTGCCTCCACTCAGCCCCAGGGAGACCCACCACCCAACTCCATAACCTGGTCTTACACTGGAGGGACAGCTCCAAGCCCAGAGTGATGGGGCTATTTTAGATCTAGTTACTGAGCCAAACAGGTCCTGTTTGTTGCTAGGCTTGCTCTACTTCCTCCTGCCCCCTGCAGGGACTCGGCTTTATAAAGTCGCAGCTTCAAGCAAAGATCAGAGCTGTTTCAACCTCCTTTCATGGTCAGGGCGGGTCCACCTAGCCTTTGTTTTTACACAGTGATGCTGGCCTGGGTGCCCCACCACATGTGGGCCACTTTGGTTTTCATTCTGCAGCAGGAGTCACACTCTTCACTCTGCCTATTTCTGGAGCTACAGCCCAGCAAGCCTATGCTGCGGTCCCAGCTTACTGCTAAATGTTTCCATTTCTGGCCCATAAAATTGTTTAGCTATTGTTTGTTTGGTTTGGTTGTGTGCTTTTTCCATAACTGTCTTTTAAGTTTGGAGAGGAGGGGAAATTCTTAAGGATACACTCACAGTACCACTTGATGGGGACGTCTGGAAAGAAAAATAAAGTAGGGTTAACTATAGATAAATCTGTATGTAGATCAGGGGTCAGAACATTAGAGTTTTGCTTAAGCATGGCCCTGTTTCCAAAGACAGAAATGATCTAACCAAAGGCAGCAGGAGTGTTGACTGAGGAAGGAATAATGTTCAATTGCATATTTACTAGAAGACTAATACAGAGCCCAGCCAGTGTGACTCAGCAGTTGAGTATCCACCTATGAACCAGGAGGTTAAGGTTCAATTCCCAGTCGGGGCACATGTCCCTGTTGGGGGCTCAGTCCCCAGTAGGGGGCATGCAAGAGGCAGCCAATCAATGATTCTCTCTCATTGATGTTTCTATCTCTCTCTCCTTCTCCCTTCCTCTCTGAAATCAATAAAAATATCGTGTTGTTTACAAAAAAAAAAAGACTAATACAGACACATTCTAAAGAGAAAGAAGAGGGGAAAAAACCTTACCAGAATAATCCATATTATTTTACAGAGTCCGTCCATCCCATCAACCCCCATGACCTTAAATTCAGAAGAAATGCAATCAGTATGTTTTCTCCCATGTGTCTTAGCTTTCCTTCAGGCCAACAGAAATACTGCTTCTCTGCCTCTTTTTCTGCAGCAGCCCAACCTAATTCCTTACTGTTGTGTTCCATTTCCATGTCCCCCTAAGGAATCCCTATTTTTTTTTTTTTAATCATGTAGAGTCAGATGTTTCTTTCCAAACTTCTACCTGTTCCTAAGTTAGTCCCATTCCTCTCTACAATATGTAGGCTTACACTGTTAGTCTGATTGATGTCACCCTTACCAATTATGTTTGCTTTCCACTTGATCTCAAGACAAAAAGAATTTTAAAGCTAGTTCCTATCTGTCCCGACCCGCGGGACAACAACGGGGGAACGAGGAGACACCCTAGGAGAATGAAACAAGCAAGGGACACGAAAGAATGGAGGCAAGACAAGTTCTGATCAAGCCTCAAACTTTATTCTCACAGCGGCAGGATATATACTGTTTTGGGGAAGGGGGGTGGGTAAAGGGGTCTATGGGCAGTAACCTATTACTAGTGATTTAGGATGGCTGTGCTTATTAGCGGAGATGTGTGATTTAGCAGGCTCTGGATGGCTGTGTGCTTATCAGTGGAGATATGTGATTTAGCAGCTGTGTGAGGGTAGTTTATCTTTAACTGCTGGCCAATTTGCAAGACACAGGTGGTTTCTGGTAATTAGGAGTTTCTGGAGGAACCAGAAACTTATAGTTCTTAAAATGGCTTTGTCTAAGCCAATATCTTTAATGGCTCCCAACAATTCCTCCCTTTTTCTTTATTAAGGGTGGGCTTTAACCGACTGGGGGAGTAGGGACCTGGTTCCTCCCGTGGGATGGTGGGATCCCACGTCAGTGGCTCTTGGTATCTTTTGGGGAGGAGAGGCAGAGCCGATAGTTATGTATGGATACCAACCTCTATGCAAACCAGGTGTGCTCACAGGGAAATCCAGAGGCGGTCGAAAATTTTGTGACCTTCCCTTGCAGTGCTTTGCCGTGCACCCAGGTCGGTGCCCATGCCTTTCTCCTTCTATGGGGAGTAGGCAAGCATCCCTCTGGCGTCATGCTGTCCCCGCAGGGAGGGAGTTTTAGCAGTCATTATAATCACATTCACGGTCTAACATGGCTAGACGATGGTAGTGTACCTGAATGGGTTTGGCCAGGACGCTATCAACCTGCTGTTTTACAAAGTCTGTTAATTTTCTAAAAGCCCAGGGGCCGAAAGCTAGGATTAGGAGAAGGCTTATAAGGGGGCCGAGAACAGGAAGCAGGTAGGGCAGGAGTCCGTTCAGTCCGCTCCAAAGGGGGTTCTCCAATAATTCTCTCCGTCTTTTCACTAGATCTTCTTGTAACTTCTTTATCTTGTCTCGGACGATCCCGGATTTGTTGGCATAGCAGCAGCAGCGTTCCTGTAGGGCCAAGCATATTCCTCCCTGTTCTGCTGTGAGCAAATCTAACCCTCTTCTATTTTGTAGTACTACTTTAGCTAATGAATCTATCTGATCTTGGAGATCATTGATAGTGCCTGAGAGAGCTTGGACATCATCAATTAGCTGGTTAGATAATTTATTATAGGTGTGTAATGCTGTACCTAATCCGGCAGAACCGGTAGCTACAGCTCCTTTTGGCAAAAAAAAGTCAAGAGAGGTCAATACAGAATGCTTAAATGCCTTCCCCAGGAGGGGATAAATCCCTTCACATTCTCAAAATATCCAAAGTAAATGTTAATTTGTAAGTTTGTTTGGGATAAATGCACAATATACTGTTGTAAAGCATCAAAAATTATGAATAAAACTTGTAGAATAATAAGAAATGTAAGAATATTCTTTGCTCTAAATCATGACAACTTGATTTTAAACTCAAGGTTAGGAATGAGGAACCTAGTTAGCAAAAATAGCAATTTACAGAAGCAGAGACAGCATGCCATCTAAATTACAGTTCTGGGTAAACACATTATCTAGAGTCCTTGGGTAACCTAGGTAAAACTTAGGCATGTTATCTGAATTACAGTTTTTACCTGAATTAATTGTTAACATACTTCACTTTACCATGCCCCAGGTGGTCTCTGGGCTGTTGGTTGTCTGGTTTGTCTTCCTCCTGCTGGATTACACTTAGAGAACTTTACCTTAAAAAAGAAAAATCTTTCCTTTTTTGCACCAAGTAACCTGCAGGGTTACTTCTTGGATGTTGACTGATAGGGCCGCAAGGCCATGTATTCTAAGTCTAAGTCATTACACATTTATGGTGACTGTACTTATTTTCAGATCTGGTATTTTAACAGCAAATCATTAGATTATTCTGTAAATATTAGTGGAAGATATTTCAAAATATTAAAATTTCTTCTTTTTATTAAATTTAAAATAATGTTTTTTAAACAGCGTTCCCTTTCGGCTTATTTGCATATACAGAGGGATCATGGGAAGCCTTCAGTAACCTTTTTAGAAGAATTTTACTTTACTAGGATTCAATTGCTTACAAGGATTAGTAAATTCAGTAAAGCTTTATGTCTGATACACGAGGTGCAAACGCTGCCCACCTCCAGCCTAATTTAAAATGCAGTAGTGAGGAGCTTTTGTATTTCAAATTACATCTTAAAATTTCACTGCTGTATTTTAAGAAATATTAAACAAAATAACTTGTTTTGCCCTTTCTCAGAGGCAAAAACTTAAAATATATATTTATTAATTTTTATATGATAAAGCTTTCCCAGTGATTTCAAGTATATTAAATTTAGCTAAATTTAAAAAGAGAGAATAGACTTTTGAAAAACATTCCAGGGCCCGTGAAATTTCTCAAAGTCATTCCTTAGTTATAGTTTTGAAATCCAACTTGAGAGACCACCAAATATATATATAACTTAAAAATTATATACTTCTTATAATTATTAAGAGATATCAATTAAATTTAAAGCAAATTAAATATTTAGCATGCTTTAAATCAATACTTTTACATTTAAGGATACATTTCAAACAAAATATAAGGCATTTTCAAATAATAGATTAACTTCTATCATCTAGACTTCATACTAGGCATACTCAGATTAACCTTTCAGTATTATAAATTTCAATACTTTTAGATGATTTGAATTTAAAAGTTTTAAGTTTCCAGCTAATAAGCAAAACCATAGCTATTCACATGTAAATTTGACTATCAACTTCCTGGTGGTACTTGCCTCAGGGCGGGAAATTTCAAAAGAGCTACTTTAAATCGCCTTGGGAAACCTATCTGCATTTCTTTCTCAGGTTCATCTTTGCCATTTTTAAGACCAAAACAGTCTCGGGTTTTTATTCTGTACTCAGCAAAAGGTCAAGTTCAGCTCAAAACTATGCGCACTCGTTTTTAAACTGGCCTTTTCCCTTTACATGTGCACAGAAATCCCGGATGCATTTTTAAATTTGTAAAAGCTTTTCAGTTACAAGAAGGACTTTAATTTTAGAATACTTGGGGAGGGGGCATCCACACTGGATCGCCACGTGTTCCTTCTTCCCTTCCCCCACATCCTGCTTTTGGGGGAAGTTTCAGCAAATGACTCAGATGGCGTATTTTTCCCAAAGTCATGCTTAATAGAAGACATTTTAAATTTATTCCTATTTTGCTTTCTAAAGTCATGGCTAGCACCCAAAGTTATCTTAGCCAAAGTTTGGTTGTCATAAGATGTTCTCCGGTAATTTTTAAATAAAACATTAAGTAATCTCATTGCGGGAGAGCTTGTAACTCTGCTCTCTCTCTTGCCACCTTTGAATCTCTCCACACCAGAGGCGGATTCAACAGCGGGGTTTCATTTCTTATTACAGATTTTAGATTCCAAATACAAATTAAGATAAGAAAACACATTAAGATGACCATGGCACTATTTTTTCAGCCTGATTTTAAGGAATACCTTTTACTATTCCAATTTCTTTATAATTTGGCCTTTTTGCACAGGTGATTCTATTAACTGCAAATTAAACATTTCAGGATTAGGACATGGAGGTGGAGGGAGCCATGAAGGCCATTTCTCCCATTTTTTTTTTTTTTTTTTTTTTTTTTTCTGCTCCTCTTAAGGAGCGGAGGGTGCAAGGGGGAGGAGCTCCATCCTCCTTGACCTCTCCTAAAGCCTCTAGGAAATGAAATGCCGTGTTCCACAAGGGGAAACAATTTTTGGCAAGTTCTGATTAACTTTTTTGGCAAACTTTTAAGATTTAATGTACCTTTTTCAAGAAACCAAGGGTTATGTTCTATAATAACATGCAAAAATTATAAAAGATTACCTTCCAAAATTTTAACACTTTAAGCATGCTAATCAAAAGTCTATAATAAACCATGAGCAAAGGTCAGTGACGAAAGTGAAAAAATTCTTTAAATCTTTATTTTTAACCCGAAATCCTCGAGCCTTGAGGGACTCCCTGAGCCCCCTGGGAAATGCTTAAATGTTTCTCTTAACCCTTACTCCCCGTGTCCTGAGGGACTCCCTGAGCCCATCTAGAAATACCTCATGAGAGTTCAATGAGTTGCCCATTATTTTGGCTGGGTAGTTCTCAAGATTTCCTCCTCCACGTAAGCCTCTGGGACGTATAAACCCCGTGCCAGGTCAGCTGGGAATTTCTTAAATCCCTGGTGATCCTTATGTAACCGCTCTCCTTTTACCTTACGGCCTCTGCTCGCGTGTCATAGGTCGGGATGTATAAGCCCCATACCAGGATAGCAACCACTAAGACTTAGCGAGCTCAGAGTTTGCCAGAGAGGGTGACACAGGTCGGGCCAGAGAAAAATTACTTTTCCCAGTGATTCAGAGTTTTCACTGCCGGTGTCGGGTACCCTTCACTCTTCCCCGAACGGCGAGGTGAAGTGCTTATTAGTGGACTGGAGGGAGATCAAGAAAACTAAAAAGGGCCAGCCAAAGAGGGTGAAGGCTCTCAAGAGGTATTTTGAAATTCTTGCTTGGAAAGTTTCGTCTGCTTACCTTCACAACGATCTGTCTCACGGGCGGGTGAAACCGTGGCGATCAAGATGCCGAGTCTTCACTCACGAGTCAATACTGCGCGGCGACTCTATGGGGTGCCTGGCCAGGCGCTTCAAGCAGACGTTCTCGCAGGGGGTTCCCAAGTTGCCACGTTGAGCGCCAGACTGTCCCGACCCGCGGGACAACAACGGGGGAACGAGGAGACACCCTAGGAGAATGAAACAAGCAAGGGACACGAAAGAATGGAGGCAAGACAAGTTCTGATCAAGCCTCAAACTTTATTCTCACAGCGGCAGGATATATACTGTTTTGGGGAAGGGGGGTGGGTAAAGGGGTCTATGGGCAGTAACCTATTACTAGTGATTTAGGATGGCTGTGCTTATTAGCGGAGATGTGTGATTTAGCAGGCTCTGGATGGCTGTGTGCTTATCAGTGGAGATATGTGATTTAGCAGCTGTGTGAGGGTAGTTTATCTTTAACTGCTGGCCAATTTGCAAGACACAGGTGGTTTCTGGTAATTAGGAGTTTCTGGAGGAACCAGAAACTTATAGTTCTTAAAATGGCTTTGTCTAAGCCAATATCTTTAATGGCTCCCAACACCTATCCTCATTCCTGACTTGCCGCTTCCAAAGCCCAAGCAATACTTTTCTGACCCCACAGAGAGTTGTGAATTCTTCTTCTTTGTCTTGCAGATTTTTCCTCTGCCCCTAAGCAAACATGTGATGAGAAAAACAATTTTTGTTTTCTGAGTTGCTGCTAGGCACTTGACAGTATGATCATGCTGCTCACTTCAGAGTCTGGGCATTTCGGTAAAAACTTGAGTTAAGGACTCCTGCTGTGTTGTTGTTCTTTCCTCAGGCACTTTTTAAAACAACCACATAGAGTTAAGACCTGGAAAAGTTAGTAACCACTACCCAACCACCTTGTAAGTCATAGCTGCTTGCTACCTGCTCTCTCTCCTAGCACCAAGGACTGCCCTTCCCCAGCTCCTTGCAGAGGGGTAGGGGCCTTGTAAGTCATAGCTGCTTGCTACCTGCTCTCTCTCCTAGCACCAAGGACTGCCCTTCCCCAGCTCCTTGCAGAGGGGTAGGGGCACCCTGCTTCTAGAATATGGAAGGAATAAATTTTATGACTACTTCCTTTGTGTGTGCATATTGAAACTGTGCCTTCAATCAAAATGACCCCATGGTTTCACCTCCCCAAAGTGGGAGCTCAGGTGAGCTGAGGGAGCTACCTGATAGCCCTTGTAGGTGGTTTGTGCTCCGCCTCATGCAGCAATTACAAACTGCCTATTCTTTTTTTAAAAAAAAAAATATTTTTTATTGATTTTTTTACAGAGAGGAAGGGAGAGAGATAGAGAGTTAGAAACATCTATCAGCTGCCTCCTGCACACCTCCTACTGGGGATGTGCCCGCAACCAAAGTACATGCCCTTGACCAGAATTGAACCTGGGACCTTTCAGTCCCCAGGCCAATACTCTATCCACTGAGCCAAACCCGTCAGGGCTAACCTGCTTATTCTTAATTCAATACACCAATTCCAGCTTCTCAACACAATACATCTAGAATCAGAGTGTTCTGGCACCACAGGCCTTTATATTTTCCAAGAAGATGACACATCCCTGAATAGAAAGAATCCATTAGGAAAAAATAGTTATAGATATAGATATATAGATATAGATATCCTTATATATTTAGATATCCTTAACAACTTGTGGTAAAGAAGATTTCTTGGATAAGATGCTAAAAGCAAAATGATAAACAAACAAAAAGTATAAAATAAAGTTTGATCAACTTGTTTACAGCCTAATTTAGGCCTGTGTTATCCAAGACTCCATGGACAAAGCTAAAAGATAAGCAAAACTAATTGAGAGAAAGTATTTGCCACATATTGGGAAAAAGATCATTTTACAAGTTATAAGAAAAAGACTAACAATATAATAGAAATGGGAACAGAGGCTAGGAACAGATGATTTCCAGAAAAGAAAACGCAAATAGCCCGTAAATATATGAAAAGATGCTCAATCTCAATAGAAACCATGGAAATACTAATTAAAACAGTAATGACATAATATTTCTCTCCATTAGTTTGGCAAAACTGTTTAATTTTATTAATGAGCTTTTGCAAGGTTTTGAGGAATACTCTCTGACATTACTAGTGGGAATGTAAGTTGGTTTAATCAATTTGCACATTCCCTACCCCCAGCAACTCCACATACAGGTTTCTATCTGAAACTCTGGTACGTGTGCACAATCTGACACAGGCACATATGTAAAGGTTCCATGTAGCACTGTTTATAATAGACAAGAATTAGTAATATTTTAACTGCCAGCCAGTAAGGAAACAGCTAGAGAAATTATAAATACCCATTGTGTATTTTATAGCAGTTAAAAGGAATATGCCTGATCCATCTGTGTCAACATGGATAAATCTCAAAACATCACTGCTAATTAAAATAGGCAACCTGAAGAATAATGTGCATAATAGCATTTTGCCAAACACACGTACACACACACGATGCTAAAATAACATTCTGAAAACTCATAATAGTGGTTAGCTCTGGGTACTGGGGAAAAGTATATGTCGCAAGTGAGATAATGGTCACTAACATTTATTAAGTACTTGCTGTGATATGGTGTTTAAATGTTTTACATATATTATTCCATTTTAATTTTTAAAGTCACCCTATGATGTAGGTATTAATAACGCATCCATTTTCCAAATAAGGAAATTTAGGCACAGACAGATTAAGTAACTTGCCTAAAGTTGCACAGGCAGTAAAGTGGTAGGCTCTGCGACAATGCCTGGAATACCACACTGGAGTAGGGGTCGTGGGGCAGTGCCCCAGAGGACTTCACGGCAGCTTTAACTATAGGTGTCTGGTGTTTTGGAAGGAGGATGTCTTCAGGAATCATTATATAGTTAAAATTTAATTTTCAATAGGAAAATTTATATCATACACAGAACCACCTCTAAAAGGAAAAGAATAAAACAACAAAAAGGAAGGGAGGGAGGGAGGGAGGGAGGGTGGGGGAGGGAAGGCGGGGAAAAAGAGGGAGGAAGGGAAGAAGGAAGGAAGGAAGGAAGGAAGGAAGGAAGGAAGGAAGGAAGGAAGGAAGGAAGGAAGGAAGGAAGGAAGGGAAGGAAGTCTTCTCCCATGTGTTTTCTAGTTTGGAGGAAGGAGGGAAAGAAGGAGGGAAGGGAGGGGGGAAGAGAGGAGGAGGGAAGGGAGGCAGGGAGGGAGGGGGAGATAACAGAGAACTTTGGCCCCTCTTCATCTGTTAAGTGATGGATTTCATAGCTCTGGCTTATTGGACACTTCTATTGCTCCAAAATCCATACCATTATCAGGATTAATGTCAGCCAGGTTGAGAAACTGGGGATAAAAAGAAAAACAAACCCTTGGATTGTGAAGCACTCTCCTGTCCACAACTGCCGGCACCACCAGTCCAACAATCTCCTCAGAGACGCTCTGTTTTGAGAGGAGCCTTCCTTTGCCCTTGGAACTAATTCCTAGCCCATTACAATCAGTTCTGTCTCATTACCCAAAGGATGTTGCTTGGCCCGCAGTTATCCTCATTGTTTGGCTCTGATGGAGAGAAAAGACAATTCAAATCAAATTGCTATTAAAGCGAGGAAGGAATGGAAAGCTTTTCTTAGTTTCTAAAAACTACCCATTGCACCCCCCCCCCCCACAAGACCTTCTGGGGGAGTCAGGGGGGACCGGAGGCACTTCCATCTAAGCAGAGCCCTCTTTGATCAACCCAACTGTGTGGGAAACCAATTTTCTTAAAGAGAAAACCCTACAGAACGATGAGCCAAAAATAAATTTTGCCACCAGGTTTAACCTTTCCTTCAACACAGCAAGCTCCAGGCCCGAGCACTGTGCCATAAACTGTGTTCTTGGGCTCGACTGATCCAATGTCTGCGGTCAACCTCTTTGGGGGGTGGAATAACAGCTAAGGGAAGTGAGATTTGAGCTCCCCCACGTGGCTGCAGGCTTCTACTAAGCCAGATGGGGTGAATAGGTTTTTACAGGCTCTCCCAGATTTTTCAGGTCTGTGTGCAATTCTGACTTTCTTTCAATGCGTTTTTTTTATAGTGTTTTCTGAAATAACATCATTATTTGATGGGTTCTTGTCCTGAAACACTGAATACTGCAGTGATTATGACTAGGTTAGCCCAGAATATCTTTCTCAATAACAGACAGTACAATCTGCTTATTCCTATGTTTTTGCCAACCCACACGGCACTTCTTATGTGAATTCATTTTTTTGAGCAAGTTTTTATTTTCAGAACTATGTTACAATTAATTTAGTGCCTTATTTTTCAACTATTCTATGACCAAAGAGAAAAAATAGCTCTTAGGGTGTCATTTACTCTACGGCAGTCCTCGAAACAGGGCTAATCTGGTCCTATGATTAAGAACAAAATAAACCGTAATGGGTTTGATACACATTCTCAACCCTCAAAAGACCTCAAGAACACAAAACACAGAGCCCCTTAGCTCCAGCCTGCAGTATTTTCTTCCTCCTCAGTCTTAGGAAATCCTTCCAGATATAGAACAAGCCTTACATTTGGCAGTTCTTCTTGCTGCAGCAGCATATTTTCTGATTCCCAAGAAAGTGTTCTTTCTCTTAAAGAGTAAAACGACCAAAATGTAAAGGCAAACCACAAACTGAGGAAACACTGCAACTACAATGATAAAGCACTTCTCTAAAACTACCAGAGAAAGGCTCTCTCTCCAATAGATAAGGCTATGAAGATTATTTCCAAAATAGAAAAAAACTGATGGGCAACAAAAATTGCAAATATGCCGAAAATGGTCAAAGAAATAAAAGTTAAAACAAGAGCCCGTCTTTTATACATCATGTTAACAAAGATGTGCAAAATGTTAGAATGGTGTATTCATATACTGTCGAAGAGACATTGGGCAATTTTTTTAAAAAAACAATTTGAAAAAAATATCAATAGGAACCTTACAAATATTCATACCCTTTGCCTTTGGGGATTGATGCTAAGAGCATAATACAAAATAAGAGAAAAGTTTTATGTACAAAGATTCTTATTGAAATGTTATGGATAGAAACCACCTAAATAATCAATATCAAGGGATTGGTTACTGTCATAGCATTCCTAGCTTAGTGTTTCTCATTTCTGATTCTATATTAGAATCACTTGGGGAATTTTATTTTTACAGTAGTGATGTTCTGGCCTCGTTTAGAACAACTGAATCAAAATCTCTGGAGTTGAGAACTGAGCAGATTTTTTTTTTTTTAACTATCCAAGTGGTTTTTCATGTTAAGGATTGAGAACCCTTAGGCTAAGGAAACTACAGTAGATTCATTAAGTAGAATATTATACAATCAATAAAAATATGCTTCCAGAATTTTTAATTTTTTATTTAAAAATCTAATTGTGACATCCATTAATGTTAATTATTACTCTGATTTTTGCCAAATGGAGATTTTTCTAATATAATCAGTTCTACACTTAGTAGCTGGCTTTGTACTCTAAGGAAGACTTCTCTAGTCTTCTCATTTATTTATTTATTTATTTATTTACATACAAGAGGCCTGGTGCACAAATTCGTGCACCAGTGGGTTCTCTCAGCCTGGCCTGGGGGATCAGGCCAAAATTGGCTCTCTGACATCCCCCGAGGAGTCTCAGATTGTGAGAGGGCACGGGCCAGGCTGAGGAACCCCACCAGTGCACCATCGGGTTCAGGGAGGGACACAGGAGATTGGCCAACTGGGGAAGAGACTGCGGGAGGGCTCCAGTGCATGTCTGGCCCATCTCACTTAGTCCTGATCAGCCAGACTCCACCAGCAAGCTAACCTACTAATTGGAGCATCTGCCCCCTGGTGGTCAGTGCATGTCATAGCAAGCGGTTAAGCGGCCTTAGTATATCATTAGCATATTACGCTTTGGTTGAACAGCTGACTGGACACTTAGCATATTAGGCTTTTATTATATAGGATTTTTCCAACTTCATTGAGATATCATTGACATGTAACAATATAAGGGTTTAGGGTATACAAAATGATTATTTGATGCACATACATATTGTGAAATGATGACCATAATCAGGTACTTAGCACCTTCATCACCTCACATAATTATAATTTTGTGTACATGGTTGGTAAGAACATTTCAGATCAACTCTCCTAGCAACTTTCAGGTATATAATACAGTATTAACAATAACCACCATACCAAATATTGTATCCCCAAATCTTATTAATCTTACAACTGGAAGTTTATAGCCTTTAACCAACATCTCTCCATTTCTCCATGAACTCTAATTGCTGTGGCCCCCTTGGCTGCCATCGCCTCATAGGTTACAGGGAAACTCAGTCCATATTCTCTTGTCCAAAATCAAAATTTTCCCTAATGGCATTTTGATGGAGAAAGAAGAAAAAAGTAACAATACTTTTTAAAGAAGAGAATGGAAGGAAAGAGAAGGAGACATAAAAAAGGAAGAGGTAGAATTTTTAACAACATTGGAGAAAGCTTGCGACTGCTAATTTTTTTAAGAATACAAAATTATACATACAATATGGTCTCAATTATGAGAACACACACACACACACACACACACACACAGACCTGGGTCAGGATTAACAGAGATACTAACAATACTTGCCCTTCCGAATAGGATTTTTCTTATTTTCAGTTTTTCTTTATTCTCCAAAGTTTTAAAAGTAGTATTTTCATAATGGAAAAAAATCATAACTGAGACACACTGGATTTACTTTAAAATAAGAAGAAAAAGAGAGCAAAATGCCCCAATTTTGGTGACTTTTTTTCTAGACAGAAGAATTCTATGAGTTTTCATATTAAGACTAGAAATTCCACTAATATCCAAAATGTCACCCCTCACCATCATCACCACCACTAAAATTGTAGTTGTGGATCCCAGGATCCAAAAGACTGGTAATTTCAAATAAGATGCTGCACACACTAAGTCTGCCTTCTCACTCACACTGACTTGAAGACTCTGTTGATAGTCAAAGGCCCTCTGGCATTTGATATAAATGCTAGAAATGGAACTCCAATTATCTGAATTCTTGACTTAATACTATGAAGCTGCCAGTAAGTTTTCAGGGTGGATGTTGAGCTCTATGGTAATACTTAAAAATCCATATAACTCAAAGAAAATGGGAAAGTTATACAAACAAATCTGTAGGGGTTACTACACGTAGAAACCTAACTCTCTTTGCTAGACTTGTATGTAGCACATGCTCCACTAGGCTTCCTCTGCCATCTTGTATTGATAAATTCAGTATTTGCAAGATTTAAAGAAATCTTGTCTAAAGATCTTATCTAAATGAACATAAACAAAATAAAAAGTCTTCCCCAAAACAAACATTTGCCTCTTTTGTTTGCTGATTCCCCTGTAAAATTCAGTGTTTCTTCTTCTATGTAAACCTTGCGTTTGTCATGGCTAACTCAGTTTTCTGCTATTCTGTTCATACATATTGAAGAACTCAATGACATAATTGCCTTTGCTTTTCACTCAGTTGCTTAGGGCTTATAAAAATAAAACACAAATACCCACAGCTGTTCTAGGCAATCACTCAGCTCTTTGAGAAAAAAATACAGATATAGGGACAGGTGGCCTCACTCTCAGCACATTAAGAATCAAGGGTTCAGGGACTGCAGCTGTGTTTCCAGGAGAAATCTAGCAAACTCTCAAGTTTTCTAGGTTAACTATAGTTACCTATAGACACACAGGATCAAGGGAGAAGCTTTCTTGAGTCTTGCTTTTCCTGGAAGCTGACCAACTGCTATCCAAGGTCTTTCTCCATAGGAATACTTCAGGATTTCTGATTACCCAGTGGAGATAGTTCAGCAGTCCAGAAAATGGGGAGTTAGCAGCAGGCTGTCAGGTGGTGACGTTGGTAAAAAATTCACCAGGAGATCTACCTGCCCTTCCTACAGCCAGCCTGATTGCAACAACTTGGCTTTCTAAGTATAATTGAGCAAAGGCATGGAGACAGAGCATAAGAAGGTGATAGCTCAGATGGTTCTGAAGGAGACTAACTGGGTGATACTAATTCTACTCAATATACTCACACACCCAACCTACTCAAAAATTCTGACTGCTACCAGAAGTGAGATCACAGAAGTCGTGACTCTTGTTTTAAACACTGGCTGCCCTATTGTTTCAAGCTGTGACTGTCCCCAAGGCTTTCTTTACAACCCCTTGAATCTCAGGGCTGTGCAACTGTTTTCAGCTTTATTTACATCTCTGACTTTAAATTCACCACAGAATTAGGTTGGGAGGCCCCGCTCGGTCCCTTAGCCTCATGGGCCACAGCCCTGGCCAGGTCACCAGTTCTCCCAAGTGGTGAATGAATTAAATAGCAGCTTAAATCCCTATACCATCTTTCTCTCCTAAATTACCATTAAGCTTTTCCAAACCAATTGAGCCATTGATGCATGGACTATATTGGCACATTTCAAACATTTTTTATGGCAGCCCATTTACTCTATTTATTCTTAATTTCCAATGGGAAAAAAATTTAAAAAGACTAATCAAGAAATAATACAAGAAAAATCTAACAAAGGAAAAACCTAACGGTAATGTCTCAGATATGTTAATAAATATTTATTAAAGGAATGACTAGAGCACCATTACCAACTGAAGTCAACACAGATGTTGGACTCATAAGAATCAGTTCTTCCAAGCATTACGGGAATTCCAATCATCTTTTGTGAGTTCCAAATTTTAGTAATCATTAAGTGGATAGAGGGTTCTGGGAATATGGCAGAGTAGAAAGCACCAGGAACTAGCTTCCTCTCCTAGGCAACAATTGTACTGGCAAGGTCTGTCTGATGTAACATTTTTAGAACTCTCGAGTCTACTAAAGGTTTGCAACTTTCAAGGAAAAGCTTGGACAGTAAATTGTGGTCAATTTCAGTCAATTTTATCTCTCGGTGCAGTAGCAGCTACCCATTGTCAGGAGGCTATACACGTATTCTAAGAGCTACTTACATGCAAGCCTCAGGAGACAGGATGGCTGTGGTAAAAAGGACACCAAGTACTGGGGATCTGTGCTCTGATAACTGTTTGGTCAGGGATAAAAACGGAAAGACCAAAGATCAAAAAGACTATTTAAGTCATTGCATTTGGGCTAAATTTGTTGTGTGTTTTTCTTCTTCTTTCTCCTACCTTGCAGGAATTTGTAAAGGAGACCACTTCAGTTTTGAAGAACTAAGGAATCTACATTGACTTAACACATTCAAGTGATAGTATAAGAAAATGGAATGATTTCACAGCAAAAGAATGCAAGAGCTCTGATTAAAAACATGAGTCTATATGGCTCATTTTAATATTACTTATAATTGCCTTTTGTCGGGTCCTGGAATGATTGACTTATAGACAATGGAGCTGGAAAATATTTTTGCTCGTGTTTCAGCCTTCCCCATTTTACAAATGAGCAAACATCTTATTATTTGTTCATCCCAGTTTGGTTCCTTTAAGACCCATCCCCACCTCACCAAAGCATGCAGAATTCATGTAAAAGAGGTCCTCCGCCAGGTTACATGATTCCCACACCTTCACTCGCCCTGGGCCCCAGTCCTTGCCCCAGGCTCTCAGTCTCTGTTAATGCTTCACCCAGACACTCCAGTTGCTGCATAACGCAGTGTAGTATCTCCCCTCAATGGCTCTGACTGTAGAGCCAGCTCCATTTCCTAAGCAGTTGCTCAAGCTTTGACTCCAGGGTAAAAATAATCAGATGAGCATCTTTCCAGGTAATTTTCCTCTTGGTTTGACCTGGCCCTGAAGACTTCATATATTGACCAGTCGGCAAAAATTCTCAGGTGTATTTTGACCTTGACAATGAGAATAACTCTCTTTTTTCATTTTTCTACATCTTGATCTCTTCAACTATATAGATTATAAATTTTTTGAAACAAGAATTATTCACTTTTATATTCTTCTCCACATTAATTATTATCGTTCCTGGCATATAACAAGTGACAAAAATATTGGTTAATTGATCTAAACCGCTCCCTGATTACCAATACAACCCCCACACCACGTTCTGATGAGCAGTGTAGGCAGCTGCTGGTTTGATATAAATTTAGAGTTTCGGAGAGCTCGCCCAGCTCAAGGACTGTTTCTCTGCCAAGATGCCTAAAATAACCACATTACTCACTCCTTGGAGTCAAGGCCTTGAAAATTCTTGTTAAAATGCAAATGTCATCGGAGAAGGATAACATGAAGTTATCAATGCCTATTAATAACATAGAATATTATTAGTTTAGCAGGGAGTAAGAAGGATCCATGATATGGAAGGGCAGACTTAAATCAGCCCCAAAATTTAAAACCTGGTGAAATCAGGAAAAGCATCTTGGCAATTGGTGAATGCATATTAACAGGGAAAAGGGATCTTAGAAAACTCAAATGAGATGATAGAGAGGGGGGGAAAAACAACACTTGATACAGTGCAAAACAAATAAGAATAAGAATAGCTAATATTTTTAAGTACATATTCTGTGCCAAATAGTATTCCAAGCTTTACATATATTAACTCACTTTTCATTTCCTCATCTATAAAGTAAGCATAATTATTATTCCACACTTTCAGTTGAAGAAACCAAGGTAGAGAGACAGTAAGTCATTAGTCAGAGGGTAGAGCTGGAACTTGGAAAAGTCTAGCTCTAGGGTCTTTTCGTTGAATATCCATACCACAACATCACTGTGTTTATTGTAGTTTTCATTCATATGCTTATGATTTTAACTACAGAAAGGGGGCCATTCATTCCTCTTGATCTTGCTTGCCTTCGTCCCATATATCTATTCCTTTCTGTTTCCCCTACAACCTGGTCCAAGTTCTCTTTATTTCTTTTCTAGAAAGCACTGACCATCTGCCAGACACTGGGCCAGTACCTTATCTCATTTAAGCCTCAGATAAAATATTGATAATTTCTACATAAAGAAACTGAAGCACAGAAAAGTTTGTTGTCTGCCCCTCACCCCCAAGTTATTTTATAAACATTAGTCCTGGGATTTGAACCCACAAAGCCTGATTCTAAAGCCTTTATTCATATTCCCCATATGGCCCAACTACCTGGCTATCCTAAGACTTTCCTAACTTGCCTCCTTTTTGCTGGTCTTTTCCGTATTCTGACCCTTCACATCATAAACCCTAAGGCCTCCCCTCTGCACTCTAGCTCCTAATCTGTCATTCAGGAACTGGATGCTGTTTCATACCACAATATATTATTTCTCACCTATTAGATTCGACAAAATTTTAAAGATTGAGGCTACTGCCTTCTTCATGCTGCTCCAGGCACAAGTGCCTATAGAAAAGCTACTGATTTGACTATATATTTTTTTAAAAGTTAAACATTTCTGCATGGCCACAAACAATTCAACAAACAAAGGCAACCCAAGAAAATATTTATAGCATATGTGACAAAGGTTTACTTTTCTTAACTTACAAGAGCTCTTAGGTATATGTGCCCCCAAAAGAGGAAAAATTGGCATGGGCTATCAACAAGCAATTCAGAGGCTTCAATCCAATTTAAAATGTTTGAACTTAATCATAATTAAAGAAATGCTGCTTGAGACAGTGCCCTCAGTGGTCCCGGATCTGTCTCTTGTTTCAACTGTGTTTGGACAGAACAGACCCAGGGATGCCCCTTCTTCCAGCCTCCGACCACCCCCCAGCGTCTTATCCAGTCACCACCTTCGGAACCTCCTCAGCCTCCAAGACCAGACAACACTGTTTTGGTTATGTTTTTTCTTAACTTCCTGTTGCTGAATAACCATGAGCTCCCAAATTCGTCAGAATTACTCCACCTGGTTAGAGTCGCCATCATCTGCTTCTACGAGCCTACCACACCTACCTCTCTCTGGGCTTCTATTTTGACCCGGATGATGTGGCTCTCGAGGGCCTGGGCTGCTGCTTCCATGAGTTGGCAGAGAAGAAGCTGGAGGGCGCTGAGCGTCTCTTAAAGATGCAAAACCAGGCTGTGGTCGCATTCTCTCCAGGACATGCTACAGCCTCCCCAAGGTGAGTGGGCAAAACGCAGGACGCCATGGAGGCCGCCCTGGCCTTGGAGAGGAGCCTGAACCAGGCCCTTTTGGGCTTCGTGCCCTCAGCTCCGTGACTTCCTGGAGAACCACTTCCAGGGTGAGGCGGTGAAACTCATCAAGAAGATGAGCGACACCTGCCTCACCTCACAGGCGGCCGGCCCCCAGGCTGGGCTGGGCGAGTGTCCCTTCCACAGGCTCACCCTCAAGCACGACTAGGAGCCTGTGGAGCCCAGCGGCCTTTGAGGGGCCCCTCTGCATCCCCTGGTGTCTGGCTTTTACTTGAGCCTCTTCCAGAAACTACTAGCCATTCTTTTAACCACCCTGAAGCCCTCTCCCATGCATTGGACCAAATGAAACAATAAAGCTTTCAGCAGCAGCGAAGAAGAAGAAGACGAAGAAGGGGAAGGGGAAGGGGAAGGGGAAGGGGAAGAGGAAGGGGAAGGGGAAGGGGAAGGGGAAGGGGAAGGGGAAGGGGGAGGGAAGGGGAAGGGGGAAGGGAAGGGGAAGGGGGAGGGGTAGGGGAAGGGGGAGGGGGAGGGGAAGGGGGAGGGGAAGGGGGAGGGGGAGGGGGAGGGGGAGGGGAAGAAATGGTGTTTCATACCACAACATATTATTTCTCACCTATTAGATTCAACAAAATTTTAAAGATTGAAACTTACTTTTGCAGAAAATTTGGGGAAAGACACTTTTATAGACTATCATTTGGAATAGGAATTGGTGCAGCTTTCTTTGTAGGGTAATTTGAGAGTATTTACCAAAATGTAAAATGCACATACCATTTGACTCAACATTACTACTACAAAAAAAATTTACTCTACAAACTTAAACAAGGATATGCCCAAGGATGTTCAGTGTAACTTTTTTTTTTGCGGGGGGTGTGGGGGGTACTAAGTGGATTATAGAAAATAAATTATGATGTCATGAATACATTTCCAAATATATCTATGCTAAACTCCAATAGTCTCCCAATTGAGTTCTACACACCAGGGGTACATAAAACAAACAAGTGCAAGATAGGAAGAAAATATTCAAATTAATATTCAATATACATTTATATAGGTTATCTTATTCTTCTTAAATTCATTTTTATGTATGTTTTTAAAGATACATAATAAGTGAATGAATGTAGTGGTTGAAGGGGTTCAGAATATGGCACCCCAAAATATGGCCCTCCAGCATAAGGATTATTTTGAGCTAAAAGCAATTGAGAAAAAACAGACACAAGTAAGACTCTCTACCCTCCACCTGTCTACCAAAAAGGGCAGGATGATTCTTAGTCATTGGAGACAACTCTAGACTCTTGTGAACCCAAAGATGGCTCCAGAGAAGCCTACATAACAAACTTTGCTGAAACAAAGTTATCTTCCAGTAGTTCCCCCATATATTTACATTTCCACAATTTGCTCAAAGTTCTCTTCCTTTGTCTGGTCACTTCTCTAAAAATTTATTGTTCTTTATCAAGATGCTCTATCAACCCCTCTGGCACTCGGATTTGTACTTCTCAGCCTTCAGAATCTGAGAAATAAATGCTGTTTCAGCCATCCAGCCTATGGTATTTTTTCATAGCATCTCTCATTGCCACACAAGGCCCTTAGCAAGGGGGCTTTAAGTTACTTCTCTCTACTTCTTCCCCACTCCTTTGCTTCCTCCCCAAACCAATGCACTCAGATTTTCTCTTGGGAGATACTCCTCCGTGGGTCTCCTGTGCTCCTGCATATCATGCTGGGTGTGCCAAGAATGCAAGGCCCTAACCTAACTGATCTTTACCAGAACTATTTCTTAGAGTTATGTCTGCAGCAAGCAACTTTTGGAAATCAGGCAATCTCTCTCTCTCTCTCTCTCTCTCTCTCTCTGACAAAGAACAGGCTTGCTTACTGCTTGCTATAAAACAGCAGGTTTCCAAGCTAGTGTTCCTCTCCTGCTATACAGCTCACTTCAGTTTCAAACATCCATCTCGGCTCTCTGTGTCCCTGTCACAGGGCTTAGGAAACAAGGGAACTGACACAAGTATGTTGACTGATGCTTATGCTAAGGCTGTGAGTAATACAGGCCTTTGTATCTCACCCAGGAATCTTGTGTCTTCTGCCAACATCCACGAAACCATAACAGACTAAGTTATTTGCGTGTGAGTAGAGTAAAATCAAATTTTAGACCTGACAACAGAGCCCCTTTTCTACTTTTGCTCTACTGCTTACATATTCTCTTTGCTTGAACTGTTCTTTCCTCCTGTTTTTGCTTGTTTCTTCTTTTTTTCCTTTCTTTTATGCTTATCCCATTTTTAAATTTCTTTTCCTACTGATTTTTAAATTATACTTCATATTTTTATCCACTTATTCTTAAGTCATGCTTATTATCTCCCTCCAAAAGTTTAATCAGCGTCTTCTTTCTCCTCCCAAATTCTACAAAGATTTTAGAATGCGTTAACACCAATCTCACATTCTCTTTCTCCATGCTTTGGTTGTCTTTTATTTTAATTTAATTCCATTTCATTTTAATTTCCTCTCCCTTTGTTTTGTTTTGTTTTGTTTACGCTAGACAATTATTCAGATTTACCATATGCTTAGCAATTGTTTTGCTCACCATTGCTTCTGGCATCGCAGTCCTTTCTTCTAGGTTTAATTCCTTTCTTATATAGTAAAGTATACCCTTCAGTAGCTTTCTCAGCAATGGCTTATGAGTGGTCAATTCTTTCAGCCACTTTATCTGAAATACCTTTATTTCATTCTAACTTTTTGGAGGCAGCAAGAGCAAATGTTTTCAAACATTAGTGCGCATAAGAACAATCTGGGGAAATTGGTCAAATGTACATTCTTGGGTCCTTAGAGATTCTTTTTTAGTAGTTTTGGAAGGGGCAAGACAGGAATGTACCTTTTCAATTATTAAAGTGATTCTGATGTAACGATGTAAAGGCCACTTTGAGAAGAAATAGGGCTGTAAACAGAGGGATGCCATGGAAACGGTGTTTAGTTTGTTGTTGTTTTTTTGCATTTTTCCTTATAAAAGTAACATACACTCTAGCAGGAATTTTAGAGAACAGAGAAATGGGGAAGAATAGGTCATTTAATTCTATCCAAATGCAACTGCTCTCAGTTACATACAGTTGATCATTATCAGTGGATTCCATATTTAAAAATTCACCTGTTCCCTAAAATGTCTTTGTAAGTCCAAAATCAATCCTTGTGGACATGCACACAGCAGTGAAAAATGTCGAGTGGCCCATTAGACCTGCGCTTGTTTGCAGCTCTCCTGTTCTCCCTCTCACGCACAGGTGGCCGAGGAGGGAGTCAGTAGGGGGCAGTGCAGTGCAGGGCAAGAAGCACCAGCTCTGGGGTCAGCCGGACACGGGCTTTCAAACTCAACCTTGGCACCTGTTATTGGGATGGACTCAGGCAAATCACTTTAACACCACTGAGCCTCCTTTCTTCTCTTTTGTAAAATAGAGGAAAAATAGAATCTACCAGGATGACGTGCTTTTAGGATTAAAGATTATCATCTATGCGAGGTACGCGTATGTATAGTACATATTTCCCCTGGGAGCAATGAATCAGTATTAGCTCATTCCGTGGTTCCCAGGCTTTATGGAACATAACTACCATCATGAGAATTGACTGTGTTTCCCTCTAGATTTTTAAATATGCAGAACTTGTTTGCGATGTTTTTGTGGAGATTTGCATGCTAAATGTACTACCCAAGGTCAGCTTCTCCACTCCCGATCGCCTCGAAGGCAGGGGTTACAAAACACCGAAGCCAGACCCACCCCCAGAGATCTTCATTCAACTGTTATGAGGTGGAGCCCAGGTACCAGCAGCTTTTGAGAGCTCCTAGGTGGCTCCAGTGAGCAACCTGGGGTGGCATCTCTATTTAATCTCCTTGAAGAAGCAGCTAATGGTCTCAGTGCCCTGTGGAGCCACCCCGAGGCTGCTCCCTCAGCCTGTGGAGGAGTACCCCCCGCTCCCCGGCTCTGCACTGGCCATGCTGATTCCTCTGCCTGCCAGTGCCTGGGACTCAGGCCTAGTGTCCTCCCCAAAGCTGCTTTCTGTGCCACTGACCTCAGGGGATGGGTGAGGTGAAAAGGGCCCCATAGAGCCTTTACTGACTGGCCCCTTAATCTCCCCTCAACAATACCACACAGGCTGGAGGAGAATAATGGGCTTCCTGGAAGATTGGAGGTCATGAAAGGGAATCGCAGAGCAGAAGAAAAAATGCAAACCATGCACCAGATGTGACTGCTCTCACAGTCCAGAAAAAGAACCACCACCACCAAACCACCGTACGTGCAGTCCCGGAACCCTGCCTTCTGCCTCCTTCCTCCCTCGGCCAGTCTACAGGACACCCCGAGTCTGAGTTCCTCCGTCCAGAATAAGGTTCCATAGACAATGGAGAGGGGTCCATCTACCTTTGTGAGGTAAAAGATGCCTCTTCTTTCTTCCTGGTAGATGCAGCGGGTGACCACGGAATCAAACACACACACACACACACACACACACACACACACACACACACACCCCTCCTCAGACAGAGAGCAGTCTCGGTTCATACCAAGGGTTTAGAGAAACATTTTCTTAAATGTGAGTCCATATGGTTTTCATATAAACTGAAGATAACATTTTATCTTTATTACACAAAGCAGCATCAGCCTCATCACCCACAACTATGTCTTAAATCCCTGTTTACACACCCTTCCCGGAGGCCTGCTGGTGCCCAGCTGGACTGTTTCTGGGGCTTTTGCGAGATCCGAGCCACCCATCTCTGAGGGCCACACTCTGGTTCCAGAAAGGAACAGCAAAGCCTTGAAAGTCTCTTTCTTTCTTTCTCATTAGATTAAGTTGATTCCTTAGGCAGGGCATTTCTGAGACTCTTGTCAGTGGTAGAGGCAAGAGGAGGTTTATCATCCTCTCTCTCACCTCAGCGTGGGGTGGCAGAGATGGAAGGAGGAAAGGAAACTTTTTTTCTGTCTTTTATGTTTTTGGATATTTAATACAGTTCTGTATTTTAACATGTTTACTGAACTTTGTTGCATAAGCACATTTTATACTGTAAAATAGGGCAAATAAGTATTTGAGTTGCTGAAAAATATTTCATTGGGTAGACCAGGGGCTACTTCACTGTTCCCCTGTGTGTCTGTACATGAAGTGTATTTCCAAGTCTTTATTATATGAATCATGCTGCGTGAAACATCTCTGTCTGTACAGCACCTTGCTTAGGACTACTTGCCGAGAAATAGAACTGCTGAGACACAAGACAGATATAGTCTTTAAATTCTTGATAAATATTGGCAAACACTTTTCAAAAGACGTACACACTGGCACCTTCTCCAGGAGACTGGATGTGAATGGTGTTTAAACCATTGGTGGCATGATCCCACCTGCAGTTTAGAAAGGTAAGTCTGGCTTCATCCCTTGGCCTGGTTCAGTGGAACTACGGCCGTCCAGGTGTAGCTGGTGGGGGCCTGGTGAAAAGTAGAGAGAAGGCTTCATCAAGAGGCCTGCCCACCAGACCACCAGGGAAGGAGTGAGACCCCTACGGGCCTTAACATGGCCATGGATACATCACAAAGCTGAAGAGAACCTGGAGCGGTATCTCCCTCTATCACAGTGGAGATATCATGTAGCGTCCGCTCTGACTGAGAGGAGAGGACTGAAGCCTGGAGGACTCTGGGATGCTTTCTGTCCACGTAAAGGTGCGTTATGCAGGCATGTGCATGGATACTAGAGTAGCAAGAAGCACACCAAGTGCTCAAATGTATTTTATAGTCAAACTTTTGTGTTTTGAAAAACAAAACTCCTTACTTTGTTTCTAATTGTGAAAATAAGCCATGCTCTCTCCTACTTCTAATTGGCATGCTGATTGTCCCACAATCTAAAGAGCTGTAATGTCTTTTTGATAGTCCGTACAACCTCGGGATAATTTCCCTCAAGACCATTTTAGAACCTAAAAATGATAGCTGAAGCACTAGAGCTCCCTTTCTCTTGATTAAGAAATGTAATTTGTATCAATCATTTTAAATTGTCCACTTACAACTAACTAGAACTTACATCTCTCTTTCAAAGTCATTAAAATTTTGATATATTAACTCGACAGCAACAATTTCAACCAAAAAGGATAATAACCATCATCCAAAAAAATCATCAAAATGATACTAATCTTCAAAAAAAGGAGAATGCTACCCTGACTGGTGTGGCTCAGCTGATTGGAATGTCATCCTGTATACCAAAGGGTGTGAGTTTGATTCCAGGTCAGGGCATTTATCCAGGTTTCAGGTTTGAGGCAATCAGTCGATGTTTCTCTCTCCCCCTCTCTTCTCTCTAAGAAAAATGATTATTTATGTAGTTTTACCTAAATTGGTTTAACCTTCACATCTATGAAAATTTGCCTAAAGACTGTTTTAAAAATCAAAGATGTCTGTAGGGAAACACGCAGCAACACTTCTTCAGGATAAACCTTAGATATTACTATATCCAGCTCTTATGTATCTGTCTCTATTGATTCTTGTATATGCGATGCTTTTTGTAAAAATTGGAAATGGCTATTTTTACAGCTATCACCCTCATGTTTGCTTTGCCCTCCCGCTGCTACAGAATCTACTTACCCCACACCCTTAAAATGTTCGGTCTCATTTAAGGATACACCAAAAGTTACAGAGTATTGAGCACCTTCAGGGACACAATCAATTTCTGCAGCTGATTTTCCACAGGCTTTAACTGGCTTTCCTCTAGCACCAACTCAAGAATTTATTACATTGAAAAATACGGTGTTTTGACCATTCTTTTGACAATCAAATAACAAGGAGGCAATGACTGATATTGTGTCAAAATTGTGAAATACAAAAATTGCTTTTCTTGCCAAATATACTAAGGGCCGTGCTTTATCAGGTAGCAGTGGATAATTGCCCAGTAGCCTGTGGGGAAAACTTCACTTCAAAAAAAAAGTTTTTATGAAGATAGGAATAGAAGCAGAAATAGGCAGCTACTATTGAAAACTCTACTGATAGTCCTAGAAGCATAATTAGTCTGTTGTTCTTGTGGGAAACCACCCGTGCATAAACCATGTGTCATACAAGCTGTAACTGCCCAGCACTAATCTGTTATCCTAGTTGCTCCCCACTGGGACCCAGAAATGCCATTCCCAAATGAAAATTACTTCCTAATTTAGTATAAAAAGAGAATAATTGAGCAAAAAAAATTAGTTTCCTGAGCCATTTTCAAAATTTAGCAGACAGAGTAGATTCAGAGGAAGAAAGACCTGGCCCACACACAGGCTTGCCCACACAATCCTCACTGCTCTCCTATCTTGAGAGGCTGGCAGTGGCCATGAGGTCCCTTTGGGGGGTTGAGAGGAAGAGAGGATGGTAGTAAGGATAAGTTAATATATACATGAAGCCCTTGGACCTGTGTCTGGCAACAAGCACAGTGTGTTAGCTACCCTCATCATTGGGACTGTTGTTGTTGGCTTTCTTCTTATTAGGAAATGGTGTACGTCTTATTCCTTGTCAATACTCTGGGACATTCTGGAAATTCTGGGTCAGTGGAGGAGACCCCAGAAGGTCTCATCTCAAATAGATGCACAAGGCTTGTAGGTGCCTCTAATCTTCTCCACTGACAAGGCAGCGTCTCTGGTGGTTTTCTCATGAGAGATCATTCCAGCTTTCTTGCTGCTTCTATAGCCCCAGCCCCATCTGCTCTCTGCTCTATCACAGTGTCGTCACAAGTAGCAGGCGCAGTGTCCACAGAGCTGCCATTCTCATCCATGGCTGCTGATGTTGTCTTTGCCATTTCTATCCAGACGGCTAATGGGGATCTCACCACCAGTACTACAACCCTTCTGCATGGCTCATGGGAATCTGACTCCTTGGTTACAGGTATCTTCTCAAAGATATAGACACATGTCTTTAAGGTTGCATCAGAAGACTCACATGACATCAAATCTTAACAATCTCAAAACCACTGATGAATCTTTATGAGAACAGAAGTGCTGGGGGCTATTCATGGGATGATGATGGTTCTTCCATCATTATGCAGTCTGCATTTCCCCCTTTTATTCTCAAGAATATCTTCATTGTATTCACAACCTCTTTACAGTCAAAGTGCCAAAGATGACCAAGAAGAAAACTCAATGGTTGTCTTAAATTGTGAGCAGGAACAAAGTGACACGGTGTGACAAATGAAAGGATACTTTCGAGATGGGCAGCTGAGGTCCTTTGGGGCATTTTTAGAATAGCAGGCTTGTGGAGATAAATGTAAAAGAAACGTAAAATGAAGAGAAATGACGCGCATTTTTAAAACTCCAGGAACATTCTGAGATGTCAAAAGTATAGTAAAACCCTTGGGATGAAGGGGTACTCAATAAAAATCTAGTCATTGTAATCCAACTTCTTTGATTATCACTCTCTACTAGGCAATTCCTCTTTCTTCCACTCCCCTTGAAACACTTGGAACTCCCCACAAGCATTCTGTGATGGGAAAGGGAGAATCTTTGACTGACTTTTTATTTCCAAACAACGGGAATTCTGAAGTATTCAGAAACATGATAGAGGCAACTCTGAAGCAGATGTGGGGGGTGGAAGGACAGACAGTATTTTCATTTAAAATTTGATAGTTCTACAACTTAAAACCCATTAAGAAATATCATGGGGGCACGTTGTAAAAGTATATGACTGTCTATGATGTACACCTGAAACTAATACTAAATAATAGTGAATGTAAACTATAATTGAAAAAAAAAAGATTAAGATCCAATGACTGACTTCTCCAATAAAAATAAAATCCATCAAAAGAATCCATTTAAATTATCTCAAGAAAATCATAGCCTGACAATATTAGATGTTTTATGAGAAAGTATGACTCGCAGTTTTTAACTCTCCGATCAGATATCAGAAGCTAGTGGGAGGCTTCTCAAAGCCTGTGAATCTTCCTTTTTAAATTCCTCCATCTATCTTATGAAATTCTGAGTCATATTCCTTATCTGTACGGAGTAGATATTCCTTGGGGGAATGTGAAGAATAACTAATTCCTACTTCAAGGGTGGTGGAGGTCATGCTAGAGGCAGAAACAACCGCCATCTGGTTAAATATACAATGTGCTACGGAAGTTCTGAGGAAGGAGGTATGAAAGGTTTGACTGGGTAAAGTGAGAGTAACATCAAGAATAATGAGAATTTTACTAGAGATAAATGGCAGTAGGTACTAATCAGACGTACCAGTGTTTGCACATTCCCAGAGACCTCCCAGATAATGACTTAATTTACCATAATGAATATCATGGCGAGGATTTCAGGCACCATGTCAAACAGAAATGGCAAAAATTAGGGGGCAAATAAACCCTTCAGGATTTTTTAAATCACACCACGTACATAGGTGTCTGATAAGTGAAGGGGGATAAATAAGGGAAACTTTTTCAGGTCAATAATATATTTAGCAAATACTTACATATATCAAAAATAAGTAAAAATAGCCCTGGCTGGTATGGCTCAGTTGGTTGGGCATCGCCCTGTGCACCAAAAAGTTGCTGGTTCAATTCCCGGTCAGGGCACATGCCCGAGTTATGGGCTCCATCCCAGGGAGAGGGCATGCGGGAGGCCCACCTCTCCCTCTAGCTCCCTCTCTATATATATAAATTAATAAAAATATTTTTAAATGAATAAACATGGGTTCCAGTTTCAAGAATCTCATATTTTACTGTATATCCATAATATTTTCATTTTGCTTTATTCCCATTGAAGTATAGCTGCTAACTAGCTACTAAAAAGCCCTCCAATGTCATCAAACCACTGTGCTCCAGAACAGGCTGGTCTCTTAACTAAATTATAACTGAGCTCCTTTGAGCTCCAAAGACCTATGACCCAACCCCGATCTGAACAGTTTATATGCCCCAAAAATGATTACGATAATTGTGTTTACTGCAAAACAGGTACATCTTGCAGAAACTATATTATTTAATGTTAAGCCATATCCCAACCATGTTATATCTCTTCCAAAAGAGAGGAAATAACATTCCAACTCCAATTAGCTCAGCAGTAACGATTTTGAATTAAGCCAGCATAGTGAGCAAGACAGAAAAGACAGTTTCGGGGAACCTCTCATTTCAAATGGAAATGAGATGTTAAGCTGAAGACAAGGGGAAGAAAATTTGTTCAAAAGACATTTGAGTTTTGATAGCTTTAATGTGGTACTATAATGACACACTTCTAACTGGTGATTAACTTAACTAGTCACATGAGTCATCAACCTGCCAGTTATGTCAAAATGAGTTGGCCTGAACAATGAATTCTGCAAAGTGTCCCAGCAGATGTGAGAGCAAGTGGGAAGGGAGGTAGAGAGAAAGAGGAGGGGAGGGGAGATTAGTTGGGGGAAAGGTGGGTCCTGGATGTGAAGCAGCATTCTGTTCACATGCCAATTCACTGGCTTTTCTTCAGCACAATGAACTCTTCAGCACAGATAAGCTCAATTCAATGCTCCTCATAAAATGAGACGTATTCTAACTCCCCGCAAGACACTGCTTTTTCGGATTTGAAACCAATTATTCACAAATTCAAAACTAGCAGTCACCTATCTACATTGTATGATTTGAGAGATATTGAAAGGTGCATGTGCCCATAAATTTTTGCACTTCCAGCTTGACGTAGGACCTGAAACCCTCACTATTATAACCTTTCCACTAAATCATAACATTCTCTGGAAGGTCTCAGGGAATATGCTAATATTAGTATTTTTGCCTGGTACCTACTGCTAGACCATCTTGTTACCTTCCTGCCTAGGTATTCTTCTATTTGAGTATGGCTGAGGCTTTCTCAGTTGCCTGGGACAATTCTGTGACTACATAAAGCCTACAGAGTCTGGTTGATTTACAAATGACTGAGCCAAGAGAGTATGCATATTGATAAACATATGGCTTTCAAGAGATATAAGTAAAACACATCCTCCGCTTTTTTAAAAATTAGAGGGAAGGCTGCTTGTAAGTAATCAATTTTAAGTTTAAATGAAAATAAAGGAACTACAGTTACATGTACAAATGTGGATGACTCTCACAGACAAATGTTGAGCAAAAGGAGTCAGACATAAAAAGAGTACATATTGTGCAATTTCATTAATAAAACAGAGGAAAAGCACCATGACATTAGACTTGGAAGTGACTTTTTGGTTATGACACCAAAAGCACAAGCAACAGCCCTAGCCGGTTTGGTTCAGTGGATAGAGTGTCCACTTGCGGGACTGAAGAGTCCCAGGTTCTATTCCAGTCAAGGGCACATGCCTGAGTTGCTGGCTCAATCCCCAATAGGGAGTGTGCAGGAGGCCGCCAATCAATGATTCTCTCTCATCATTGATGTTTCTATCTCTCCCTCTCCGTTCCTCTCTGAAATATATAAAAATATATTTTTAAAAAGCACAGGCAACAAAAGAAAAAACAAACAAGTTGGACTTCATCAAAATTAAAAACTTTTGTGTATCAAGGGACATTATCAAGACAGTGAAAAGGCTAGACAACAACAGCAGCAACAAAAGGCAAACTGGACAAAAAACAAACTTAGGAAATTAATAAATTGATATTGATGAAAAAATAAGGTGGGAGAGATACAGAATTATATTTTGAACAAGAAATGATGATCTCTTTCCAAGGGCTGTCCCACCTGGCCCCGTAAAGGAAGAGAAGTGTTTCCCAGTTTCAATGTTATACTATCTCCTTTATCTATGATACAAAAATCACAAGCATTATGTAAAATATCAAATTTAGCTGATAAAAAACTCTCAAAAAGAGTGAAAAGGCAACTCACAGAATGAGAGAAAATATTGGCAAATCATATATCTGATAAGGGATGGTTATCCAGAATATATAAAGAAATCCTACAGCTCAATAACAAAAATTCCAACAACTCCCTTTTATAAATGGACAAAGGATCAAGTGACATCAACAAAACGATGGAATAGGAGTTTTCGACCATCTTTCCCCCACGAACATTGATTCTGATAACCATCCACAGATAGAAGTACCTTTGTGAAAGTTCAGGAGTCCAGCGAGGAAGTTCCAGCACACCACTGGAGCAAAACATCCAAAGCTACGTGCACTGCAGAGAGTAAGAAGAATAGTTCCGCTTTACCCCATCACCTCTCCCCCAAGGCAGTACCGCTTAAGAAGAATAGTTCCACTTTATCCCAGTCACCTCTCCCGGAAGGCAGTATAGCTCAGTGCCAAGAGACACTCCCACAATCTTCAATTTCTCCCAAAAGGAGAAGTGAAAGCATACTGTGTGAGCACCCGGGTTCCCTGGCTATGCAAAGAACACTGCCCAAGAACCCCACTTCTTTCTTGCTCCACACTGAATACTGAGATGACTGAGACAACTAAAAAGGTGGAAGAAGTTGGGAGCACAGCAAGCAGGGCTCATAATTCATCAAAGGAACATGGATTCTACTAACAACTTCATGAATTCCATCAAGAAGCCTGCTCATAGCCACTTGGGACACTTTGACTGTAGACACCTCAACTGGCCCGTGGGTACCCCCAATGCTCCCAGTGCCTCACCCATACATCCTGCATGGTCGGCTCCCATGTACGCTCTGGGAATGGCACAAGAGTGAGCCTTTACAGATGGCATGTGAGTCTATGCAGAGAGCCAACCCGAGTCTGTGGGTTTAGGAAAAAGCACGCAAACTTGAGCAATCCAGAGCACTGTCCTAGGGGCTCTCAGCCTGGTTTTGTGGGATCAAGAAAACCCATATGATCTTAGGAGTTTCTCTCTCACCCCACAGGAAGGAGCAAGAGTGTGGAGTGGGCACATCCATAGAGATTCGGAGAGAGCCTCAGAATCTTTAACAGGGCTGAGTGATGAAAGAATTTCTCTCCCACAACCAGTCAGTAACAGTGGAGGCGGTGATTGCTTCTTAACATGAAGACAGCAATGCACAATCTCAGGGAACATGAAATGTCAAGGACACATGACACCACCAAAGGAATACAATAATTTTCCAGGAACCAGTTCCAAAAAAAATGAAGATCTACAAATTGCCTGTCAAGTAGTTCCAAATAATTGTTTTAAGAAAGCTCAGTGAGCTGCAAGAGAACACTGATAGACAACTCAATGGAATCAGAAAACAATACATGAACAAAAAAAAAAGTTCAACGAAGACAGAAATCATTTTTTAATATCAAATAGGAGCTGAAGAATGCAATAAATTAAATGCAAAATGCAGTCAGAAAGATGGTAACACAGGTTGTTCCTAACTTCAGTCTCCCTTACAAGAAAATCCAACTAACAAGTACCCATAGGCGAGACACCCTTGTAAAAATCCCAGGGGTGAGGCTGAAGCGCCCACTGGACCACAGAAACTGAAAAGGACTGCATTAGAATGGTAAGAAGAGGGGTTTCACTTTGACCACATTGCCCTCAACTGGGCTGGCACAGCGCCACAGTGAGAGGGCCCCCCAGGCCTATAGAGACCCCAGTGTGGTCATCTGGTTCCCCCAGCATTGGGTTTCACTTTGCAGGGATCTCAAGGGGAATCTGTGGGGCTTGAGAACTTGAGATCAGATTTTGACAGAGAAGGGAACAGGGCTTACAGCAACCGGCACTTGCGTCTTTGCAGATTGAGTTTCTACTAGCAGCTGCACCCAAGTGGAAATCCCAGCCAGCAGCTTTGCCCATCTGCGGGGACAGGACAGCAGTCCTGTCCAGCTAAGGAACTTGGTGAGCTGTTCTCCCTGATTTAAGACCCCAAACAAGGAGCCTTGAAGCCTGTTCTTCTGTCCTACCTAGGGAAAGGAAGCTAATTCATAACCCTGCCCACTGTTGAGGGTACACCCACCCCAACCTCCCACCCAATCAATCAGTAAGCATGGCCAGGGAATCCAGGCCACTGCAGAGCCCAGTCTATAGCTGCACTTGGATAGGGAACCAAGCCAGCAGTCCTATCCAACTGTTTCTAGCCAGCGACATACCTCAGAACTCCAGCAGTGGCCTTGCCCAAAAATAGACCCCATAGCAAGCCCCACCTGGCTAAGGATGCTACCAGCTGACCAGTCCAAAACCTCAGGCTAAACAGTGAAGGGCTGTTCTGCCAAAGCAAAGCTATGAAGTCTAGAAGAGGGGACTGCTTACTTAATGCACAGATAGAGAATCAAGCATCATAAAAAATCAGGTAAACATGACACCACCAAAGCAAATGAATACAAAGAATACAGAAGTATCCTCTTAAAGAAGTGTAGTGAACTTCCTCAACAGCAGACTCGACAGAGCAGAAGAAAGAATCCTGATATTTGATACAACATGGATGAAACAGAAGGACATTGTGATAAGTGAAATAAACCAGACACAGAAAGACAAATACTGCATGATCTTAGTTACATGTGGAATCTTAAAAAAATCAAACTCAAAGCAACGATGTAGAATGGTGATTGCCAGGGGCTGAGGTGTGAGAGAAATGGAAAGATGTTGGTCAAAGGATTTTAATTATAAGGTCTAATGTACAGCCTTGTGACTATAGTTAATAATAATGTAGTATATAATTAAAATTTGTTAAGAGACTATTCTCAAGTGTTCTCACTACACACAATCATACTTCAATAAAGCTGGAAAAAATAAACAAAGGACTTGAATAGACATTTCTCCAAAGAAGATAATACAAATGGCTAATAAACATATGAAAAGATGCTCCCAGTCCCAAATCACTAGAGAAATGTAAATCAAAACCACAATGAGATACCACTTCACACCATTTGTATGGCTATTATTTAAAGGAAAAGAAAAAAAAAACAAGTGTTAGTGAGAATGTGGAAAAATTGGAACCCTTGCCCACTGATGGTGTGAATGGAAAATGATGCAACAGCTATGGAAAATGTCACGATGATTCCTCAAACAATTAAAAATAGAATTACCGTCTGATCAAGCAATCCCACTTCTGGATATATAACCGAAAAAACTGAAAGCAGGGACTCGAACATATTTGCACACCCATTTTCAAGCAGCATTATTCACAAAGCCAAAGGTGGAAGCAACCCCCAGGGTCCATCTACAATGTGGTACATACATACCATGGGATATTATTTAGTCTTAAAAAAGAAACAACACGCTGGCCTGTGCTACAACATGGATAAAACTTGAGGGCATGAATACTAAGTGAAATAAGCCAGTCACAAAAGGACAAATACTGTGTGATTCCAGTTATATCAGGTACATAGACTAATCAAATTCACAGACAGAAAATAGAATTGTGGTTGCAGGGATTGGCGATAGGAGAGAATGAGAAGTTATTGCTTAATGGATGCAAAGTTTCAGCTGGGGAAGATGACTGGTGGTGATGTCTACACAACAATGTTAAATGTACTTAAGGCTTCCGAACTGCACACCTACCATTGGTTCAAATGGTACATTTTGTGTGTTTTATCATAATAAAAAAGTAATGTACAACAAGACATGGCCTGCCTATGCCAGCACCTCCCAAAAATCTATCAGGACACTAGACTAGTGCCCAGCCGCCTGCATAGGAATTACTTTAAGACTTTGGATAAAATACAAACACTAGAGCCCACATCAAGACTCTAATTTATAATGTGCAGGGTGGGGCCTGCACATTTTCATGCCCCCAGGCCGATTCTAAGGTGCAGCCGGGTGTGAAGGAAGCTAGTCTGCCATTTCCCCATATCAGATTTAGAGGCAAAAAAAGCAATTCTCCTGTTTATAACAAACTCAACTCTAACTGTATTAATTTTATATAACAAAACACACATTTTTGTTTGTTTTGTTATATTATGCTATATTGACATTCAAGAAAAGCCCAAATCGAATAAATCAAAGTCTGAAACCTTCACTCCACAGACATTTATTACCAAACAATTGATGGATGTTAATCTTTTAAAATTAAGTTTTAGACACATTTTCTCAACTCCCTGTTAACTCCGCGTTGAAATTTCTTAAAAAGTCCACGGAACACTTCCTGAGCAGCAGGGAAATGTCATCTCACATTGTGCTTGGCAAGTGCTGGCATTATAAAATGTCTGATTCTTTGCTCATGGGCACATCACAGTTTATATTGTAAATGTCAGCTTCCACCTGAAATAATCAGTGGCTTGCTCAGTGAAAGCACTACATAGTAATTACATCCCATTTGCACCTACAGACTCATTCATTATTAACAACTTTATGATTTTATATTACCAAACAGCGTCTTTCTGGAGGCAGAAAATGTATTTAATTACACGCTAAATCAAAAGCCTAAAGATGTCTACAGGCAATTCTTGATAAGTACTGACACATGGTGTCATGGAAACATTGAACTGAAACCCAAAGACCTGATAAGCTAGACCGTGTGCACCCCGACCCCCTCTTCTAAGCACTCATTGCCTCAGCCGAATGAAAGACAGGGCCTCCAGCCAAAAGGTTATGTTTCCTCCCAGAATCAGGCTACGTATAACGACTGATGGACCCAGACCTCTTGCCTCAGTCCACACTCTCTGCAGGCTCAGCCCCACTTTAGTTTCCTGGCTAAGGCTTGCCTGTGAGGCAGCTGCATCACTGTTCAAGCTCTCTCTGCCCAACCCTGCCTCCCTCACTCCAAAGAGCTAGCTCTAATAAATCCTTGGCAACAGAATCTTCATTGCAGAATCCGTTTCCATGGAAACCAGACCCGCATCACCTATTCTCTCAACTAGCTCGGTAACCATGGCAAAGTCACTTAATCATACCACTGTCTGTAATTGAAGAAGTCTCACTGAGCTTGAGGCCACCGGAAATCCCCCAACGCCACACCGAACAATGTTCTGTGGTGGCAGAGACCTGCTCTCAGGTCTGCTGTGACGAAGTTCATACATTTTACAATCCATCCCTTTGTATTCCACCCCCATTCCATGGCGAGGAAGGGAAATTCTGTATCACTACCAGGTGCCTGTTTAAGGTGCATCAATTCCAAAGGCATCTATGGCCTTTTTCTGGAGAGAAAATGGCCTGGGGTGGGGGTTGCTTAGTGTGATCAACTCACCTGCACTCACTCAGGACTTCTCCAGCTTGAGCACTAACAATCCCATGTCCCAGGAAGCTCTCAGTCTCCGGCAAACCTCCACCACCGTGCACCCTAATATGGTTTCCTATGTCCCCTGGACATTGGGCTTGCACATGGGCTGCCTGACCGAGACACAAGGCAGAATATAAGCCCCAACCCACATGGCCCTTTTGTTTTTCCTTTGTTAGACTTAGCAGACTTGCAATTAGTTATGCCCTTAGTTGTCTAATTTTTGTCTCCTCAGCTAGACTGCAAGAGCCAAATGGACCTCTGTGCCTGGCTTATGATGGTATCCTTAGTGGCTAGCAGAGAGCCCACATGCAGGCAATGGTCAGTCAATATTTGTGATGAAGTGGGAAGGAAAGAGAAGGGTAAAAGAGGGTGAAAAACTAAGAAGAGGACCGAGTGCAGGTAAAGTCAGAGTGGAAGTAAATAAATGTCCGTTTTCCTATGTCACACCACTATATCGCTGAGCTATCAAAAAATGTTCAGTAAATTCTGACTCAGATTTGACATCTATTCATAACTTACCATCAGGTCAAGTACATTGTGCCTAGAATATAGCAAATGCTCATTTTTTTTAAAACAAATACTGTCTGAATGGATGAACTGCGTTGCCATTGCCAGGGTCCCTGTTTCAGATCAGTTCCCTGACAAGAATTCAGGGAATTAAGTTCTTAGGATCGGAGCACTTGAGCTAGAAGAAATCCTAACAGGGATTTGATCAAGCCTTCCTCTTTCTCTCTCAAGGCAACTGCATATCACATCTTTGTTTCCTTAATGTAGTATTTTCTGTGGGTGTCTATTTTTCTTTTCTCAGTGACTACTGCTGGAATAAAGCAAGTCCTTTCATATCACTAAAAACACTGAAATTCCCTTTTTGTATATCCTTGGGACCATAATAAGAATTGTTCTAGTATAAATCCCCACCCACATAACAGCTTTTTGATCTTGATGCTTAAACTGAAGCGAGCCTAAATTGAAACATATGCTTCAAGAAAACAAGGAACTTGTGTGTCCTGTGAAGTTACTTATCAATACTGAATGCAATCCATTTTGAACAGCAATTCATAGAAACAGAATTCATGTGGAAAATGCCAGCTGATCAGATGCTGGTCTGATGATAATTACTTTTGGAACACCAACCTAGATGTTGCCAGTATGAGATACCGGAATTGATTTCTGCCCTCATTCTTCGCTTCAAGAAGTGACTTTTATCCCTGGACCACCTATAGCTCTATAGAAGTTGAACAGCTTCATTTGTCAAGCTGAAAGATTATCTTTATCTCATCAATCTATTTCATACCAACTATAAAATATTTATAAAATTGTATTGATGAGTTCACTGCTGTAGCTTATAATATAAACCATGTGAGCCAAGCAATATAAATAGCAAACAAAGTAGATGATAAATAGGTAGTTGGTAGACTAAACAGGTCAGAGCTTCTTTGTCTCACTCCTAAGTTCAAAAGTGTGACGTTTGCAGCCCCCAGCCTGCACTCTCAGGGCTCCGTGGCTGGGATGGGGAGGGAAGCTCTTAGGAGCAGTGCATTTGGGGGAAAAGATACTCAAAGGCAGCAGTTCCAGACCATGACCCGTAGACCACGGGGGATATTGGAGACCCTTTCGTGGCATCCAAGAGATAAAAAAGCAATTTCATAATATTACTAAGACATTGAGGGGTTTTTTGCCCTACCATGTTAACATTTCTATTGATAGCACAAAACAATAGTGAATGCATCTGCTGGTCCCTAAGTACATAGCAAGACAGTGGCTCCAAACTGTGCTAGGGGTCATTACATTCTTTACCAAAATGCACTTATTGAAAAAAAAAAGTAGGATTCACTTAACAATTCCCTTGATGAATCAGTACAAATTATTAAGTTTATTAAATGTGGATTGTTGAGTACATGTCTGTTAAATAGTCTGCAAGATGAAACGGAAAGTACAATAAAGAACTACTGTATGCTAATGTATGATAGTTGTTTCTAAGAAGAGCAATTGTGCATTGATTTACAAACTGGACTAGCTGCCTTTTCATGTAATACCGTTTTATTTGAAAGAACAGCTGGCAGGCAAAGCATGCTTATTCAGATTGGAATCTTTGGCAGACATTTTATTGAAAATAAAGTGAGCCTTTAGCTTCAAGGAAAACAACTGACAATATTGCTGCCAAGGATAAAATACAAGCTTTCAAGTAAAAATTAGGGTTTTAGAAATCTGTATTCAATACTGTGAGTTTAACGGGCTATCAATACTTAAGGATTTTTCTGAAGAAATTGGTAGCAATATAAACAAATGTGATTTCTTGATATTGCATAATGAAACATTTGGAAGATCTATGTAAACTCAGCAACACAATATTTTCCAAATGACCAATGCATAATGTAACAAAATCATGCTTGGGTAAAAATCCATTCAAAGTGCAAAACAGGCCAATGGATTTTAATATAACAAAGTATAAAAAGATCATTGGTATGGTTTTAGATTCCACTTTACCATTCTCCTTTATAAAACCACCACTTGTCAAGTTTTGGTGTAATTTCCAAGACAAATACCCACAACTACCTGATGAGGCTATTACAATACTCCTCTTCTGCTCCCGTTTACACCTCTGTGAGGCCAAATGTTCCTCATAAGTCAATGACAGCCACAGATCGAATGCAAGAGGAGATATGAAAACCCAACTGTCTTCTATGAAGCACCAAAAAGATTTGAAAAAGTGTAAAACAATGCCACTCTTCTCACCAATGTTTTTGTTTTGTAAAATATAGTTAATTTTTGTTAAAGATGTATTGTTTATGCCAGCATATAGTGGGATCTTTATTGCTATTTTTCATGCGATTAATAAATATTTTAAACTTTCCTCAGCTTTAATTTTAATGGAATAAATCTCAATAGATATAACCTATATAAACAAACAAAAGCCCTTTGAGATCCTCAATAATTTTTTTAAGAGTATAAAGAGGTTCTGGGTCCAAAAATTTGAGAAACACTGATCAGGATGGTTTTTTGTTAGTTCGTTTGTTTTGTCACTTGCAACAAAGGTTGGAAATGAAATGGAGGGAAAAGAAAAGAGCTGAGTTCCCAGTTTGGCATCACATCGATACAGAGATAGAGAACCAGCCTCAATTTTCATAACAAAGAATAAGAATGCTGCCAATGCAGGATCTAGGAACTAGAGGTGACTGAAAATTTCAGCCTTCCTTACGCCCCCTACTTAAGGATCTATAGAAATATTGGGGATGCTCAGATTTGGAATTTATTCAAAATATGAAGAGGAAAGGTGATTCAATGTGACATCTGGGTAACAAAACATTCTAATAGAAAAATCACCCCCATAGAAATTTGATTTCAAGAAATTATACCCAAGTGTCCATCAATGATGAACAAATAAACAAAAAGTGGAATGCCCATACAATGGAATATTATTTGGCCATAAAAAAGGGATGAAATGCTGATTCATGCTAAAACATGGATGAACCTGGAAAACATTATGCTAAGTGAAAGAAGCCAGACCAAAATGCCACATTTGTATGGTGCCATTTACATGAAAGTTTCAGAACAGGCAAATCCATAGAAACAGAAAGTAGATTAGTGATTGCTAAGGACTGGGGTAAGGAGAATTGGGGAGCTGCTGGTAATAGATAAGAAAATGTTCCGGAATTAGGTAGTGGTCAGGCTGTACAATTTTGTGACTATACTGGAAATAAATCACTTAATTATACATTTTAAAGGGTGAATGTTATGGCATATGAATTATATCTCATATAAATAATATTATAAACCTGTATATTAGCATCACATGGCTGCTATAATAACCAACCATGAATTTGTGGCTTAAAACAACAGAAGTTTATGCTCTCACAGTTCTGAAGGCTTTGATAGTTGCTGTCATTCCTTGATCACATTATTGCAATCTCTGCCTGTCTTCAGTGTGTGTGTGTGTGTGTGTGTGTGTGTGTGTGTGTGTGTGTGCTCCCTCTGCCTCTTTCTAGTAAAGACACTTGTGGTGGCATTTAGGGTAATATTATCTCAAGATCCTTAACTTCATCATATCTACTCAGATTCTTTTTACAAAATAAGTATTGCGCAAGTTCTGGGGATTAGGAGGTGAATATATCTTTGAGAGTCATTATCAACCTACTACACCTGGGTGTATATGTAAATAACTGATGTGGTATGGCAGCCAACAATGTGTGCCAATTGAATCTGTTTTTGAGAAGGAACTTGCCAATCAGCATATGGCATGCAGTTAGCTGGCATCCTCAAGTTACAGCACCTTCAGGAAGTGCCACACTCCTCCTGGCAGCCCCTGCCAATAGCCGAGCATGGCACTTGTACAAGGGATTGGTCATCTGCACAACATGGGACCCTCTACCAGCAGCCTTTGTGCCAGAGCTCCCCATTGAGTTGGCTGAGCTTTGGCTCTTCCTACTTAGTTTATCTTCCTTTTCCCTTTCCTTACCTACCCATTCCTATCCCTCTCCCTTTTATATTTCACAGGGTCACTCCCATGAATCTCTTGTGCTGCCAAATTCAGCCTGACACCTTCTTCTCAGCAGATCCAAGTTCAGTCAGTTAATGCTGAGAGTGGTCCAAGACAGCTGATAGCAAAGTGGACTTTCAGTACTGTTACTCACTGCCCAGCTGCAAATGATGACCCTTTGCCCCAGACTCATTGATGGTCAATGGCACAAGGTAGCAGCCTATTCATTCAACTTGTACCAGTGGTGACTCCGAAGAGGGTTCTGGTGGAGGAGACTTCTATGGCAAGCGCAATAATTCAGGCATTTGAGTGTGAACAACACATACAAGGGCAATGGAATTGGCTGGTCATGATTAAGGGACATGAAGGGATCATTAGAAACTGAAGGCGGTTAAGATTTAAAAAATAAGTGTGAGCACCAACAGACCTCTCTGACAACTTTCAAAGAGACTTAGCTCCTGCAGTGAAAGAACAGACACAGCTGTGGAACAAATTCAGGACATCCATACTTCAAAGACTATTGAATACTCAGCCAAGCCAAGTCTGTTAGGCTAAGATGAGGGCTCTGGACAGAAAATACAGGACCCTGAAACATGGGAAAAAGACTTTGGCTCTATAGCTTACCCTGAACCCTCAGAGACTTCAGATACTACCTATGCATCCTCATTAAGAGTTGGCACTTTCTCCACAAGTCCCCATAGTGTGTTGGGACTTCCCCCTTTGCAGAATGACACTGCAGAGACCACTCCCCTACAAAACAACTGGTCCCCCACTCAGAACCTGACTCTATCTCCTCACCTGGTTGCCAGATCAATCACTAGAATGAATGAAATCCCAGCGTAATGAATGAAATCACAACTGGGCTTGTGCCAGAAAGGATTAGAAAAGAGGAGATTACACCCTAAAGGTGATGGAAGGATTCCCCAAGGTGTACTAGCAGAAGCCATAGGATCGGACTTTGAGTTTGCTTGATCAACTCCTGTATGTACAAACAAGAATTTATTGACTTAGGGTCACTCTCTCAGAACACAAGATTTAACACTTGGCAAAGAAGAACTCAGGGGAATAGGGCAAACTCACTGGTAGGGTGGCTTTAAAAACCTGGACAAAGCAATGGCCCGTGCTAAGTAAATTTGAAATGTGTGAGTTGCTATGGCAAGAGGGAGACAAAGTAATTGAAAGGCTCAGGGAATTGGGCATACTGGGATGCATATATCATGTGGGTCCAGAAGACCCATCAGAAGATTAAGTTCTACAGGAGAACCTAGAGGACACATTGTTCACAAAGGCTATCAGAAATGTAGTGCTGAGAGGGCCCCCAACATCTCTAAGAAATTCAGTGGTGTCCTCTTCTGCAGTTTAGGGCTGACCATAGAAGCAGTCACAGAGAATGGCTTGTTATTAGCAATGGTGGTAATGGGCCACTGAAATAGTAGAGACCAGGTAGTGGCACATAACTGTCCAGCAGAAGCCCTTTATAAGATAGAAAAGTACAAATGGGATCAAGCATATGCAGAAGAAGAAGTAGTCCAGACTCCCATTTACCCTCCAGGATGGTACCAATGCCCTTCCTTTAGCTTAAACCTCATGCTCGTGTGGACGGCCCCACAGGACCACTTGAAGCTGAAGGAGGAAACTTGAGTTCAGTTTACAAGTGGGTTATCTCTGAATGTGGGAGAAAGCTGAAATAGATGAGACTGCATTACAGTCCCAGTCAGGGGTAATGTTTAAAAACAGGGAAAACCTTTACAATGCCTGGAGCTTTCAACTGGTACACCTGATCATTCACTTTGTGTGGAAGGAGAAATGGTTCGCGGTGAGAATATATATAGAATCACAAACAGTAATGAATGCCCTGATTAGCTGGTCATGGGCCTAAAAGGAATATTCTGGGAGTTTGGAGCAAAGACTTCTGCAGTTGAGGCAAGTGGATGGATACATGGGAATGAGCACAAAGTGTAAAGATATTTGTATCACATGTTAAAGCACCCACCATGGAAGAGGCAATCAACAATCAGATAATAAAATGGCTCAGCCCGCTGACATTAGCCAGCCTTTAGCATTAATCACTTGAGAACTGAAAGATGGACAATTAAGTAGATTAGTCACCATGTTGGAGATGGAGGCCACACAGGGGCCCTACAGCATGGACTTTTACCTACCAAGGTCAGTCTAGGCCAGCCGTGGGCAAACTACGGCCCGCGGGCCGGATCCGGCCCGTCTGAAATGAATAAAACTAAAAAAAAAAAAAGACCATACCCTTTTATGTAATGATGTTTACTTTGAATTTATATTAGTTCACACAAACACTCCATTCATGCTTTTGTTCCGGCCCTCCGGTCCAGTTTAAGAACCCATTGTGGCCCTCGAGTCAAAAAGTTTGCCCACCCCTGGTAGGCACTGTCACCTCCGAATGTCTAACTTACCAGCAATAGAGATCAATTTTGAACCCACGATATGGTGTTATTTGTCAAGGGAATCAACCAACTAGTCACTTGATAGCAAGTTGATTACTTTGGACATCACATGATGTAGAAGGACCAGTGAGTCATGGACATTTACTTCAAATATGTGGTTATCTTTCCCATCTCCACCTGTCTTCCAGTGTCATGATCTGGGGACTTTAACTTAATCTGCAGCTATGAAATCACACAATATAGCATCCAAACTACTTCGCAGCAAAGGAAGTACAGTAATGGGCTCATGACCATGGGACCCACTGGTCATGTCATACACAATACCATCCAAAAAGCAACCAGCCTGCAGCCTGCTGAGGTGCAGGCTTAGAGACAGTAGCTCTGTAACAACCCCTGGTGAAGCTGCTCCCCACATGTATATGGAGAAGTGTGGAGCTGCATAGTTCAAGGAAAGGACTGTGGTAACCGTTACCCATAGAGGTGTGCCTCTTGGGTGTTCCTTTAAGAAGAAGCCGCTGGTCAGCAGTTAGGAGGGCTGTTACCTGACAGCTTCTAGCTGCAACACCTTCAGAATCCAGTAAGTGTTTGAGGTGAGCCCACCAGCCTCCAGGACAGCACCCCGTCAGTGACTGAGTCTGTCATTTTTGTCCAATATGGAAGTCTTCTATGAGCCGTCTTTGTACTGAAGTTCCTTTGGAGCCGCCCACGACTTTATCAAACTGCACCACAGCCTGTGGCTCTTCCCACCCAACCCTCTTTCTTTCCCCCTCTCCTTTCATGGGTATCAGACATTCACTGCATCTGAAGGCTACCCGCTTTTGCTCCCCTCTTATATTTCACAGGCATTTTATGGGACAGGTGTGTTTCACAGTAAGTCTCTTCCTGTGTTTCCCAGTGTTTCATCCTGGAAGATCTGAACTGACACATGCAATAATTAAAATTTTCTTAACAACCAATACAATAAAATTCACTTACATTTCCTGCCTCACCACTACCCCACCAATGGACCTCTACTTAGCACCATGCAATTCAAGCATTCATTAATGACCTCAATGTGTATCGCCTTAGCTACAGTACCTATAAAAAGCCCAGAGTCATTACTTTATTCATTCAGCAGTTATTTACTGAGGATCTACTCTGTGTTAGATATCGGCACTGGAAGCATAGCAATAAACAAACCATAAAAAAAATGTCCTTCCTTTTATGGAACTTACATTGTATTGCGGCAGACACACAATTTAAAAAGATAGACTGGAAGTGCCCAGCTAGCTCAGGCGGTAGAGCATGAGGCTCTTAAAAAAGATAGACCACCAGAAAAGTGCATATCTGCACTATATTGCTTTCTTTCCTAGTGGAATCACCTTTCTCAACATGACAGTAAGGAAGCCTGACTGTGGACGCATATAAGAAAGAGCCATTTGTAAAACCTCTGAAGCATTGTTTTGGTAGAACAACTAATTATAAAACCAATTTAGTCTATATTTGAAAAATCACTTATTAAAAATGCACATAGGCTTTGTTCCAACAATTTCATTTCTAGGAATTTATCCCAGGAAAATAATCATGAATATCCAAAAAGTTTTTATCCACGGGAATATTAGTTGCAAGGGTTTTTATACTTGAAAAAAAAAATAAACTGAAAACAATAATCTAGAACCATCTAAATAAACATTTTGTCACCCAGGCGATGGAATACTGCACAGCCATTTTAAAAATGTTGTAGAAAAATATGGCAAGGAAAGATGTTCATAATGTATCTAGTAGGACAGTGGTTCTCAACCTTCTGGCCCTTTAAATACAGTTCCTCATGTTGTGACCCAACCATAAAATTATTTTCGTTGCTACTTCATAACTGTAATGTTGCTACAGTTATGAATCGTAATGTAAATATCTGATATGCAGGATGGTCTTAGGCGACCCCTGTGAAAGGGTCTTTCAACCACCAAAGGGGTCGCGACCCACAGGTTGAGAACCGCTGTAGTGGGAGGACAAGCTAATTACACAGCAATACTTCGTACCCATCTATAGGATCATACCATTAAAATGTAGATCTGGAAGACATTCTGTACCAAAATACCAACTGTTGCTTCTGAATGATGGGATTATGAACAATTTCAATTTTCTCAGTTTGCTTGTCCAGAGCTTCAAAAGTTTTACAATAAACAGGTAAATTCATTTGATCTGCTAACTTACATTTCTTAAAATTGTGGTTTTGGTTTTGGTTTTGGTTTTTTAAAAGTCACTCAATATGTCTGCCTTGAATGTCAATGAGTAAACTTTTCAAATGACTTTCAAGTAGCTGGAGATGTTCTAGAAATAAATATTTTGGTGGCCACAACTCTCCCCGTGACAGCACTCTAGCTGGGAAGGGTGTGAAAGTGGCCTTAGCTCCCTAGTCACTCGCCTAAAGGAAAACTAGTCCCCAAACACAGTGTCCTCAGAAGCCTCTACCAGGGGTGCACAGGTGCAGAATACGGACATCAGAAATGCTGCTGGGACAACAATGCTCCTTCGACACATTGATTATTGAGTAATTACAATCCATCTAACCTCTCTGTGTCACAGTTTTCTCCCATATAATAGGACTTCCCCGCTCCTATCTCTCCTAGTTAAGAAAACACACACATGTGAACACATATGCTCTCTCTCTCTCTTGCTCTCTCTCTCTCCTTCTCTCTCTCTCTTCCTCTCTCTGTATGACCTCCCCCCATAGGATCCTGAGATAGCAATTTATTAGAGAGGATTTTTAATGAAAGGCAAGGAAGAAAAGAGGAAAAAAAAACCCTCTTTTGCATAATAAGCCAAAAGCTTCATGGGAGCTGACAAGAGATTAGTTCTTCCAGAATCCGAATGCTAGGGTTTGAATTTTAATATCTGTTTTCTAAATATATGTAATATTTATTATAGATAATATTATATGATATTAATATATAATACATTATCATTTAATAATATATAATTTATTAAGTTATATGTTTTATACATCATATATCATGATTTATAGTTATATATTTTCTAAATAATTTATTGTATGTAATTTACATATGTAGTATAAAAATGATTATGTATAATTTCATATATGTACAATCTTTCTCAAAGCCAATCATTTTAAAAAAGCAAGCTGACACTCCAAATGTATACCTCTCAATAAATTTTCTCTCCTCCATCCTCAAGATATTTTTCTACTTGACTTTCAAAGTTGAAAAAAAAAGTGACTCACAACCCACAACAAAGTCTTGAAAATTCAAAAATATTAGGAGAGATAACCGAGATCTTGAGTTCAAAGCCTATGGGCTGAGTCTCACAGAGGAGAGAGGCTCAGTCAGGTGAGGAAGGTACACCCCACGGGACTAGGTTGAGAGGACTCCCATTCTGGATCAGGGTCCTGTAAAGCACACAGCAGCAAGGAAGATCAAGGCCAAGATTGGCTGACGAATTCAACTAGGATGTTTTAGATTTAGACAGGTTATTATTTACACGGATGGCAAAAGAGTAGCAAACTCCAACTCCCTGTTATCCTTGTCCCACACAATAAAAAAGATGGCCCCCAAACAATAAGGACCAGAACATTGCAACACAAGCGGTGGCACATCCCATTGCTGCAGAGCCAACTCTAGACTGCCACTGGTTGGTCTTATAGTCTACAGCTGTATTCCAAAGGGGCAAGGCAAAAGCTTCATAACTCAGCAGTATCCAAAGGCAATGAGACAGTCAAGGGTGACGGCCTTGGACCAGCTCATCACAGACCTTCTATCCTCCTGTGTTCTGGGAGAGTAATAAGGCATATTCTGCCAACACTCATATTGACTGTCTTTTGGGTGTTTGCCTGTATGATTTATGTGGGTATGTGTAAGGTTGCCAGGGTGCCAAGTAGAATTGTTCCCCTACGGGCCTCACATGGAGTGTATGATTGTGAATCTTCTGCAAAGACTCAAACAAACTTTTGGACTTATGTGGATGCTCATTTGCAAGGGTTAGGAGGAAACCACTCAGCCAGTCATGCCTAGTAGGGAGAACCAGGGAAGTTCAGAATTTCCTGCCCTAGAGATGATGTGAATGTTAACAGTGAGACAATTTTATTAATGTTCTTTCCCACCTACAAGATAAGAAAATTAGTGATTGAATTATAGAGATAATGATATCCACCCTAGAGGTTGTGAAGCCTAAATTTAGATAAACAAATAATTCTAGCATAGTGCCTGATATGTAACAGATGCTCATCAAATGATAGTTCCTTTCACTCATTAATTTGTTTGTAATTTATTTATGGAACATATACTTTGTGAAAACTTACTGTCAGCCCAATATTAAATCAGATACTAGATCAGTGATGGCGAACCGATGACATGCGTATCAGAGGTGACAGGCGAACTCATTTTTTTTTGGTTGATTTTTCTCCGTTAAATGGCATTTAAATATATAAAATAAATATCAAAAATATGTCTTTGTTTTACTATGGTTGCAAATATCAAAAAATTTCTATATGTGACACGGCACCAGAGTTAAGTTAGGGTTTTTCAAAATGCTGGCACACCGAGCTCAAAAGGTTCACCATCACTGTAGTAGATAGATATTGGTGAGTAAAGTAGAAAAGTCCCCATTCTCATGAAATCTCTAAGCTGGTAGGGAAGACAAGCACACAATAAATATATATTCACAAATTATGTATTCTAAGTGCGAAGCAAAAAAACCATATATTATACTAGACATTTTGAGGGACACAAAAATGTAATTATTACTTTGTAAAGAGGACAAGATATATAAGCTTTTCAGCTCCAGAATTTCTATTTGGTTTTTTCCAATTTCTCTTTATTGTTATTCTCTGATGAAACATTTTTTTAAAAAAATATGGTTTTATTGATTTTTATAGAGAGAGAGGAAGGGAGAGGGATAGAAACATCAACGAGAGAGGAACATCATCCATCTGCTGCCTCCTGAATGGTGGTGAAACATTTTTAGACACAGTTTCCTTTAATTCTTTATATTTATATGTTTCTAAAATCAATATTTATAAGTATTTATTTCTATATTTAAGTCGTCAATTATATATATATGTGTGTATATATATATATATATATATATATATATATATATATATATATTACTTAGGACTGATTTAAAGTCTTTGTCTAGTAAGTGCAACATTTGGACCCCTCAGGGACACTTTCTATAGACTAGTTTTTTCCTATGTATCAACCATACTTTTATCTTTCTTTGAAAATATTTTAAACTTTTTCATTGAAAACTGGACATTATAGATCATATAATGTGGCAACTCTGGAAGTCAGATTTCCCCCACCCTCAGGTCTGTTGTAATTGCTATTTTATTGTTGTTACTGTTGCTATTTGTTACTTTAGTAACCTGACTGGATTAATTCTATAAATTATTTATTCTATGTAGGGTACAGCCACTGAATTCTCTGACCAATTAGCCTAGTGGTCAGCTAATAATTGGTCAGAGATTTTCTTAAATGCCTTGAACAAATAAGTATCTTCTGCTGAGAAGCTTTGTGTGTAGATATGTTAGGGCATGACCTTGACACAGGCAGTTCGCAGCTCTGCCTTAGCCATCACTTCCTGCTTGTGCAGGGCCTCTAGTCAGCCAGAAGTGTGAGACTGGGGTCCCCCGAGTTTTCCCAGAAATGCACACAGCCTCTCACACTAGAGCCTTTTAGATCCTGGAGACCATATCAGTTTTTCAACACCCCATTCCTCAGATCTGCCTTTTAAGTCTTGGCTGGGGTCCTGTTTCTCCCAACTGGTATCACAGCTGTGATGTTAAACAACTGCCTCTGGTTGTTTTCAACAAATGCCTTGAGGATGGAGCTTCTCCACAGATTAAACTCAAAGTCAGGACAAAATTAACAACACCCCTCATTGAGCTTTTCTTTCTTTTTATTTTTTTAATATTTCTATTGATTTCAGAGAGGAAGGGGGAGAGAGAGAGAGAGAGAGAGAGAGAGAGAGAGAGAGAGAGAGAGAGAGACAGAGATCCATGATAGGAAAGAACCATTGATCAGCTGACTCCCATAAGCCCCCCTACTGGGGATGGAGCCCGCAACCCAGGCATGTGCCCTGACCAGGAATTGAACCACGACCTCCTGGTTCATAGGTCGACGCTCAACCACTCAGCCTCGCCAGCCGGGCTCATTGAGTTTTTCCAGAGAGCTGCAAGATATGTCAAATAGTGTCAATGTTTTGGAGATAGAACTTTCTGAGGAGCTTCATATACATTCTGCCCCTTCGAATATCTGCAAGGCTTATGGGGAGAAGGTGATGGGAGCAGGACAGGTTAAAATGCCACAAAGCCCACTGTACTGAGATTCAATTGTTTTTCTTGAATAAACATTTCTCACATTATTGCAAGCCTTTGGTTAATTTACAGTCTGAAAAACTTGATTTTGACCATTTTTGCCATGTTTTTTTGAAGGGAAAGTTCACAGAGATTTTCATTCCATTATTCCGGGAGCCCCCACTTCTTTTAGAATAAATCAGGCATGAGATGATGCAGTTCTAGACTAGGTTACTGGTCACAGGAGTGGAGATGACCAACTTTGGAGACGTTTTAAGTCAATATTAAATACAACGTTCTATTAGGATCTGGTGGCCAAGAAGGATGTGGGGAGAGAGAGATGGTGCCAACCTTGACCCAACTGCAGGATCATTATGTTCATTCAGAGGCTGAGAGAGTCACAGCCAGAATGGGCTCTGCTTAAAGAATGGGCCCTGTCCTAGCCGGTTTGGCTCAGTGGATAAAATGTCGTCCTGTGGACCAAAGGGCCCTGGGGTTTGATTCTAGTCAAGGGCACCTCGGTTGCAGGCTCCTCCTCGGGCCAGGACCCTAGTCATGGCTAGTGCAGGAGGCAACCAATCCATGTGCCTCTCTCATATTGATATTTCTCTCTGTCTTTCCCTCTCTCTTCCATTCTCTCTAAAAATCAATGGAAAAATATTCTTGGGTGAGAATTTAAAAAATAAAATAAAATAATAAAAAATGGGCCCTCTTTCTTTATTCAGGATAAGCTCTCAATGCCTCCACTTAACACCATGCACTGGCATCTCAAGCAAGTGTTTGAATGATTTTCATGTGGTTTTATTGTGGTTCAAAAGGAAAAGATAGTTACTTTGGCATGAATGCTAAGCCCTAAGTACTATACTAGTATAATGTAAACGCTTCTCTATGCCCAAGAGAAAGGTAGGTCGCATATTGATGATGCAATCTGAAATTTTCCCATTGGACAGGGTTGAAGAAGGATATCAGGATTCATGATCATTCCACAGAGTAATTTTAATTCATAGAATATGCATTAAAAATACTTTAAGTATTTACCCTGTTATATAAAAAAAAATCTGTGTCCACAGTATACCTGCACACAACTAAAATAATTTTTGCCCAGTCTCACCTATGGCAAGTAAATGAGCAGTATCATGATTAAAAAAAAACAGAGAGAGACCAAGATGGAGGCAAACGCCTATACTCTCTGCCTCCCACACTACATCAAAATTACAACTAAAATACAGAACAACCATCAACCAGAACTGCCAGAAAGCTGGCTGAATGGAAGTCCTACAACTAGAGAAGTAAAGAAGAAAGCACACAAAGACCAGTAGGAGACACAGAGGTGCTGAACGGGATGGTCTGGCACCCACGTGTGCCACTTTTTTCATCGGGAGGGAGATTGTCTCTGCAGAGGCCACCTTGAGGAGCAAAGGGTACCAGACACCCAGCCCATGGTCCCAGAACTGGGAAAAGAAGTCTCCGTAACTATGGGCCATAAAAACCAGTGCAGATTGGGGCTCAGTGACACAGAAGCTGCTAGAGACCCAGCTGCTCCTCTTAAAAGGCTGGCACCACAAAATGAACTTACGAGGTCCTGCTTCCTCTGAGCTCCAGCACCAGGACGAGGCTCTGGGGGAACACAGACACACACGATGAGGAACTGGATTGTCTGGCACCGGGGCAGGAACTCAGGGGCAGCTTTCTTCCAGATGGAGGTGCTTGTAGAAGTCATTGTTCCTGTGCTGGGACCTTCCTGGTTGCAGGGCTTACTGGCAGCCATTTCTGTTTGCTCCACCCTGGTGATTCCCTGAGACCCTGCCCCATCCAATTTGTAAACCCAACCAACCTGTGTAGAGTGGATTTTGCATATGAATGGTCTGTCCTTGAAAATCTCAAATAAGCTGCAGCTGGGTCAGAGAGCCCCAAACCTATCAATAAAAGGCCCAAGACCTGGCACCAGCACCAGCCTGCCTTGCTTCACAGCTGGGCCTCGTCTGGGCATTTCCAAACCTGATACAAAGAGGAGGAATCTGCAGGTCTCTCTGTAGCTCCTGTTGGGTGGCCCCAGGCAGTAACTGACTTTACTCCTTCCTAGAGACCCAAGCGCCAGTGTACCCAGTGGTCAGTGTCAGACCATACCAGATTATAATTCTACACATCCATTATCAACACACTCAAGGGGCAGATTTAGTGAGGACCAAAGCCCCACGGAAGCAGTCCTGCTCCACAAGGGTGTCTCCTGCCCAGCAGCTCTCCCACTGTAGTTGCAGCTGGACCTCACAGTCAATTGGCTTGGAGGTCAATTCCTCCCAGTGACGCCAACAGAAAACAAGTCTCAACTACAACAAGACTATGCACACAGCCCACAAAGGGGTGCACATAGAGTGTCCACCTCAGGTGATTGGGGAGGCTGAGCCACTGTGTCCAACAGGGCCATTCTATCAACTCAAGGAGACATAGCAGCTCTACCCAATACATAGAAACAAACACAGGGAAGCAGCCAAAATGTGGAAACAAAGAAACATATCACAAATGAAAGAAATGGAAGAAAGCAAACTACTGGATATAAAGTTCAAAATCACAGTTATAAGGTTACTCAAGAATCTTCTAGAAACCTCCAAGGGACTTAGTGAGACTTTCAAGGATCTTAGTGAGAATGCCAAAAAAAAAAAATGGAAAAGGACCAGTCAGAAATTAAGCATACACTGATTGAAATAAAGAATAATATACAAGGATTCAATAGTAGACTAAAGGATCCTGAGAATCAAGTCAATGATTTAAAATATGAGGACAATAGGATGGCAAAGGCCTAGGGTGGGGCAGGAACCAGGTGGAAGGGGGTCATGGAGGGGGGGAAGAGGGACATCTGTAATAATCTCACCAATAAGGATTTAAAAATAATAATAATAATAAAGAAAAAACATAGAAAAAAAGAATATGCCTCTTCCAGAGAGTTTAAATTTACATAACTTAAGCCACATCATCTGGAAACAGTAAAATCATTATAGAAGAAGCTAGTCATCCTTGATTAACACTTAAAGTGGCCATTTTTCTTCAAAATAATGCTCATCAAATCTTTAAATCAGCAGTAACTTCACACATTTTCTAATTATCTCCAATATAGGAATGTTTGTCTGAATCTCAGAAAGTGCCCTGCAGGACCCATTTTAATGTCCTCTGCGGGCTTCATGGTTTTGTTCAGAAGCCTTCAGAGATGGTTGCTTAGGAATAATCACCTAGCAAGTTCTTGCCACTTTTCCTTAAAAAGTTTCTCCCTCAAAAAGGGGAAGGGAAAAAGGGGAAGGGATATGGCTAAGATTGGTGATCAAAGGAAACACAAATTATTAGAAGTTTGAATACCTTTTTTTAAAATATATTTTTATTGATTTGGGAGAGGAAGAGAGAGATAGAAACAGCAATGAGGAGAGGCTGCTTCCTGCACATTAGACCGAGCCCACAACCCGATCACGCGCTCTTGAAGGGAGTCAAACCTGGGACCCTTCGGTCCGCAGGCCGATACTCTAGCCACTGAGCCAAACTGGCTAGGGCTTAATACCTCTTTTCAAAAAAAGAGGAAGTAACTTGAAGGAAATATAACACTATGTTAGCCACCTGGATGGAAACAACATGACGTTTACTAAATATTCCTACTTTTTCCTTTATTTTATGAATCTCTCAACATAAAGGATAAGACAGATGGTGGCAGATGTGCAAGGTGACATCCAGAAGGAACAGCTGAAGGTGGGCCACACCAAGCTAGGCCTGTTGCCAAGTTGCAGGAATCCTATATAATAAAAAGCTAATATGCAAATGGTCCCCTCGGGAGTTCGACCGACCAGGAGTTCAACCGCTCGCCATGACATGCATTGACCACCAGGGGGGCGGCGCAGAATGAAGGAAGGCCCTGGCTGGCCGCCAGCAACCAGGGGAAGAAAGGCCCTGGTCAGCAGCCGGAAGGCCCCAATTGGCCCTGATTGCCAGCCAGGCCTAGGGACCCTACCCATACACAAATTTCATGTACCGGGCTTCTAGTGCACCAATAAAAGGCACACCCCTGCCTTTACAGTGTTATATTGGAGTGGTGGAGGGAGGAAAGAATTTCTCACAATTCTGTGATAGAGGTGAGCCAGGAAAGACCTCCTGGAGGAGATAGACAACATCAGAACTGTCATTAAAATCAAGGTTGGGACCCATCAACTGATGAACAGATAAATAAAATGTGGTATGTCCTTACAATGGAATGTTATTTGGCAATAAAAAGTAATAAAGTACTGACACCTTCTACAATGATGAACCTTAATAGCGTAAAGTTAAGTGAAAGAAGTCAATCATAAAAGGCCACACATTGTATGATACCATTCTTATAAAATGAGCAGAACAGAAAATAGAAGCCGAAAGTAGATTAATGACTGCCAGAGGCTGAGATGCAGGGAGGTTGGGGAAGTGGAGGGAGCATTGCGGGGAAGGGGGAACAACTGCTAATGGGCAAGAGTTTCTTTTTGGTTTCAAATGCATAATAAATCAAATGGATTAAACTGTGTATTGATTGCTAATGTGCATGGGGTTTCATTGATAAAGATGTGTTAAAACTGATGGTGATGATGGTTGCACAACTCTGAATATACTAAAAACCATTGAATTGTACTCTTCAAATGAGTGAATTTTATGGCATGTGAATTCTATTTTAACATAGCTGTTATATTGAAAAATTTAAGTGCTAGGTAATTTTTTTCTAGCTATAAGAAATGCTTATACTTATTTATTGATTGATTGATTTTAAATAAATCTTTATTGTTGAGAGTATTACATACGTCCCTTTTCTTTCCCTATTGCCCTCTCCACCCCCCTCTTTCCCACCAAGCCCTCACCACCCTACCATCTGTGTCCATGGGCTATGCACATATTCACATGAGTTCATTGGTTGGTCTCGTCCCCCAACTCTCCACCCTCCCCTGCATTCCCTTTGAGGTTTGACAGTCTGATCGATGTCTCCATGTCTCTGGGTCTATTTTTTTTTATTAGTTTACTAGAGGCCCAGTGCACGAAATCATGCCCTTGGGGAGGGTGTTCCCCAGCCTGGCCTGTGCCCTCTCACAGTGTGGGAGACCCGTGATCGATCTCCCCAAAGAGGTAGGCTCTGCCCACCCATCCGGGGCTCCTCGATGGATTGCCCCAAAGAGGTAGGCTGGAGCCGGGGGTTCCGCCTCCGCACCACGCACACATCAAGTCCCCTCCCACCCTTGTGTGCCCACTGCGCATGCAGCCTCCTGGTGGTGGATTGTTACAGCATGAGGGCATCACAGCATGAGGGTGTGACGACCACATAGGCTTTTATTAGTATAGACTAGAGGCCCAGTGTACTAAATTCATGCACGGGGGTGGGGAGGATCCCTCAGCCCGGCCTGTACCCTCTCACAATTCGAGACCACTGGCTCCTAACTGCTCACCTGCCTGCCAGCCTGATCACCCCCAACTGCCCTCCCCTGCCACGACCCACCTCTTCTGCCGGGACCCACCTCCTCCACATGAGGCAGTGTAGACTCCAGGACCGGCCGCCTCCACGCCACACAGAGCCACAGGACCCCCAGGTTTTATTATGCGGAGCAGCCGCCAGGCCCTGCCTCTGCTGTGTGTATGGCCATCTTGTGATGGCCACCTTGTGATGATGTGAGGGCGTGACGCCACCTAGGCTATTATTAGTATAGAGGTTGTTCATTAGATGCCACATATGAGTGAGATTATGTGATGTTTATCTTTTTCTGAATGGCTTTCTTTGCTTAGCATAATGCTCTCTAGTTCTATCTATGCTATTGCAAATGGTAAGAGTTCTCTCTTTTTTACAGCTGCATAGTATTCCATTGTACCACAGCTTTTTAATTCATTCATCTGCTGATGGGCACTTAGGCTGTTTCCAAATCTTAGTTATTGTAAATTGCATTGCTATGAACATAGGGGTGCATATATTCTTTCTGATGGGTGTTTCTTAATTCTTGTGATATATTCCTAGAAGTGGGATCATGGGGTCAAATGGTAGTTCCATTTTTTTTATTAAGTGCTAGGTAATTTAACCAGATGACCCAAACATACTAAAAATGGCCCAGCTGTCATCACCTTTTAAGGGGGCCACTTGATGATAGTTTATACTAATATTTTTGTTTTTATTCTGCCACTTATAACATCCTCATGTTCTGTGCTCTCACATGATCATCTAGTACAGTTGAAGAAATGAGTGGCTCCCAATACTACCTGGCAGTTGTTATTGATTCTACTGGGCAGTTTGGGGTTACTATGATTTGTTTGTTTCTCAAAGAACTGTCACACATTGTAATGTCACATTTTATGTGAAACTTCAGCTTCTTTCTCTGTAGGAGCAGGAAGAAGAGGAATTTTGCAATTCTGCTAGTTTATAGATGTGTTAAGTGGTATGCCCAGTATGAAAACCTAAAAATTATCAGTTATAAGAGTCAAGCTGTTTCTTTGACCCTATGGAGATATCAATGCTACCTCAAAGACTCAACTAAATATATCCTTGATCCATAGTATTTCACTGTGTAAAACTTCAGTAAGAGGCTACCATTTGGTACAGTAAAATAACTCATTTTGTTTATGTTTTGTTAATCCTCATCTGAGGGTATTTTTTCCACTGATTTTTTTTTAGAGTGGAAGGGCGGGGGAGAAACAGAGAAACATCGATCGGTTGCCTCCCACATGTGCCTGGCATTGAGCCTGCAACCGAGGTACGTGCCCTTGACGGAATCAAACCTGTGACCCTTTAGTTTGTGGGCTGACGCTCTAACCACTGAGCAATCAGCTAGGGACGAACTCATTTTCAAGTAGTCATTTACCTAGTAAAATAGTTTCAGCTCAATGGATGGCAGACATCACTTATTTCATTACCTGTGCCTAATAATAACTATTTAAACAAAATCCTCTGCTTTTCAAGTTCAAAAGAGCTAAAATTTCTCAACTCAAAAGCTAAACATCTGATGAATATACCTAATTGTCCTTTGGAAGTCATTTTTGTGCTGTGATAAGATGGGTAACTAAGTGAGTCTGTGTATCAAACCAACACAGGAAAGATTATTCTTTTGGTTTTTTTGTTTTCTTAGTATAAGAAAGGTTACTTTTTTATCCTTATTGTTGAAAATATTACTTATGTCCCCTTCCCCCCCCCCCACTGACCTCTTCTAGCACACCCCCACACCCCACACCCCCAACCTCAGGCCTTCATTTCCTAATTGTTTGTTCTCATGGGTTATGTGCACAAGTTCTTCGGTTGACCTCTTCTTACCCACCCACTGTTGAGGGGATTACAGATGTCTCCCATTTCCCCCAGTTCTTACCCCACCCCAGGCCTTCACCACACTATTATTGTCTGTGTCCATGGATTATGTATACATGGATGTAAGTTCTTTGGTTATTCTTTGCCCATCCTCCCCGCTTCCCTCTGAGATCCATCAGTCTATGTCATGCTCCCATGGCTCTGGGCCTAATTTGTTCATCCATTTATTTTGTCCATTAGATTTCACATCTGAGTGAGATCATGTGATACTTGTCTTTCTCTGACTGACTTATTTCACTTAGTAGGATACTCTCCAGTTCCCTCTGTGCTATCTCAAAGGGTAAGAGATCTTTCTTTTTCACAGCTGCATAGTATTTCATTGTGTAAGTGTACCACAGCTTTTTTTATCCACTCATCTACAGATGGGCACGTGGGTTGTTTCCAGAATTTAGCTACTGTAAATAGTGCTGCTATGAATATAGGAGTGCATATATCCTTATTCTTAAATAATGCAAACACAGGAAAACAATTTTTTTGGATAATGGTGAAACATGCCTTGCAATGGGTCTCAGTGCGTGGAGAAATTTTTAATGCCTAATAGCAGTATCTTGTGTTATCTCTATAGGTCTATTAATGAGCTTTTGAAAGCACACAAATTATGTTGCAAGTCCACTGACTTACCACTGTTGAAATTCCTTCACTCTTATCAGTTAAAGAGAGGAAGAGAGAGAGATCTGCTTGGTTGATGCCTGAGCATCAAGCCTTGGCACCCACCAGAGCGCCAGGCACATAGTAGTGGTGCAATACTTGTAAAATGTATGATTTAGCTACTATCTTACCTATCGTAAGTTAGATAGTAAATACCTAAAATGTTCAGTAACAATGGCCTTAAAATTCAATTGTGAAAAAATGTAACTATTTGTTAACTCACCCTCTGTAAGAACCCCCCATTATAGATTACTGAACGCTCACCTTCTAAAATAAGGACAAAGACTGGATATCTTTAATCACCACTTTATTTAAACAGACATCACATAGTTGCTGTTATGATACACTGATAAGTCCACAAAATTACTGCCCCCCCACACAAAAAGCATTAATTATAAAGAAACACCAGACAAACTCAAATTGAGAGACATTCCACAAAGCAACTGGTTTATACACTTCACTTCAAAATGTCAAGTTATCAAATACAAAGAAAAGCTGAGGAACTGCTCCACACTGATAGAAACTGAAGTCTTAACAGTGTGTGATGCTGGATCAAATCCTGGACCTACAGAGGGTACTTTGGGGCAATCTATAAAATCCGAGTAAGTTATATGGAGTAGAGGGTTATATCATCTCGATGTTAATTATATCATATCAATGATTTTGGTGATGTGATGGTGGTTATGTAGAAGAGTAATCTTAAGAGTGTCCACCATGACAAGTACCAACAGTATTTCCTGGCTCTATGGCACATGTAGATTAGGATAATGGGCCTCCTGGATACGATTCTCCGTTCCGTCACCTGCAAGCAATATGTGGTGAAAGGACCTAGAACACAAAGCAATGTGTTGACACTGAACGTGAGAATTCATAAAGCACAGTAAAAAAGAATGCCCAGATAGGCAGTAAAGGGAATAAGAGTCAAAGACAGACGAAGCATAAAGCATTCAAGTATTAGATAAGAGCACTCAAAAAGGCAGATAGCTGGTTGGTCTTGGAATTGGGGAGCCATCAAGGATAACAGGTATGAGAAGTAAAAAACAATAGCTAACCTCCAGCCCAACAGCTTCTATCATATTTGTTATCAGAAGACCTGCATTCTGTTACCAGCTTTAGTGAAAACTGTAAATACTACTCAGCAATAAAAAAGAAAATACTGGTCCATGATACATGAAAGACCCTCAAAAACATTATGGTAAATGAAAGAAGCCGGACGCAAAAGACTACATACTGCATGAGGCCACTTATATGAAATGTCCAGAAACGTCTGAACTATAATGACAGAAGATAACTGGTGGCCTGGGAGTAGGAACGGGGATGGCAATGGAGATTAATTGTAATTTCAATTTGATTACAGTAATAACTCATTTGTAATCCCAAAATTGAGGGTCTCTGCCTCACTTTTCTCATTTTCTATTCATGACAATTACAGTTAACTCATAAGGGCTCTTTGAAGATCAAATGAGATCATTCAAGATTAAAAGCTTAGCACAATGCCTGGCACTTAGTAAGGGCTCAAGATATACACACACGTCCAGCTTAAAAACTTAGAAAATAAAATGCATGTAGAATATAGCGTGCATGCAATAAATTATAAACATAGGGAAAGTAAATTCATACTTATTTAAAAATTCAGCAACAGCCCTGCCGGGTGGCTCAGTTAGAGCATCGTCCCATACACCAAAAGGCTGCAGGTTCGATTGCCGGTCAGGGCACATACCTAGGTTGCAGGTTCAATTGCTGGTCTGGGCACATGCCAGAGGCAACTAACTGATCGATGTTTCCCTCTCACATGGCGCACTCTCTCTCTCTCTCTTTCTCTCTCTCTCTCTCCCCCCTTCCCTTCTTCTCTAAAAACATATCCTCGGGTGAGGATTAAAAAATGATTCAGCAACAAACTATACTTCAATCTAGACCTATGCCTTAATCAAAGTAAGTAGTTCAAAATACATTGGGAGAACTTTTAAAATATATTCATAAATGGTAACAAAGGAAACATACTAAATGTATTATTTCTCTAATAGTATAAGGAAATGTTGAGATTCTTCCTCAGCCTCTCATCTTTGAAAGTTGACATTTTGATGTGTAATTCTCTAATTACATGATTTTTCAGTATTTTCCACATTTTTCTATACATTAAAGTCCCTTGTGGAGACTGGACTTCCATTTTATACTTTTACTTTAGTAATTTTTTTATTATAGAGCAGGCTGTTGTTCATCTATAATACAATCTTGGGACCAAAAACAAACAAAAAAAAGAAAACAAAAACAAACAGAAGTCACTACTACTGAGGCCAAAGGCACCTACCTCATTGACATACATACACTCTTCCATGTTTTCTTGTCCTTCGTAACATACTCTATGGTATCAGAGGAATCAAAATTCTCTTCCCGGCAGGTGTCAAATAATGATAGAGATACTGCCTCCAGAACTCAATCCTGTTCATTGACTCTTTAAATACAGGTACACAAAGTGAAAAGTTGCTAACCCACCACTCCATCAGACAAATAAATACTTGCTTAATTTTAATCTTTTGAAGTAACTACTCCATTGAACATAACCTGTATATCTTTGGTTAAACAATATTGTCTCACCAGCATCAACATTTACATTCTCTTACTTGTCATCTCTAAGACCATTTATAAAACGAACTTCTGTTTTCATTATTCTCTAATTCCTTAAGTATTCCCAGAAAAACCTCCTAACATGAGAAAGTAGAGACAACTTTCAATATTTGATAAATTTTATCTTGATAACATCGAAAACAATTTTACTCTTTAAATTGCATTATAAAAAATACATTTAGTCTTCACATTAATTTCACATGGAAATATATAGCTGCTTGAATATTTAAATATAGCTTTTCTTTACCAAAAGTGTCACTCAAAGCCCTACTTACACAAATAATTTAAATGCACAAATGCCAACACACTTTACACAATATTGCCCACATACTATTTAACTTGGGACAATTATAATAAGAATCTATGCAAGATACTGAACAAGTACAAGATTAATAAAATATTCATTGTGGTGGTAATTCAATTTTCACTATTAAAAGAACTTAATGCACTCTTGAATACACAAAAAACACCCAACTGTTTAATCTGCAAATGAAGCCAAAGTATATTTTGACAAAGGGGCACATCTTGTAACCTACCAAATTCTGAAAGTAACTCATTTCTAATTTAACTGAAATTATAATTTTTACAATTTCCCATTCTCAAGCTTGTCTAAAATAATAATGATTACAGAAACTTAAATAGTTCCAAAATGTTTTAAAACATATCAGGACTGTATACTTTTAACATTTTTAGTAATATAAATTTTTAAATATAAACCTTTTCTTCTCAAAAAAAATGGAACTTAGAAGAGTTTCTAACGTGGAAAAGCTAGTAAATTTTTATGTTTGATCATTTGAATGATAAGAACTGTCCTCTTTGCATGATGTAATCACAACAGATATGATACATCATAATTTCACAGTGCATTATTTCCATATGATCTGTAGCTTTTAAATTTACACTAAAAGTATGCAGAATGCCTACTGATAGTTCTTAGGGGAATTATATGTCTACTTCATAGGAAAAAAGACACCAATACCCACAAATAGAATATTCTTTATATATTAGCTGCTTGTACTTCCTAATCAGTAGGACAGTATTCTTCCTAAATTAAAATTGGAAAATTATTTTAAACCAGTGATCCACAGTGATATTTTAAGAAAGGAAATTAAAATATTTTATATGAGGCAAAGTTAAAGTTGCTTTACAACTAAAAATATAAACATTTGTCCATTTTTTCAACATAATTACTGTTTTAAATTTAAAAGTAAATAAATTTATAAGTAAAGAAATTAACACCATCATAGCATATGCACAGGTTAAATAATGGCCCCTGAAATAAAACTACACTTAGAAATCAACTGTTACAACACTATACTTCATTAATTCTAAGATAACAACACACTTATATCTCTGAAATCATGGTACACTGATATAGTTTCAATGAAGTATGGTTTATACAATATAGTTTAAATTCATGTTTTCCTTTAACATTAACAATAAATAATCCAGAATCCTTGGCTTAAGGATAAATGGACCCATCTGAACTAGCTCAACCAATGTCCTTGAATAAAGGATCTAAACACATTCTGAGTATCTCAGACTGAAAATCTGCTTATATTAACATCTTCTATTTGATCATTAAAATAGTTAGCAAGTTGCCCGGCCGGTGTGGCTCAGTGTTTGAGCGTCGACCCATGAACCAGATGGTCACGGTCCGATTCCCGGTCAGGACACATGCCCGGGTTTCGGGCTCCAACCCCAATAGGGTACGTGCAGGAGGCAGCAGATTGATAATTCTCTCTCATCATTGATGTTCCTTTCTCTATCCCACTCCCTTCCTCTCTCTGAAATCAATAGAACGTTTTTTTTAAATAAAGCAGTTAGCAAGTTCAAGGAAAGCCAACCTAATGTTCAAATACATGATTTCTCACTTGCAAAACGAGCCTCCATTGGTTTGTCGATTTTATTAGATCTTTTCAGGTATCAAGATTATAAATACGTAATTGGTTCATGACAACGATCAATGGTCTGGTAATCAAATTACCAAACCAATAATTTCAGTTCAAGCTATTAAAAGTAGTATGGTAGTGTCTAAAATATTTTTAAGAGATACGGCCATAGATAACCTGGATTCTCATATTAAACCACCAACCCTTCCAGTGCAAGGGAATAAAGGTGATAGAAAAGTATGCTCACATTGCCAAGATTGTTTTCCCCTTAAGATACCATAATGCTAAAGGAAAACAGAGATTGTTTATTACAGAGATTGTGTATGTGCATGTGTCCAGATGTGGAAAGTTAGAGACTTGTAGATCCATTTTAAATAAAGCAGAAAGAGTTGTGCTATGTGTATAAAATTACCAGGCAGTTTTTAAAATCTGGATTAAAGATTATGGAATCTCATTATCTGGAATGCTTTTGAAAGAAAGGTTAAGTCATATCTAGTTTGTGATTAAGTCAACCTCACTCAAAAGTTGAGATAATTACAGTTTCTTCTTTTTAATTATCCAGTTAGAATACAATGTTGATAGTGCCATTCTGAGACACACTGAATATAAGTAGATAGTCATTGTTCCAATATTGAAAAGTAAAAATAAGATAGCGTTAAATGTTTGGCATATTAAATCTTATAATGTTATAACCTGCTGACATGAGATACAATCAGAAAAAATAAATAAGAGGGGCTTGAGTTGGGGGAGAAAATTATATATTCTGTGCTAAATTATGTGACATAAATTAAGATGAAGTTCTTCTATAGCAAATGGACAAAGGGTCTTTTGAATCTTTTTTAAAAAAGGACCTTAAACACTAATTTTAAAATAATATAAAAGTTCTGATATGTGATGTCTATAGCAAAATAGTTTAATTTTTTCGCCAAAGTTGGGAAAGCTATGTTCTCTAATTACCAAATATATTTCAACTGAAGCTCTGAATCTCACCTAGCTTCAGCACAAACACTTCTTGTTTGCCTTGCTGAGCAACAATTTGTGTAATAGTCGAGTCATCCTTCTATGAGAATATGGCACCTGAGAATATAAGCTTCTCAACTCATATATTCTAACAGGTTTAGGGCGCTTTTTTTGCTTTCTTCTGGGGCGTTTTTTACCACCATTCCTCTTAGTTTCTGCAATGCTGGAAGAATCCTGCACATGTTGCTTGGGAGAAGAGCTCTTGACAGCACTGGACTGCTTTTCGGCATCAGCTGATGGAATCGAGTTTGAAAGCATTTTGGCTGGTCTCTTGGCCTTCTTTAACCTACTGAGAACAGATTTTGTCTTCTTAAAATGCATTCCAAAAAAAGCCCTCCTGGACTGATACTTGCGACGCAAAAAAACAGAGAATTTTGAGATATACTTTCTAATTATATCATTTAGTTTGGTAGGAATCCAAGTTGACTGTTTTTCTGATGTGGTTCTGGTTATTTCCTGAACAACAACTGGTCTGTACACCTTTTTGAGTAAACCTGGCTTCTTATTAGTTGTCGCCTTCCTTCTCTGAACTTTCTTTTTACTTTTTAAGTACTTATTTCTCACTGATTTTGAGATTTTGGCAGCATCACCATTTAAGAGAGTTAACTGGAAATTCCTCTCTTTCGGAACTTCACTAGATTTCAAGATCTCTGATTTTGCCAGAAATACGGAAGACCCATTGGCCCCCTGGTCAGATGTTAATTCATGTCTTACTGACACTGTTATAAAAGGTGAAGAAGTAGAGCTTTGTACATGAGCATCGTCATTTCCTTCACTGGAGGTTAGGTCACTAAAGCGAATTTGAATCCAGTCATCATTCCTGTCAGACTCTTGTATTTCTGTGTTCAGAGGAGGATTAATTGCAGTTTTTTTATTCAATGGGTCATAACAATCAAAGGAACTCAGTTTATATTTGTACTGGATGTTAATGTCCTGATTGTTTTTATCATTCTGCTGGCTAATTTCAGAGACGTTGAAGGATTCACCTTCATTCAGCTTAACATTTGAAGAAACAACATAGAATAAGGCATTGGGGTGCAAAGGCTTCAAAATGTTAGTATATGATTCAAGAAATTCAAATCTTCCAATTTGGATTTTCTTTTTTGGTCTCCTGTCGTTGCGTAAAAGTAAACGCTTCAGTGATGGCGAGTATGTCTCATGTTCACTTACTCTCTTTGTCACTATGTAACTCATGAGACTGGTCTGAGCTCCACTGCTGACTTTTACAGTCTGGCATCTAGAAGTCACTCGCCAGGTTTGTTCATAAGGCAACTTTTCTATAGGGTCATAGCTAGGTTTATCTAAGGCTACTGAAAAGTCATCAACATTATAATCACATTCTAATAGAACTTCAATGAATGCAGTGTCATTTAGGTCTGATGAGACAATCTTTCTTTCTTCACTCGAATATTTTTTTTTTACTTTCCTGGGTTCAGAGTCATCATCAAAGTAACAGTGGAAACGACCTTCCTTAAATTCCCTCACAAGAGTGTTAATTTTTATGTCATCTTCTATCATGATTTGAGACCATGTTTTCCCCACAAATGAAGGAGGGACATGAGGCAAGGCTTCAAGAACTGGTTCATCAGCCTTATCTTCCAAAACCAACTTTGCTTTTTTTGATCTCCTTCCAGAATCACCCTTAGAACCAGAGCTTGAATAGGAATCACGCTTCATTTCTTTCAGGCTAAAAGACATCTTCTTCACACCTTTTTGAGTTCGGTCATTGTCAGACTGAAAAGAGCGATCACACTGAATATTCACCCCAGAAACACAAGCTTTAGAGTCCTTATTTTTTACATCTGTACGTTTTAACTTTAACTTCAGCTTCAAACGGTTATCTCCATTAGCCATTTGAAGGTCTGCTGACTCAGGGGAGGCATTACGGCCCTTTGCAGAAACACTGCGTCGACCGCGCTTACCTCTCTGGCCTTTCTGATCTTTCTGCGTGTTGTCTTCTTTGTTAGCTTTCCGCTGTTGACGAGTCTTTGGCTGAGAAGTCTCTTCCCAATTACATTTTCTTTTAGGACTAGTAGATTTACCTCTCCTGCCTCTTGGGTTACTTTTTTTTGCCCTTTTCTTATCAGGCCCTGGTGATTGGTGAGTCTTGGACTGGCGAGAGGCATCTTTTTGAACATTTATTTCAGAACCATAAGGCTCACAGGCTGACTCTTCCAGAATGATATAGTCTTTCTTCTGGTTTACCACTTTGAAAGTCTTTCTGGATTGGTTTGACTCTGATTGAGGAGAGCCTTCACAAACATATCCTAGTTCTGAATCACAACAGTCACAGCACGCACCTTCTAGATCAAAACTTTTTGCATTTATACCGGCAATTCCTTCGACAGTCACTTGAGGCGAGTCAATCACTGGCTGACAGGAGGCATCAGAATCAGCAATCACTTCACAATCACTATCACCGGTCACCAGGTCCACCAACAGCATCTTTTGAGGATCTGCTTCTTTGACCGACACCTGAAATTCATCCACTATTATTTGAAGAGGGACATCAGAATCAGACATTATTTCAGAATCACTAGTCTTTTCTTCCATGCCAAGATGCGATGTCTTCTGAAGGTTCATTTCTTTGCAAACCATTTGAGGATGGTCAACTTCTAACTGCAGATGAATACCAGAATCACATTTTATTCCAGAAACGCTTGGTTCACAGTGCTGATTTTCTAAGTCATTATGATCCTTCTTTTCCAAGTTTATCTCTTTGACAGCCACAGGACATTGACCAACCACTAGCTGAACAGGAGCATCAGAGTCACATCTTATTTGATAGCCAGATAGTTTATAGGTATCTCCCAGGTAAATATGGCCTTCCTTCCAAAGACTTACTTTATCAGCTTTTTCAAGCTGGTCAGCCACAGACTGAAGAGGATCGTCACACGTAAAACTTATTTCAGGACCACAAGAATCATTGCTTTTATCGTCCAAATTGGCATGTTCCTCTTCCAAAATGTGTGGCTGCTCAACTGCTGGTTGAAAATGGACATTTGAAACATAAATCATTGCAGAATCCTTGGGATCATAGCCCTTGTCATGCAGACAAGCATGTCCCTCCCTCAGAAGATTTATTTCTGCAGTAGCCTCTTGAATTTCATTAGCCACAGAATGAACATGTTCATTAGAGTCAAAATTTAGTGTAGAATCACTGGGTTTGACAATCTTACCTTCCATGTCTACAGGCTTCTTCCAGCGGTTAATCTCCTTAATAATTTCCTCAGTTTGGCCCGCCACTGACTGAAAACGAACATTAGAATCATACATAATTGCAAAACCATCAGATTTATCTGTTGTCTCTTCCACATCTTCATCCTTCCAAAGGCTTATTTCTTTAACAGTTTCTCTAACCTGCTCAGCCACTGACTGAAGAGGGTCATCAGAGTCAAAACTTATTTCAGAACCACAGGATTTATGGTGTTTATCTTCTAAATCAATATGCTCTTTCTCCAAAATAGTTATTTGAGACTGATCAACTCTTGACTGAGCCAAGTAATCAGAATCCAAGCTCATGTCAGAACCACTATATTGGCTGTTATTATCTTCCAAGTATACATGACCTTCATTCTCAAGGTTTGTTTGTTTAATAGCTGCTTCAGGTTGATCAGGCACAGACTGAGGAGAAACATCAGAATCCTGTATTAATTTAGACTCACTAGGTTTATCGACTTTATTTTCTAGGTCAATATCCTTTACCTCCCACAGGTTTGTTTTTTGAATCACGTCCTGAAATTGTGCAGCCAATGGCTGAGGAGGGTCATTAGACCCCAATTTTACTTTATAATCGCTAGGTTTGCTGCTTGTGTTCTCCAGATCAACATGTTTTTTCTTCAAAGGGGCTAGCTGAGATTTCTCAATGACTGATGGACGAGGGGGACCAATATCCAAATTTATATCAAAACCTCTAGATTTAGTACTTTCAACTTCTGGGTCAACATGGTCCTCCCTCAAAACAGCTAGCTGAGGTTTTTCAGTCATCAAATGAGGAAGGACATTTATTTCAGAGCCACTATATTTATCACTCTTGTTTTTTAAAACATATTCATCTTTCTGATCATTTTTTTCTTTAACAGCTATTTGAGGTTCAGTCACTGAATAATGAGAGGCGTCAGAATCTAAATTTATTTCAGAACCGCTAAATGCAGCATGCTTTTCTTTTTGAAGCAACATTTCCTTAAGAACTACATCAGTTCTTTGAATAACTGACTGAAGGGGGAAACCGAAATCCAATCTTGTTTCAGAAACATTTAATTCATTACCCTTGTCTTTTATTTGTTCTTCTTTCGGATTGTTTATTTCTTTCACAGCTCCGTCAAGATGATGGGTCACTGAATGAGAAATAGAAGATTTCAAACTGTTTTCAGGAACATCAGGTCCATTACCCTTATTTTTCAGCTGTACGTACTCATCTTTCTGGAGGTTTACTTCTTCACTGGGATTTTCAGAATGTCCAATTGTTGAGTGATAATTCAAACTTAATCCAGAAACACTAGGCTCAATGTGCATCGGTTCTTCTTGAAGTTTCAGTCTTTTAGCAAGAACTCCAGAATTTGTCACTGAAAGAGGAGGGACATAAAAATCCAAACTTATTTTAGAACCACTGGGTTCATCATTCTTCCTTCCTAAGTGTTTATAGTCTTCTTTCTGAATAATTACCTCTTTAACACCTACTTCAGATTGATCGGTCTCTGAAGGAAGAGGTACATTGGAATCAAAAGCCATTTCAGAACCACAAAATTCATTATTCTTATTTACCTGATCAACAGGTTCCTCCTCAGCTACTTGAGGTTGGTCAACTACTGGGCAAAGATGAATATCAGAATTAAAAGTCATTTCAGAACTATTTGACCCACAGCTCTCATCTTCCATGTTAATGTCCTTTTTCCTTATTTCTTCTACATTCAGCTCAGAATGCTCAGTAACTGACAGAAGAGGAGGGTCAGAATCAAAAGTGAATTCAGAGCTGGAGCATCCATAGCTCTTAACTTCCATATCAACATTTGACTCTTTCATATTTATGTCTCCCAGAACTCCAGGAGGTTGTTCATTAGCTGACTGTTGAAGAGAAGCATGAGAATTAACACTTAGGTCAGAAACACTAGAGTTAGCACTCTTATTCTGCAGGTCAATAGCTGCTTCTTGAGGGTTTACTTCCTGAACTGCTACTTGAGGTTGGGCAGCCACTAATTGAGCATCAGTGTGGAAATTCATTTCAGGACTGTAATATTCACAGTTCATATCCATAAGGTCATTGTTCTCTTTCGGAAGATTTATTTCTTCAGCAGCCCTCTCAGGTTCATCAGTCACTGCCTCGAGAGAGGTATCACAGTCAAGATGTGCTTGAGCACTACTGGATTTGTTGTTATCGTTCACGTAGACAGGCCCCTCCCTTAGGTTTCCTTCTTTGACAGTCAGTTGGGGATGGACAATTACTGACTGAAGAGAAACATCACAACCAACACTTGTTTCAGAACAACTCGATCCATAGTTCATATCAACCAAGCCAGTGTACACCTTCTCCTGAGGTTCTGTTTCAGTGACAGCCACTGGGAGTTCCTCAATCACTGACTGAAGTGGTACAACAGAACCAGCACTTATTTCAGAGCTACCAGATCCATAGTTGTTATCTAAGTCCATGGGTGCCTCCTGAGGAAGGTCTACTTCTGCAGGCTGTTGGGCGTCGTCATCAGTTGGCTGAACTGAGGTGTCACCATCAAAATTCATCTCAGAATCACTGGAATCATAGCTTTCATCAACCAGGCGAACATGCACTGCCTTCTGAACACTAGTGCCTTTAACAATTACTTGAATTCGGTTGGTAGCCAACTGCAGAGGGCCATCGTGAACAGAACTTATTTCAGAAACACAAGATTCATTGCTGTTCTGCTGCAAATCATCATGCACTTCCTCAGAAAGGTTTGTTTCTTGGGCAGTCACTTTCGGTTGGTCAGTCACTGAATAAAAAGAGGAACTGCAATCAAAACTCATCTCAGAAGCTCTTGATTCATAGGTCTTATCTTCTTGGTCAATTTGCCCCTCGCTGCAAAGATCTTGTACAGCCACTTCAGGTTGATCAGACACTGACTGAGAGCCACAAGCAAAGTCCATTTTAGTTATCACTGAGCATTTCTGTTCCAAAGAGGCTGGCTTGTTAAAAACCACCTGCTTTTTGTCTTGGGTACGATCCATATTAGGAAAGGATTTCTCATGGTGCTTTGGAATGGCACCTTCAAAGGTTCCTTTATTAGAAGGCATATCAGTTTTATTCTGATTGACTGTGGGGTTAACTGCTAATTTGGAAACTGACTCAACATTTAAGGAACCCTCAGTACCCATAGATGCACGTGATTGAAAGCCAGGTGACAGAGTTTTACCCCGAGATTTTACATCTTCCTGTATAACCGATTTATCTGGATTTATACATACAGATTTTCTATTTGACTCTTTAGGTTTCGGATTTAAACGTGAAGAATTTTCTAGACTGGTTGAGGGCCTAGGATTTCTAGAGCCCCCGTCTCCCTGTTCAAGGGATCTGTCAACTTTGTTTGGGTCACATTTGTTAACCGAATCCAAATTGGCTGCTACTGGTAACCTAGCAGTACTAGTTATAACTGGTCGAGCATTAGCACTCTCAGGCAAAGGACGAGCAGGAGCAGTGGAAATCACTGAGGGACCTAATGGGTTTTTCCCAGTATTTGTAGCTTGACCAACACCTACTGGATTAAATTCTTTCAGGCCACTCCCAATTTTATAAACAAACTCCAAGGGCTTCTGCCGCCCCTTCTCCAATTTTTGAATAACTGATGGCCGAATTGGAACACCCTGCATACATTCCTGTGATACACTAGGTCTAGAATGCAACTCTCCAGTAGGTTCAGAATTGTGGGTGGGTATCTCTCCTCTGGCTCCAGGAGCATCATCAGCCATTTCTTCAGAAGCAGAGTCATCCATGAGAATCACTTCAGCAGCTGCGTCATCCCCAGCAGGCGCTGCATCATCCCCAGCAGGTGCATTATTCCCGGCAGGCGGGGCGTTATTCTCATTTGGTCCTGATCTAAAAAGAAAAGGGGGAAATCATAAAAAGTTTTAATATCTGTTTAAAATGTTTAAATAAGGACACAATGGTATTTTCTTTTTATCCTAGGCAAGATTCTTAGAGGACAAATAATTGAGCCAATCACACCAGGCTGTATAATGCATTTCAGTAAGGTAATGAGTGCAGCTGGAAGTAGCTCCACCAATTGATACTTAATAAACACAAATGGCTCCTAAACATACGAAAAATGCAAAGGCATACCTCATTTTTTGGTTATCAGAGCAGCAAATAGCATAAAGTTTAACACAAGTTACTTAACCTTTTAGGCTTTAGGCCTCCCCTTCCCCCCCCAAAAAGATAATACTATTTCCCTCATTAGATTGTTTTGAAAAGTAAACTAGTTGTTACATGTAAAGAACATTTTTTTTAAATACTGGAAAATAGTAATCATTCACAGGTATTAACTATTATTATTTTAACACATTGTTTGGGCAAAGGTGCAATAACAGGCACTTCAACACACTATTGGTAGGAATATAGATGAATTTATATGAAGAACAATTTTGTAATGCCTATTAAAATTAAAAATGCCAGGAAGAGTCTAAAGAGATATAACAAGCTAATGCAATCTGATTATCCTGGATGGGATCCTGAACCAAAAAAAAAAAAAAAAAAAAAGATATTAGGTGAAAACTAGGGAAACCTGAATAAATTACATAATTCAGTTAATATATTACATTGGTTCATTAACTGTAACAAATGTACCACATTAATGTAAGATGTTATTAATAGGGAAACTGGGTGAGGGGGTATATAAAAACTCTCTGCACTATCTTAATTTTTCTGTAAATCTAAAACTACCTAAAAATATAGTCTCTTGAAAAATAATAAAAATTTTAAATATATTAACACCTAAAAATACCTTTATTACATATTTTTACATTTGGGAGATGCCACAATTTCTTAAGAGAATATGCATACATATAAAAAATATACTATCACAATTAGTATCAAGATAGTGCTTTGGTATTGTAAAATAAAAATGTTAAGCCTGGCATCAAAAATAATATTGAAGAGCCAAAAATTGCCATCATTTTTCATACTTCTGAACTCTAATCAGTAAAATTGCAGTACAATAACCACTCTACCCTAGCTTTTCAGAACCCTAGTGGAGTATCTCCATTTGTCTTAAACACTCTCACAACATTCTCAAAATAAAAAATCAATTTCGTATCATTTGGCTAAGAAAAGAAAGGAAGAAAAAGACACGCAGAATCATGAAATCCATCAAGATGGCAATGTGCAAAGGGGAGTTACTAGATACCATTTCACATTATATTCCCTGATTCAAAGATGCACTTTAAGAAGGGCTGAATGCTAACGCAGATATCTGCTGTAACACATAACAACAACTATGCACTAATATTATTCCACTCGGTTACTTTACCTGCTTTCTTGGTAATGATAGGGGTGGTGCAGCAGGACATCCTGCAAGAAACGTTCCATCAGACTACTACTGGGGACCTCAGCATCTCGCTCTCCTGCTCCTGATCCTGCTCCTCCTGATCCTCCCGGTCCTCCTTGTCCTGCGGGTCCTCCTTGTGCTGCCGGTCCTCCTTGTCCCGCGGGTCCTCCTTGTCCTGCTGGTCCTCCTTGTCCTCCTGCTCCTCCTGCTCCTCCTGCACCTCCTGCTCCTCCTCCACCACCACCACTCCCACCACCCATCCGTTCTCTATTCTGTGCGGTCATGAATCTGTGTTCTGGACTGTTCACATGCTGTACAGAAGAAAGAAACTGAGTATTTTTAAATGGGTCATATTCGTCAGCGAGAGTTTCACAAAATGGATTCATTTACAAATACGCTTCCTGATAGACGTATACGTTGAAATACCCTTTCTATAAAGCAATTCTAAAATATACATCTAAAATCCGTAAGATTACCTTTCTCTTAGATATAATAATGACGTCTCTCTAAGTCTCTCCTTAGAGAATCGTCTTAAATGTGGGCGATTTGTGCAAAAGATGATGCTTAATCACAGCATAACAAGCATCTCTTCTTTAAGATTTTTTTGTATCGATTTTCAGAGAGAAAAGGAGAGGGGGAGAGACATCTATGTGAGAGTGAAACATCAATTGGCTGCCTCCTGCGTGCCCTGTACCAGGAATCAAACCCACAACTTTTTTGTACTCAGGATGATGCCCAACCAACTGAGCCACCTGAGCCAGGGTATAAATATCTTTTCTAAATCTCATTTTCTGTGTGGTGTTTGTATATAAAAGTACAGTATCTTTTTATGGCAGCCCAACAAGCTTTTTAAACTCACTTATCAATACTAATAGTTTACCTAGGTAACTTTAGAATTTTCTATTCCACAATCACATTGTGTACAAATAAGAATAGTTTTATTTATTCTTATCTAATCTTTATCATTGTAATTCTTTTTCTTTTTCTTATTTATCTGACTAGGACCTCTGGTAAAATATTGCATATAGTTTAACTCAAGCATCAAATCTATTTGTTCCTCAATATATTTGGATCTAATCTTTGTTTTTATTTTTAAACCTATTTTTATTATTCTTGCTAATACAATGTCCCTATTTCTCTTCTTTCTTGCTGTCTTGTGAACTATTTTTATTATTCCAATTTGTTCCTATTAACTTACAGATATATTAGTCCATTAGTGGGAACAGTATATAACAAGCAACCTGACCTACCAGTCTAAAATTATTTGTTACTTTTACTCTCTTCTCGAGCAATGCAATGTCCAATTAACTCAATTTACTTTCCTTCCAATTTATATGCCATTTCTGTTAATCCCATGTGACATTAATTATTTAGATTGCCTACATATTTATACTTCCATTGCTCTTTATTCCTTCCCATATCTCTGAGCTTCCAACTGGAATTCTTTTCCTTGCACCTGAAGAAATACTTTTTCTATTTCCTTTAGTAAGGGTCTGCTAGACATAGTTCCTTAATTTTTGTCTTTGTAAAATAAAATGTTTCTATTGCACCTCCTTTTAAATGATATACTTATTAAATATAGAATTCTAAGGTAGTGTTATTTTCTTTCTTTTGGCTTCTACTGTTTTTGTTTAATATTCAGCCACATCGGAGTTCCTTATTTCTTCACTGCCTTAATAGTTCTCCAAAGCCTTGAAATTTGAACTTTCAAAGATAGGACAAATTATTTTTTGCTGTCATTAACAGTCTTTTTTAAATGTCCGTTTAGTGCAAGAATATCCAAATGTCTAAAAATTACTTTAAGCAAAAAAAAAAAAATTACACAAGAGCTTATTGCATAAAACGTGTGTTAAAGATTTAATATATTTTATCATTATCAAAGGTTCAACAGATAATCTCCCAGTCAAGTGATGATATAATTCATGAGAGAAATATTAAAAAGAGTTTTGAGATTTATTATCTGCCTCCTCGTGTTTATAACCAGCATTAAAAAGTATTTCTTTTTTAAAAGGCGGAGGTGTGGAAATCACAATAATAAAACTTTTCCTTAATATAAATTTAAGTGATTACTGTTAGATAATTAAACAAGGCAAATGCACTAAAAAGATTTTTTTTCACACGTTATAAACCTGTGTTTGATATGTAAGATTAAAGTTTAGCACTAGCAGAACCAGAACTTGATTATACTACAACTTCACCTATGACACGATTCCCTTATGAACATAAATGCAAAAATCCTCAACAGAATACTTACTAGCAAACCAAACCCAGCAACACATAAAAAGCATTATACACCGTGATAAAGTGTAATTTTTCCCCAGGAATGCAAAATTGGTTTAAAATCTGAAACTCAATCAATTGTAATTGCTATAATAGACTGAATTCTGTTCCCGCCAAATTTATATGTTGAAGTTCTAACTGCCAAAATGACTCTGTTTGGAGACAAGGCTTTTAGGAGCTAATTAAATCACATCATCTAGAAACATTAACTCAAAGTGAATCGAAGATCTAGATGTAAAAACTAAAACTTTAACACTCTTAAAGAAAAACACAGGCATAAATCTTCATGACCTTGGATCAGGCAATCCTTATGAGACCCATCACACATGCAACAAAAGAAAAACAAAGTTCAACTACTGTAAAATGTAAAACTTTTGTGCATCGAAGCATAAAACTAAAAGTCCTTACCTTATTTTACAACGTCTTACAGAATCTAATTCTCTGAATTCTTTGCCTATCACTCAACCCTCTCCCACCTCACGCTCTCCCTCTACTGCAGTCACAATGGCCACTTGGCTTTTAGGTTAGCATGCCAACCATCCATCTGTCTCAGGGTCTCTATCCTTGCTCTCTGTTCTCTCTACCTAGAAATTCTTCCCCTACAGGTAAGCAAGCCTGGCTCCTGCACTTCATTCAAATCCCAACTAATGTTATTTCCTGAACCTCAGCTAACCACCCTACCTAATATTATACTCCCTCCCTTATTTTATTTCCCTCGTAACATTTATCACAATCTGACATAAGTATTAAGTTTATATATCCATTTTCTGTTTGATTGTACCATAATATAAGTTTCATAAATAAAAGGACCTGGTTTTGTTCATGGTCATATCCCTAGAACCTTAAACAGTGTCTGTCATTGAGAAGGTTGTTATTATGATCTGTTTAATGAATGAATTTTTTAAAATGACTAGAATGTGAAAGAAGAGGTAGTCACTCAGAAGTCCTTTGAGGTGTAATAACAATATTAACAGGGTCCTCTCACCTCGTCCAGATCGGTATAGCGCAGGAGGCAATAGCTGCAATATCCGTATCTGTTTGGCATGTTGAATAACCAAAGTCAAAAGGTATTGTCGTTGAATATTCAAAGACTGGGGAAAAAATGGCAAAAATCACAATTCCTTACTATCACAAGGAAAATAGCTACGATTAATATCAGAGAACAGAATTTCGTTCTTGAAACCTAACCACTCTTTTTTCTCATAATTATGAAAATAGATAAGGCTTCTTCCCATGAGATACGGAATCAATCAGTGAACCTAAAGTAAAGATGATCGCATTAGGACTGATACAGTATTGAAGAATACCGTACTCAATTTTAAAGACAAATTACTATTTCTAAGTTGTTACTATCGTATATTTTCTATACACTAATGAGGCTCATGAATTTTCCCATTATGTTTCTATACAAAATCCCAGGTTACTTAAATTGCCAGTGTCATATGTAACATCTAATTCTCTGTCATGAGAGGAAAGATCACACTTGGATTTTCTGTTTAGTCCAGAAAGGGGCAGATTTTGAAATACTTTACCCAACAAAGTTGCTGAAAATAAAAATAACAACAAATTTAACCTCTGAAATGCAAGACATTTCTCTGACAATTACATAAACCAAATGAGGAATTTTTTTCCAATTGGTGTAATGAGATTTCTCTACAAATATTTTCCAAGTTTCTACCCCTTAAAACTATAATCCTTTAACAATACATACTGCAGTGATTTCTAAATGAGAATAAATATCAAAATCATCCCCAAAAATTTTGATTTAGCAGAGCTGAGACAATCTAGAATTTAGAATTTTTTAAATTCCCAGGTAACTTTTATCTACATCTAATTCATTCACTGACACAAAGTATATATAGTTTATGATTATTTGAGTAACAAATTCAATACAGTTTTTGCTGTTTTCTTAAAGTTAAAATAAAACTGTAAGAAATAATTTTATCACATTTTAAATTCTAATTATTGTAAACATTGTAGGTTGGGAAATATAAAACAAAATGATCCTATAGCATTATGAATATTTCTGATAAGAAGGATGGCTCTGCAACAGAAAAAGTTGACTCATTAAAATCAATGTTTAAAAATTATTTCAGAGTCTTAACACCAGTAAAATGAGAACAGAAAATAGCTTCATTAAGTAAAATGCTGTAACATTCACTTACCTATTACTTTTTAGTATGAGAAACTGACTTTTCTACTTCCCACACTTATGTGGAAAGTGAATCAATTAAACCAGCCTCTGAAATAAAGAATATATAAGAAGTGACTTACTTGTAATTTAGTTTTATTTCCATTTACTTCATTTGTAATCTGAAGCAACAAAGTGAATCAAGCTTTAAGTTTATTTATAGATATGAAAATTTTCAGGTTGAGAGAACCCTAGAGCTTAAACCTAAACGTTGAAAATCATTACATAAAAAACTTTTTAGTGCTTTCTTAATGAAAACATTCATTGAATGAAAGGCAAAGTGAAAGCATGAGCCTAATATCACACACACACACACACACACACACACACACACACAATCGAAATACTTCAAATATTTTTAAAATCTTTAACCTTTATGTCCTTCAACTCCCGTTGCATTATTACCTGCCATTTCCATCATCTTCAGTGTCATATACATTCTACAATGACAATGAGCTACAATGAATCAGAAGCACCTGTCGGCATTTTTTAAAACTCACATGCTAGGACTCACCTGAAAAACTTACTGAATCAAAATCCGCTGAAGAGACAAGCCCATGCATATTCCACATATTTTTAAAAAATATTTTTTATTGATTTCAGAGAGGAAAGAGAGAGATAGAAACATCAATAATGAGAAAGAATCATTGATCGGCTGCCTCCTGCACTCCCCACACTGGGGATGGAGTCTGCACCCCGCAACCCGGGCAAGTGCCCTGACAGGGGAATTAAATCATTAAGTCCTGGTTCATAGGTCCTCGCTCAGCCACACTGGCCCAGGCAATTCCACATATTAAAAATGCTCCCGGGTGACTCTGATATAGGTTGAGCCAATAATATGTCATTCCTTTATGTACTAATAAAATTCTTACTTAAAAGGATCATTTCTTTGGGGTCTGGGATTGTATTGCATTGCATGACTAACTAGGTCTTTTTATACAATCTCTGAATTCTACTGGTACCTGGTATTTTTAAGAAGTAGCAAGTCATTTACCTTCAGCAGAAAAGGGCAGGTATTTCATCAGCTGTATTAGTCCCAGCAAACATCTGTAAATTAAAATAATTTTTTTGAAAAAGATAAGCTCCGTAAGTGTCTAACACTTGCCAAATAAACACCTCTAAGTTATATTTCTTTGAAAAGAGACATAATTAAGTTTCCAAAAATAAGAAGAGAAAAAATATTAATTCTTGAACACCCTAAATGACTGCCTAAGATGCTCTAGAACAGAGTAACTGTGATGGTCCATATAATCCCCATCAAAAACATCAAATCTCTGGGATTTGAGAATAGCAGCTGGAGGTGCCTCTAAGGTTAAGAACAAAGATACCATCAAACTCCAAATAAGCTCCATAAGAAACTTTTAAAAGAAATATTTATGTGAAATTAAGTTTAGGTTCTGAACTCACCACCCGACTCTTAGTTCCTGTGTTAATTTTAATGAAAGATACTGTCAATTCTTTACCATCTATCTATATCTATTGACAACTCAGCCAAATTATCAATTCTTTATTTTTTTTTCCACACTGTTGTAAGCAGTGTTGATTCTTATCCAGGATTACTGGTGAACACAAAATGCCGCTGCTTTGACTCAAAAGAGCTGGTGACAGCGTTGTATATTCAAAGAATAGATATTCAGCACCTATCCTGTATAAGGTGCCATGGTAGAAGCTTTAAGGGATAGAGAGAAATATAAGACAAGCTTTCTTGCCCTTAAGAAGTTTAAAATGGAATTAGGAAATTAACGCAAAAATACCAGGTGGTATCTGAGAAATGCGTAAGCACAAATAATAACTGCTAATTTGTTTTTAACAGGAGGGGCCAGGATGCATAGTAGATATGAGTGCTTTTTGTTTTGTTTTTTAAAACTGGAAATTGGAAAATGGGTAGAATTAGCTTACACAAAGGTCAGAAAAAGATATTCCAAGTAACAAAAAAGCAAAAGTACAGAAGCAAGAAAGCACAAGGTATATTTGGAGATATTGAGCTGACAAGTACAGAGAGAGCTGAGGTTTCCTTTAAGAATTTAAGGGGCAATAAAGCAAGAAAAGTAGATTGAGTTTTGACATGATAAGGTTTCAAAGTGGACTAAAGAATCTAGACCATATCTTTAGGCAGTATGGAAATATTTTGGAAAGAAGCATATATATATGCTTTAAGAAAGAGTGCTTTAAAGAAGTGCTTTAAGAAAATTCTGGAACAATGGTTATTTCCTACTCAAAGGAGCTTTTCCAGGGTAAGGAATATAACTGTTACACTATTCAGCACCATTTCCTAGAATACTGGAGAAATTAATTTATACCCAAAATATTCAAGTTCAAAGAAACAGTATCCTTTAGAGCAAAAATTTAGTCTCATTATGCTTGCAAATTAGGAAAACACTCACAATTTTTTTTCTTTAAAAATGACTTTTATTCATTTTTATTATGAAAGTAAAACGTACTTATTATAATGCAATTATATAGCTAAAGAAATAATGAGCATAAAAATCAACCATAATCCCACTATCCACCATTAATTAACATTTGTCATATATTCTTCTTTGTTCTAAACATGTTTTTATAAAAATTGAATGATACTATTTGGTCCATTCTATAGCCTCCTCTGTTACTTAACCCAGTGGTCGGCAAACTCATTAGTCAACAGAGCCAAACATCAACAGTACGACGACTGAAATTTCTTTTGAGAGCCAATTTTTTTAAACTTAAACTATATAGGTAAGTACATTGTTATTAACTTAATTAGGGTACTCCTAAGGCTTAGGAAGAGCCACACTCAAGGGGCCAAAGAGCCGCATGTGGCTTGCAAGCCTCAGTTTGCCGACCACGGACTTAACCATATAGATAAGCACCTCTATGTGTTACATAATTCCAAAACAGAATGTTTAATGATTGCATAGTATTTATTTCATCTTATTAGTGTAAGAAGAAAGCCTTCTTATCTGCTAGAACCCAATAATTAGTGAACTTTTAAAAAACTGTATACACACATAATCTTACTATTTTATCTAACTTAAAATATAGAAATGTATGTGTGTTTTATTTAAGGTCAAATCAGGCTTTTTTGTTTCACTGAGGGCTTTCTGTGCATAGGAAAGCGAGAGTTCCGAGTCATTTTTTTTTCCCCATGCTTTCAAAAACCTCATCATAATAATTTACACTCAACAAGTTTCCATTTTGCTCCTCTAAAGCAGAACAAAAACTTAAAGACATATTCAAAACTGAGAGCACCATTATGAGTGTTTAGGAATTTGTGCAACCTTTTACAGTTGTCCTGCCCAATTAAGAATTTTTGCACAAGCGTTTTTTTATAGTCCAAAGCATTTAACTTATTTTTCATAAGTGTAACTACTATAAAAATGACAATGCTTACACTCTTATTTCATTGGGGTATGTTAATGTTTAAAACTGCACAAAGCGACATGGGCAATGAACAGAGACTCTGGACTGTCTGAAAGGATTTCACAACTGTCTCAAAACCAACATAAAATTGCATTTATTTTTTTTTTCCTGATTATTTCTTGCACACCTGTTCTGTTGACGTGAGTTCAGAGCTATAGTGTGTGTGTGTTCCTCCCGCTGACTTCGGTGTTGAAATAGAAGCTAACAAAATTCAGAATCCCTATGGGAAATATTTGTCAACAGTCTGACAAGAGAGAGAGCAATTTACTAGAAAAGACAAGAGAACAGCAATTGGTCTGTTGAATAAAATAATTTAATTACCTGTCTAGGAAAGGGGGCAGGATTGGGAAGCAAATACTATTTTTTAAAATCGTAAATCATTGTCTCTTTCTTTACAACGTTAAACTGATTTGACTTCTCTTTTTTTTTTTTAATTACCCATTTTACGCTGGTTTAGCTCTAGTGACAAGCATTATCCTGGACACCTCAATTCAGTCTTATTAAAATAATAATAGCTAGCTTTTAGTGAGTACTTAATCTGACCCAGGGACTATGTCAACAGTTTCACAAGCATTATTTCATCTGAATATCAAATAGATTTACAAAATCTAGAAACTGAGGTTCAGAGAGAAACGGTATTTTGTTCCAGGTCACACACTAATACCCAGTGCAGCAGGGATGTGACCCTAGGTCAATCTGAGCAGTCCCCGCTCCTAACCTCTTCGCTACCACAAAATGCTCCCTTCTCTGCATTTTCGGGAATGCTAATTGCTTGTTTTAATATTAGGTGAAAACAAATAATTAGGAATCTAATTTGCCTCAATAAACACTGTCACATATTCCAAAGAAAAGAGTAAAACTAATATTTAGCATAATTGCATCATTGCTCCCATTCTGAGATGAGCGCTGACAGTACCTTGGATTAGTGACTTTCAAAATTAAATATCGTGGCACAGGAAAGCAATACATTGTGTATCACAACCCAGCAGGCACACATGCACGAAGGCGAAGGCGCGCGCGCACACACACACACACACACACACACACACAGTTTTGCGAAAACAATACCTTCATGATGCGTAATGTAATGCATTCTGGTCTTTTCTATGCTATTTTGTTTCCCTTTTTTTTTAAGTGCTCATTATGACTCACCAAATTAATTTCACAATTTGCCAATGAATGGATTGAAAACTACAATTTGTAAGAAAAAACACTGCCTCACATTATTAAGCAGAGCAAACACTATGTTATAAAAGATGGTTGTGACCCTTAATTCAGTCTATTGCCATTATATCCAATATCTTGGCCATTATAGTGATGCTTTTCAAGTATTTAACGAGTGTCTTTACTAAGGCTGACGGTTGTTGGCCAAGGTGCAGGGGGAAAAATCACTGCCTTTCACGCTTTGGGTCCAAATCAGTGCGCGCTGATAAGGCAGTGGAGGGATGTTTACGCATCTATATAGAGAACATCTTCAATGTATTAAGTAGAAAAAGCAGATCACATTAGTACCCCAAATATGTAACAAATTAATATAATTAACGAAACCCCAATTAACAGTGACTCTCTTAAAGATGAGCTTGCTATGGGCTTTTTCAGTGTGGTTTTTTTTTTTCCTGATAATATCTATTTGCTGTAAATATATATATACCTCTATTCTGGGGGTAAAAAAACCGTTTTTGTTCCTTGAAAGCCAGTATCTCGTTACGCATTTCTTCCACGCGCTACCAGAATCACCGCGTCGGATAATGTTAGGAGCTGGAAAGGGCCTTTAGCCGCGCGTAATGACGACGGCGTAATTTGACCAGATTTACACAACTGTTGCACGGCGATAGTAAAATGATCGTTAACAAAAAAAACTAACGTTTCCAAAATAAATTCTAATCGCGGGAAGCTGGCAAAGACCGAAGTCTGGGGGCAGCTGGACACAGCGCAGGGCACACGGGGAAGGGGATTCGTAGACAGGTGGCTCCGGACCGGCCGCGGTCCCACAGGTGCCCGTGCGAGTTCCCGCGGGTACAAAGCCTCAACTCCGACCTCGGCGGCCGCCCCTCTCCCGGCCCCCGCGCAAGGCTCGTCCGCGGACCCCTCGGATCACGGAACCCGACGGAAACACAAGGCAGCCCGCGCCCCACCTCCACCCCGCGCCCCAGCCGCCGCGATCCCCGCCACCGCGATCCCCGCCCGGAGACGCCGGCCCCGCTCGCGCCCGAGGCGCAGAAAGGCACTGGGGAGGAGGGAAGCCGAGGACCTGCGAGGCGAGCGCGGGAGCCGGGCAAGCGGTCCGTGGGTCCCTCGGGAGGAAGAAGGCGCCCAGGGCGCGAGGCAAGCAGGCCCCACCCCCGGCCGCGCGCACAGAGCCCGCGGGCGTCGCCCGGGCTGCGCGCCGACTCGGCCAGCCCGCCCGCGCCCGCCCCTCCGTCCCCGCCGGTTCTCACCTCCGTGGAAGCCGCCGGATTCTTCCGGGCCCCGGAGGAGACCGAGGACCGGTGGGTGCGCTGCCGTCCTATTCCGGATCCATGGCGAGTGCCCGGACCCGGAGCCGTCCAGAGCGCCGCGGCCGCCGAGCCTGCAGCCCGCAGCCCGCAGCCCGCGGAGCCAGATATAGGAGCCGCCCGCCTCTCCCGCCGCTGCGAGAGGAGAAGCGGAATGAGAGCGTCACTGGCAGGACCTGGGCCCCCAGTCACGACTCAGCCCACGTCGTCCTCCAGGGGCAACGCTGCGTTGCAGCCCCGAATGAGGTTTGACGTCAAGGAAGGTGCGAAAACAAGGCCCCTTCTGACGCAGGCTCAGCGGACCGCCTCCAGCCCACCCCCCCTCCGGGCGCCTGAGCCCCCTCCTCCCGCCCCCAACACTCCCCTCCCTACATCTTTTAAAGCGAACACTTCCTCCAGGGTCAGGGCCCCGCTCCGAGCTTGTGAAATCAAACCTGTTCCAAACAAAATGACCAGGCTCAGAGCGCAGGGAAGGCGCGAGATAGACACCGAGGTGGTTACTCTCGGAGGGGCCAGCTAGAAAACGCTTGCCAATTCCGAGCAACACACAGGAGCTGCAGAAAAGAAAATGGGGCTCCGAGGGGCTGGCGATTTGCGCTGTTCCGGTGTGTTTACCGCAGTGAGCTGCATCTAACAAAAGCAGCTGTTCAATGGGCGCTTGATTGGTGCTAGACACTGGGCTTAAGGTTTAGATGGGATTCTTGCATTTCATCCGCAGGGCAAGCCTTTATAGGATCTTAGGATGAATCCTACTGTACCTTTTCACAAACGAAAAAAACCCTAGGCTTGGGGAGGTTAGGTATTCAAAGACCTGTACTGCACACGAAAGGGTTACGAATATTAACCAAAACCCACTCAGTTATTCAGTGAGATTCTGTACTACCCACTGCGAATGCAGCCTTGTGCAAAAACAGCTTAGTGTAATGAGGGACACAAACCTGAATTCATCACGCTACTGAATGTATTATAACCTGTGACAAGGAAAATAATCATACCTAAAATGGAGAAAGACTTGTTGGGAGAGCTTATGTCTTATGTAAAAAAAAAAAAAATTAAATCATAGATGTGCTACTTTGCTCTTTGGTTATTGCAATAATTATCATTACATGTTTTTTGATAAGCATGTGGGTTTGCCCCCCCCCCCTTTTTTTTAACTTGCCTATTGCTTTTGCATTCCTAGTTTACATTCTTTGTGTATTTTTCATCTCCTGCCTCTCCTGCTATATCTTTCTCCCATTTTAAACCGGCTATCGCAACTGTTCAGTTTATCACCCCCTTCAGATTTTTTTAAGACACAAACAAAAGCACTGATTTTTTTTTTTTTAAGGCAAGGTCTTTTCACATTTCAACCTTGGAATTGATGAAAGAAAACTCATTATACATTAACCCAGTCCCCATGACATAATGTATTTCACAGATGCTAAGACACACATTTTTTACACTGAAAACAGGATGCGTTTTACAAACTGAGCTCTTAACATTGGTCAGGGGGGGCTGTATTAACGCGGCTGCCGTTGCCGCCACAGATAGACACTTGGATACGGCTGGCTGTTCACACTGCCCTTATTTCAACTGAATTAAGTGCATTGTGTTTTAAAACTCACAACCCTAGAAGGAGTGGATTAACAGGTATAGGAGTCTCTCAGACTTGAAGAGGATTTTTCCTAGGAAAAGAGGGCAGATTTCCCTAGGACCGAAAAGATTCCTCCAGCAATTAGCAAAGAGAGATATGGGACCGGCTAAAAGCTATTAGACCCCTGAGTTACGCACCAAGTACATTAGTTTTTAATGCATTTTGGAAACCTATATCCGAACATTTAATAAGCCTAACACACACATACATACACACACACACACACACACACACACACACACTCCCAAAAAGTGAAATATATGAGTTACTATTCCTAATGGTATGGTTAGTCAATTGCAATCCCTCTACGTTTTAGTAAAAAAAAAAATCATTAAAGAAGGAAAATGAATCCTGAATGTAACCTGAAAAGAATCCATTAACCTCTTCTGGTTAGATCAAGAAAATGCCAGCAAGAAAACTTTCTGAATAGCATCGGCTGCGTGGGGAGAATCCCTGGATTCAATAGCGAAGCACTTTTAAGCCCGTTTGGTGGCACAGGAGACAGTACAGCATGGAAAACCACAGCCGTTCAACAACTGAACCAAAAAGTGATTTAGAAAAAGGTGAAGTTCTTGCAACACTGCAGCCAGTTTTATGTTTCCCTTTTTATGCACCCACCAGGTTGATACATAATAATCTATTTCTAAGTATGAAAGAGTTCTTTCACTAAGGTTGAAATACAACTACTAAATGACAAGAAATCATTCCATTTTAGTTTACTTGGCAGCAAATTTTTTTTTATTGTTGTTAATCCTCACTCGAGGAGATTTTTCCACTTATTTTATAGAGAGTGGAAGGGAGAGGGTGACACAGAGAGAAACTTCCATGTGTGTGCGGGACCAGGGCTGGGGATCCTGCAACCACGGTACATACCCTTCACCAGGATTGAAACCCTGACCCTTCAATCCAAAGGCCAACACTCCGTCCACTGAGCCAAACCGGCTAGGGCTACTTGGCAGCATTTTTTTTTATCCCAACATGACATTATCATAAAGGTGGAGGAAGTGCCATCGTGCGTCAGCTGCGCAATCTTTCCAGGCCAGATTTCTGTCCAGTGGCCGTGGGGACTTTTTAGCAGAGCTTAATTATCTATAAAGTTGAGCTCTAAAAGTTAATATTTCCCCTCAATCCTTTGTTATCCCATTATAGATCACAACCCATTCATTCAGCAAACATTTATTTAAAAGATCCTAGGTTGATTTTATATGCATTTCAGTCCCTCCCCCATAGAGAAAAAAAGTTATCCTACGTATGTGTTATTTCACATTCTCCTTTCTTCATCAGAATGAAAACTGCTTTTTTATGTTCACAAGTCATAAAAATTCCAATAATTCCTATATTTTATAAGCTGTTTAAGCTAACATTAGGCTAATGTCTTAAAAGGAAAATGCTATAGGGAAAACCTAGGTCCCATTTCTTTTTTTTCTTTAGTTTTTTATTTTTATTTATTTATTTTAGAGAGAGAGAGAGAGAGATAGACATCAATCTGTTGTTTCACTTATTTATGCATTCATTGGTTGGTTCTTGTATATGCCCTGACTGGGGGCAAGTGAGCTATCTGGCTAGGGTTAGGTCCTAATCCCGAATCAAAAAAATAAATAAATAAAAATATATTTAGATTCCATCCGGTAAGAGATTGGATTATTTACCTCAAAAATTATATTACTGTACACATCTACCTATTCATAGTCAGGTGAAATCACTAGGAAGCTTTCACCCACTGGCGTGGCATTTCACCTCTTTAAAGAGTATAATGTCATTTTTAAAGGAAAAGGATTCACTCATATTCCACATCCAAATCATGACTTTAAAATTAATTAGGAGGGTCACAAAATATCTCCATCCATTATGTCTTGTCCTTGATTCCTCCCTGTAAGATGACCTCCATCCTTGACAAAAATTTTATCCAAAAGGAGAGGGAAGGATGATAATGTAATGTCTTCATCTTACTGATCATTAGAACAAGAAGAAACACATAGCTTAAAAACTACAGACTTATATGGTGGACAAATGGAGGATGGCAGCGTAAATGTGGGGACGGGCTAGAGTGCAGGAGGAGATTGTGTGAATGGGTTAAATCCTCATCCATCAGATAAGAATGTAATGTGTAATGTGTGAAGTCAGAGAATCACTAACTAGCACTATAAGCCTATTTTTAACTAAACCTAGAGATGACCCACCAGAGCTCAAGACAATGTTTTTCGTGGTTGCTCCTGTTTGTCAGGAGTAAATGTGGGCAAAGGCATGGCAATGGAGCAGGCGACTACAATTCTAACAGTATTTCCCACACGTCAATTTAAAATTATGCACAATGAGCCCTGGCTTGGGGGCTCTGTGGGGTGGAGTATCATCCTGTGCACCAGGTGGTTGCAGATTTAATTCCTAGTTGGGGCATGTGCCTTGGTTGCAGGTTCGCTCTCCAGTCAGGGTGTGTGCAAGAGGCATCCCATAGACAGTTTCTCTCTCTCTCTCTCTCTCTCTCTCTCTCTCTCTCTCTCTCTCTCTCTCTCTCTCTCTCTTCCCCCCTCCCACCCTCCCTTTCTCGCCTCTCTGAAAATCAATAGAAGGAGCATATCTTCGGGTGAGGATTAAATAAATAAATAAAATATGCACATGAATGAGATTTAACTTATCCATTATAGTTTTCCCATCCTATTCTTCCTTCCATGTAGTCAAAACCAATTCCTTTCCACTTTTATATTCTGTAGATAAACCTGTAATACAACTCCATACAGTGGCATAGCTGGGACATGGTTTGACATAGTTGATTTCCAATACACAATTCTTTACCAACTCTTACCATATCCCACTCCTTTCTCTTTTTTCTTTCCTTCCCCTCTTGTTTCTCCCTACCCATTTTTAATTTTTTTTCCTTTCTTTTTTTCTTGCTAGTAAAACCACAACCTGTAGCCCTTAAAGATAGTATTTTTAACTTCTGGTGATAATCAGGACTGACAATGTTACTTACCTCACCCTTGTTCCTTCCTTTAATTCAAAAGTCATTTCAAAGCTTATGTCCTCTGGAGTTTTAACTTTTTTTAAAAAAAGTATTATTATTGCCTTTCCATACAGTGAAGTCATTAATATGAGAACTATATATATTCTTGAGCTTTGCCCCCTATTAAACTTCCAAATGTCTTCACTGGTTGACTTGCAACAGTATAGAATTATTTCATGGCTGAAGTATCTCCCGTCCTTACCACCAAAGCCTCTACAAGATGCCTCACTATCACAAGGTCAATTGTATCACCTATATTTTCTTATTTTATGTATTCCTGATGCTCTGAAATTTGAAGCCCAAGGACCCAGGGGTCCCCCCTTCCCAGGGTTAACTAATTCCCAGACATAAGGAGACAATGTGCCTTCCAGCAAAGCTTTGATGTGCAAGTGAACCAGTCCCTGAGTCCAAACTGCCCTCTCATCTCCGTTTATCAGACCTCTGGCCCTAGCCCTTCATTACAGGGCCAGATACCAGACAACTAGAGATCCAATCTCCAGGCAGTCTGCAGAAACTATTCAAACTGTCCAGTTATCGTGTGCACGTACGTACCCTTTGCTCACCTTGCTTAGCCCATTCCTTCCCGCTTCTCCAGGAGCCCTTCCCGGACTGACCTGCTGTTTCCAGGAAACCATGAATATAACAAAAATATTTCCCCCCTGGCAATCATTTTTGTGTCTGTGTGTCTTACTTTATCTGCGAAAAACAAGTCTAGGGTACGTTTTTTAGAGCAATTGGAGCAGCGAGCAGAATAGCTTTGCACCAGAGGACAGGATTTGTATGTACTTAGATGGTTGGGCTCACCAACAGAGGGGCCACTGCTGGTTGTGGTCACTCTGGCTGCTTTCTGGCTATATTGTTGTTGTTTTCTCGGGTATTGCCATGATTTCCCGCCTACAGTTGGAGGGTTCAGGAGCTGAGTGCCCTCTGCTCCTGGAGGGCCACTTGCAATGCCAAGCATGATGCCACTGCAGCAGGAGGAGATGGAGTGACTGGAAAGTAGACTGCATATCAAGGCTTGATTCATACAACTATCTCTTCGGACCACAATGGTGTGAAGACAGAAATTACTAGTGAAACAAAACTTGAAAAATTAATCATATGTGGAAATTAAACCACAGCTTTGAAAGAACTAATGCGTCAAAGAGGAACTCATAAAAGAATTTACAAGGTATCCTGATACAAACAAAAATGGGGAAAAAAAGTCAAAGTTTGCACGATGCAGGAAAAGCCGTTCTAGAAGGGATGTTTATAACGGAAAAACAATATAGTAAAAGTAAAAAAAAAAAAAAAAAACTCAGCCTAACTTTAACCTCAAGGAAAAATGTAGAGAGAACAACACACTAAGCCAAAAGTAGCAGCAGGAAGAAATAATACAGATTAGAGCAGAAGTCAATGAAATAAAGATTGGAAAGACAGTAGAAAAAAAATCAACAAAGTAAGAGTTGCCTTTGTGAAAAGATGAACAAAATTGAAACCCTTTAGTTAGACAACCAAGACAAAAAGAGGGAGGACTCAAATAATAAAATCAGAAATGAAAAAGGACACATTACAATTTACAAGAGAAATGCAAAGAACCATTAGAGACCACTAACACAATCATACGCCAACAAACCGGATAACCTAGAAAGACATGGATAAGTCACGAGTCTGTACCTCTTCTTTGCTTTGCACATTCCTTCTGGAGAAAAACTCCACCAGGCTCCTGCTCCCAGTCCCCCTCTCCCCTCTGCCTGTTGATGTTGCAGGCCACTTCCCGGGGGACCCTGTGTGTCCGGCTTGGCCTCCTGTTTCCAGGACACAGTATCATACAAACTTCTTCCTTCATAGCAATCATATTTGTGTCTGTATAGCTTACTCTTTCTGCTTAAACCAAGTCCAGGGCATGTGTACACAACCACTGGCGAAGTGGAGCGCAGCAGACCACCCCAGATGGCTAAGATAGGGCCTGAGACCTCTTGGGCTCTCCAGTGGGACCCACCAGAGACCACACACCTAAGCAGCACTGCTGGCTGGGGTACAATAACTTCCTGATGAGTATTGCATTGTTTCTTGCTTTTTGGCTTTTGGGCTTTGGTTTTTGGTTTGGGGTGTGTGTGTGTGTGTGTGTTTTGTCGGATGTTGCCATGACTTCCCAGACTAAAGGAGGGAGCTCCTACACCTGAGTCCTCCTCCTGATGCATGGAAGAGGGCAGCGCTGAAGAGCGAGCCCTCAGGGTGAGCCCCGCAGGGTGCTAGGAGGAGCCCAAACTGCGACTTGCACGGTGGGGGCTGTGTGACCCGGCATATAGGGTTCAGGACCCACGACTGTGCACTAGCGCGCTGCGCTGCGCTGCGAGGTGTGGCAGAGTGACATAACGCTTAAGATGGCCAGACAGTATTATTCAGGACCACAGCAATAGGTACAGGCACAACTCCAAGTAGTCCTTCCTAGTGGGAGAGATACTGCGCCTAATTCCTAACACAATAAGGTCAAGTGGGAATGTATAGCCAAGGAGCAGGGTGGGCATGAAAAAATGACCACGAGGAAGCATTAGGGAGAAGGCGGGCTCCCACTTACCAAGCCAACAGCATTCTTGCGGAGGCAGTCCACGGGGATCAGTTAGGGGGAGGTTTCTGATCTGATATCCCAGAAGCTGGGGGACTCTGGTGAAAATGGATTTAGCAGCGCTGGTGCTAAAACTGGGTTTAACAAGGAAGTACACAAATGCGCCCAGAAGAAGGTCCTGAACCTTGACCACAGGACAGTGACGCAAAGAATCCTTGTCCCGTGGGTGCTGGGTACCCTATGGGGCTGCATTTGATGGCGCTCCTGGTGCCCCATGCAATGCAGAGGTAGGCGCTGCCCAGAAAGAGGCAGGAAGTGTCTGTACACTGCCACTGTAAAGAGAAAAAGCTATTCAATGGTACTTGTTAAAATGGTAAGATGGGCTTTACTCAGGGCCATCGCAACAGGTGTAGGAACCTCTGCTATTAGGATTTTAGAGTTGGGGAGAGACTGGGCTCAGCTCCAAATGCAGCAGGAGCAGTTCTGACTACAGAACTAAAAACTAATAAATGGCTTTCATTTAAGCCCCTAAGTTTGTGGTAATTTGTTACCTAGCTGTAGAAAACTATTACAGCAATCAGTGTGAACGCAATTATATTCATTACACAAGAAATTCACAAACACATCGTTCTTAAAATTGTTTGAAAAATAGAAAAGTTGGATGACTTCAAACTTTAAAACTTCCCCAAGTCCAAGAAAACTACAGAGTAAAAGGCAACCTGTGGGATGGATGAAAATAATTGTAAATTATAAGGGGTTTCCTACCCAGCACATTTAAGAAGCTTATACAAATGAACAACAAAACAAATAACCCAGTTGAAAAGGGAAACAGTGATTGAATAGACATTTCTCCAAGGAAAATATACAAACAGCCAGCAAGCATATGAAGAGATGCTCATCATCACAAATCATCAGGGAAATATATATGTCGAAACCACAATGAAATATCACCTCACATGCATCAGGATGCCAGCCATCAAAATAGCAGAAAACAACAGTGTTGCAAGGGAAATGGAGAAGTTGAACCCCAAGTGCACTGTTGGTGAGAAGGTAAGACAGTGCAGCCGTTATTAAAAAACTGTATAGAGGTTCTTCAAAAATATCAAAAAGAGAGGTTATATATTCTCTACCAACCCCACTTCGGGTATTTATCCAAAACCATTCAAAGTTTATCTCAAAGGAATATTTGGACCCCATGTCCATTACAACAGCTGAGAGAGAAATAGAGAAAATAGGGCATTTACATATGAAGGAACATTATGCAGCCCTAAGAAAAATCCTGTCATGGCTACTGCATGAATGAGCACCAAGGACCGATGCTAAAAGAAATACGCAAAGTCATAAGAAAGAAAATCACTGCACGGAGTAAGTACCTAAAGTAGTCAAAATCATGGAAAGAAACGTAGAATGAAGATTACCAAATGTTGGGGAAGTAGAGAAGTGTTATTAGCATAAATTGGCTATACAGTCTCTGGATTGCAGGATCAAAAAGTTTTAGAGATCTAGTGAGAACGAGTATAGTTAACACTCATAAGCTATGCACTTAAAAATGGCTAAGGTGGTAGATTTAGTATTATCTATCTTTTACACAACAAAACGCTGTATTGGAAAGAAATAATGGACAGAGAATGAGGGGAATGGGAACCTGGAAGGGTTTGTGTCATGGACTTTGATCTACTGCAGCAATTAGGTGCCATAGATGGGTCCTAAGATTCAAAATTGCCTCCAAGATCCTTACTCTCTCCGTGACAGGGTTTTACACAGCCGCTGACCAATGTTATACCCCAGAGCTCACCAAAACTATTCAAACTCTCCAGGCAAAGGCAAAGCTCATACACATGTTTATTTGCTTCGCTCCTTCCTGTTTAAACAAACCCCCATAAGGGATCCCGTCCCCCGCACCCCCCTCCCCCTGCACCCCCCCCCCCAGCCGCATCTCTCTCTGTCTCAGCTAATCTTGCAGGACACTTTTGTGGTGGCCCCGCATAGCCTGCTGGGCTCTCTGTTCTGAATGATTTCGTTACAGTAAAAACCATCTTCCTTCGTGGCAATTACTTTTGTGTCTTTCTATTTCTGCGCGGAAGTCCGGAGCACCTTTCAAAGCATTTGGCACAGCAAGCAGGACACTGCCAGCCATGGGGGTGATGCACCAGCTGGACCCAACAACAGCTGCCACCGCCTAGGGGCACCTCTGGTTATGCGCATACATGTTGCATGATGGCTGCTACATTCCCCTGTGTTTTTAGCCTAAACTGGGGGCGCTCCAAAAGTAACGTTGTCCTAGAGCTGCCTGGAAGAGTGCTGGGAGCAGTGTGCCAAGTGATGCAGAAAGGGATGGTGTGTGTGTGTGTGTGTGTGTGTGTGTGTGTGTGTGTGTGTGAAAGATGAGAGAGAGAGAGAGAGAGAGAGAGAGAGAGAGAGAGAGAGAGAGAGAGATGGATGAAACTGGCTCAGCAGGGCTCTTGTTAAAACGACACTTTACAAGGAAGATGTCAGAGGAGCCTCAGAGAAGATGATTTGGGAGCCTAAACCAAGTACGCTGAAGTGAAGAATTCACAGAAAGTACCCTGGAAAGTCTGAAAGGTACAGTGCCAAGGCACATCTGTGGTACAAGACCAAGGTAAAAACTGCAGCAGCACCAATGGCATCACTAGTGGCAGCCACAGGACGCTGCTGTGCAGGAAGCTATGGATAGAGTTGCACAGGAAGGTGGGGTTCGTGCCAACTAAGGTGCTGAGCTGTGCTGCCCCGTAGTGCCACTGTTAGAGAGAAAAATATCCAATGACACGTACTGAAGATGGTAAGGCCGACCGTAGCACAGGTATTGGGACCCCTGCCCTGTGATTTCACAGTGGAGGAGAGACTGGGCTCCATGCCAAACACAGCATGAGGGGGTGAGAATACACAGCCAAGGAGGAGAATGGGGCAATGGATGGAAAATGACATCAGGGAAAAGGGAAGCGCTGCTTAAGCAAACCTAACACAATCCTTGCTGAGGATGGGACAGGGCAATCAAATATCACCTGGGAAATGATGAAGGATCAGGATCCTGATCAGATAGATACGCAGAGTGATCAGACAGGGAGGCGGGCAGGGAGGTTCTGGTGAGAGTGACAGGCGAGTTCTTGCTAAAACTGGGTTTCACCGGGCAGAGCACAGAGAAGCCCAGGAGGCCAGGGAGCCAGCCTGACGAAAACGTGTAAGGACGCCAAGAGTCTTCCTCACCAAAGAGTGCCCGGCAACATGGGGAAGGGCTAGGGCACTTCCGCCTGAGATGCTCACCAAATACCGCAGTTCCAGGCTAAGTGCGTCCACCAGGCAGAGCTGACGTGTGTCTGCGGTACAGTGTTGTGTGGGTCTGAAGTACAATGCCACCGCGCACATCAGAGGTACCCCTGCTGTACACCCCCAAACACCAGCTACGGAGCCCAGGTCCGCCTGTGGTTTAGTGTGGAGGTTCTGGTGAAAACGATTTAGAGTTCTTGCTAAAACTGCATTTTACAGATGCACGTAGGACAAGCATGTCAGACTCAGAGGCTAACACAGGCCAAATAAACAAGGTTTAAGTTTATGTGGGCCTCAGAAAAACAAACGCTTCAATTTTCATAGAAACGTAGGTTTATCTCGGTAGACACATGCTGAATACAAAGGACTGAAATAAATGAGTCATCGATAACATAAAATAATAGAACATTTTAATAAATATTTTTTCTTGAACATTAACTTACCAGACACTGAATAACTGCACAAATTAATAAATATAATGCAAATAAACCTATATTTTTTTGTTTTCTGGACACGAAATATTTCTGTTGCGCACACCAAACAAGTCAGTCCAAGACTAATGACGTGGCAATCGGCTGCTAACATATTCGCTGCTAGTATTGGTGGAGAGAAATGGTGCGCCTGTGCATAAGGCGCATAAGGGAAATGTACGCAACACGATTATAGTAATCAGTCATTAGTGAACGTTGTAGTTCATTACTAATAATTATGTATAACAGGATGTTGTAAAAATTAAGTTACGAAATTTTTATTAAAAGGTTTCTTACATACTGTTATATTGGCTGGGCCACAAAAAATATTCATTGTGGGCTGAATGAGAGTTTGACATGAGTTTGACATGCTTGGCATAGGACAGTGATGGTGAACCTTCTGAGCTCCGAGTGTCAGCATTTTGAAAAACCCTAACTTAACTCTGGTGCCCTGTCACATATAGAAATTTTTTGATATTTGCAACCATAGTAAAACAAAGACTTCTATTTTTGATATTTATTTTATATATTTAAATGCCATTTAACAAAGAAAAATCAACCAAAAAAAATGAGTTCGCCTGTCACCTCTGACACGCTTGTCATAGGTTCGCCATCACTGGCATAGGAGCATGTCAGGGATCGAGCCTACCAAAAAAAAGTTAAATGAAGCAAACACTCTTCACAGAGTGCTGCAGTAAAACCCAGAAGCATTAGGTTCCAAGCGCCGGGTTTGAGGCACCAGGTTCGCCTGCGGTATCTTATCTATCGTAGGAGGCGAACCCGCCCCAAGGCGCTGACGAGCTACCACATACAGTGCCTCTGTGTGTGTGCGGTACAGTGCTGCATGGTGAGAAGTATAGCGCCAATGCCCTGTATATGGGGGTACGGTGCTGTAGTACACCCTTGGTAGGTTGTTTCGTTGATGTTTCTATCTCTCTCGCTCTCTCTTCCCCTCTGAAATCAATTTTTTTAAAAATATATTTTTTTAAGTATAATGAAGCAAAGAATCTCCCTCAACAGAGAGTGCCACCAGTAGGACCCGGAAGCGCTGGGTTCGAAGCACCGGGTTGCCCACTAGTGCACCAGCCCCTGATGAACTTCCGCAGTTACATGCACAAATGTGTCCACCTTGTAGAGCTGATGTGCATCCGCGATACAGTGAGTGAGGCTGAAGTACATGCTGTGTCTCTCCCACCCCCCAGGTACAGGTGTACGGTTCTAGCGAACACCGGGCACTGTGCCAAGGTCCAGCTGTGGTTCCGTATGGAGGTTCTGGTGAAAATGACTTAGCCAGAACTCTGGCTAAGACTGCATTTTACAAGGCAGTGCACAGAGGAGCCTTAGAGAAGGTTAGGGAGCGAGCCGGACTATAGAGTATAACAAAGCAGAGGTGCAGAAGAAGATGGTGGGCTCCACGGGAGTTAAAGTTCCTCCTCATGTTCGCTTGTTGGAAGAACTTGAGGAAGGACAAAAAGGAGCGGGCGATTAGTTAGCTAGGGCCTTGAAGACGATGAAGATATGACACTTTCAAGGTGCATAGGTATGATTATTGGACCACCAAGGACAAATTATAAAAACGGCCTATATAGCCTGAAAGTAGAATGTGGACCTAAATACCCAGAAGCTCCTCCGTCAGTTAGATTTGTAACCAAAATTAACATGCATGGAATAAATAATTCCAGTGGAATGGTAGAGGCACAGAGCACACCAGTATCGGCAAAACGGCAAAATTCACAGAGCATTCGAAGTTGGACTTCAGGAACTGAGACATCTAATGGTGTCCAAAGGTAATGGGATGCTTTCACAGCCGCCAGGAGGACAAGCAAACAACAATTAATTTTAGTGGATCTCAAACTTGTCTTAAACCAACAATCTCCTGCTCATGTTAATGTCTTGATTAAACATTACAATGCAAAATAGCCACCCATTAAGTGAAAGAATGCCAGCTGGTAAACAAAACCCAGACGTGTGTAAGAATATGTTTAGTATTTGTATTCACAGTATGTTCTCAGGTAACAGGAGAAAAAAATGTAGCACAATTTGTTTTAAGGCACGGTCATTTACACATAAAGCTGGAGTATTCAAAACAGAATTCAGATTTACAAGATGAAATTATGGTGATTTTTACTAAAAAGAAAAGTCTCAAGAAGGAAAAAAAGAAATGGAATGCTTTATCCATCTTGCTTAGCGAAAAAGCTTCAATTTAAATTGTCTAAAGTAGCGGGTACAATGAAATTGTCTCAAATTGTTTTAATGTTTGAAGCAGTGTGGGTGCTGACTACCAATAGTATCAAAAATATGTTCAGGCCCTAGCCGGTTTGGTTCAGTGGAGAGAGCATCGGCCTGTGGACGGAAGGGTCCTGGGTTTAATTCTGGTTAAGTGCACATGCCCAGGTTGCAGGCTTGATCCCCAGGAGTGGGTGTGCAGGAGACAGCCAATCAATGATTCCCTCTCATCATTGATGTTTCTCTCTCTCTCTCTCTCTCTCTCTCTCTCTCCTCTCTCTCTCTCTCTCTCTTCCTCTCTGAAATAAATAAAAATATATTTTAAAAATACATATGTTCAGGATTGTTTTGATACCTGTATTTATAATTTTTAAAAAATGTCATGGGAAAAGTCAATGAATTCCTGTTAAAAGCTGTTTCTGTGTGTTACATGTAACAGGCATGGTAAATATTTATTTCCAGTCTTTGTTTGACAAACCATATATTTTTAAGTTTAAGTGAAATCAGCAAAAAAGAAATGGGCGAATGGATATGGGATTTTTGAGATTAAAGTTAGTCTTAAAATGTGGATCGATTGTGTTCTCAGAAAAAAAAAATATAACAAGCAAACACTTCACACACAAAAGAGAGCCGCGGGAAGACCCGGGGTCACCGGGCTCGAAGCACCAAGTTCGAAGCGTCGGGTTCGCTTGCTGTACCGTGCGAGGTGCGTCCACCCCAGGTGCTGGCCATCTACCGCAGGTACGTGCCCCAGTGCATCCACCGCAGAGAGCCGAGATGCGTCTGCGGTGCGGTGTTGCGTGGTCCGAGTACAGTGCCGAGTGCACCCGAGGTACCGCGCTGCTGTCCACCCGCGGTAGGTTGTACGGTTCTAGCGAACACCAGGTACTGTGCCAAGGCCCACCGTGGTTCGCTTTGGCGGTTCCGGTGAAAATGACTTCGAGTTCTGGCTAAAACTGCATTTTACAAGAAAGTGCATAGAGGCGCGCTGGCGTTTAAGAAGCGAGCCTGACTAAAAAGTATAACGAAGCAAAGACTCTTCCACACCAAAGTGGGGCGGTACCACCGGGAAGTGCGGGTTCACCCGCAGTACCATGCGGAGCGGCACCAGCCCCCAAGCGCTGACGAACTACCGTAGTCACGTGCCCCAGGTCGTCCACGGCATAGGCTGGGGTGCGCCTGCGGTACAGGGAGTGGGTCTGAAGTACAGTGCTGTGTCCGTGGGAGGTTGTACGGTTCCAGCGAACACCGGGTTGGAGCAAGGTCCACCCGTGGTCCTGTGTGACGTTTCTGCTGAAAAATGACTCAGGAGCATTCTTTCTGAATGTGCATTTTACAAGGAAGTGCATGGAGGAGCCTAGGACGGTGATGGCGAACCTTTTGAGCTCGGCGTGTCAGCATTTTGAAAAACCCTAACTTAACTCTGGTGCCGTGTCACATATAGAATTTTTTTGATATTTGCAACCATAGTAAAACAAAGACTTATATATTTGATATTTATTTTATATACTTAAATGCCATTTAACAAAGAAAAATCAACAAAAAGAATGAGTTTGCGTGTCACCTCTGACACGCGTGTCAGAGGTTCGCCATCACTGGAGTAGGAGAAGCTTAGGGAGCAGCCTGACTGAAAAAGTACAAGGAAGCAAAGACGCTGCATCACAAAGAGAGCCCCGGTCAGTGCTGGCAGCGCCGGGTTCACCCGCGGTACCCGGCGAGGTGCATCCGCCCCCAGTTGCTGCGGAACTAGCGCAGTTACGGCCACGGTGCCGCCCCCTACAGCGCAGAGGTGCGTCTGCGGTACAGTGCTGCAGGGTCTGACGCACAGTGCCGAGTGCACCCGCGGTACAGTGCTGCATGGTCTGACGCACAGTGCCGAGTGCACCCGCGGTACAGTGCTGCAGGGTCTGACGCACAGTGCCCAGTGCACCCGCGGTACAGTGCTGCAGGGTCTGACGCACAGTGCCGAGTGCACCCGCGGTACAGTGCTGCAGGGTCTGACGCACAGTGCCGATGCGGAGTACAGTGCTGGGTGCACCCGCGGTACAGTGCTGCATGGTCTGACGCACAGTGCCCAGTGCACCCGCGGTACAGTGCTGCAGGGTCTGACGCACAGTGCCCAGTGCACCCGCGGTACAGTGCTGGGTGCACCCGCGGTACAGTGCTGCAGGGTCTGACGCACAGTGCCGAGTGCACCCGCGGTACAGTGCTGGGTGCACCCGCGGTACAGTGCTGCAGGGTCTGACGCACAGTGCCGATGCGGAGTACAGTGCTGGGTGCACCCGCGGTACAGTGCTGCATGGTCTGAAGTGCAGTACCGACTGCTCCCGCGGTACAGTGCTGCAGGGTCTGACGCACAGTGCCGATGCGGAGTACAGTGCTGGGTGCACCCGCGGTACAGTGCTGCATGGTCTGAAGTGCAGTACCGACTGCTCCCGCGGTACAGTGCTGCAGGGTCTGACGCACAGTGCCGATGCAGAGTACAGTGCTGGGTGCACCCGCGGTACAGTGCTGCATGGTCTGAAGTGCAGTGCCGACTGCTCCCGCGGTACAGTGCTGCAGGGTCTGACGCACAGTGCCGAGTGCACCCGCGGTACCACACTGTGAACACCGCGGTACAGGTGTCCGGTTCTAGCGAACACCAGGCACTGTGCCAAGGCCCACCGTGGTTCCGTATGGAGGTTCTGGTGAAAATGACTTAGAGTTGTGGCTAACACTGCATTTTACAAGGAAGTGCACAGAGGAGCGCTGGCGTTTAAGAAGCGAGCCTGACTAAACAGTATAATGAAGCAAAGACTCTTCCACACAAAAGTGTGGCGGTACCACCCTGAAGCGCCGGGTTCGTCCGCGGTACCGTGCGGAGCAGCATCCGCCCAAGGCGCTGACGAACTACCATAGTCACGTGCCCCAGGTCGTCCACGGCAGAGGCTGAGGTGCGTCTGCGGCGCAGTGAGTGGGTCTGAAGGACAATGCTGTGTGCACCGTGGTACGGCGCAGCTGTCCACCCGCGGTACGTTGTACGGTTCTGGCGAACACCGGGTACGAAGCAAGGTCCACCCGTGGTCCAGTATGATGTTTCTGGTGACAATGACCAAAAGCGTTCTTTATGAACGTGCATTTTACAAGGAAGTGCACAGAGGAACCAAGGAGAAGCTTAGGGAGCAGTCCGACTAAAAGTATGAAGAATCAAAACACACTGCGTCACAAAAGAGAGCCGCGGTCAGTGCTGGCAGCGCCGGGTGCACCCGCGGTACCGTGGGAGGCGCATCCGCCCCAAGGCGCTGCCGAACTAGCGCGGTTATGTACCCCAGTGTGTCCACCTACAGCGCAGAGGTGCGTCTGCGGTACAGGGAATGGGTCTGAAGTACCGTGCCGAATGCTCCCGCGGTATCGCGCTGTGATCCACCCGCGGTGCAGTTGTACGGTTCTAGGATACACCAGGTACCACGTGGTTCCGTATGGAGGTTCTGGTAAAAATGACTTAGGGTTCTAGCTGAAACTGCATCTTACAAGGAAGTGCACAGAGGAGCGCTGGCGTTTAAGAAGCGAACCTGACTAAACAGTATAAGGAAGCAAAGGCTTTTCCACACAAAGTGCCGCGGTACCACCGGGAAGCGCCAGGTTCGGCCGCGGTACCGTTACCGTGCAAGGTGCACCCGCCCCAAGGCGCTGACGAACTACCGCAGTCACGTGCCCAACTGCATCCACCGTACGGAGCTGACGTGTATCTGCGGCGCAGTGAGATGGATCTGAAGGACAGTGCCGTGTCCACCGCGGTACGGCGCTGCTGTCCGCCCGCGGTGTGGCTGTACGGTTCTAGGGAACACCGGGTACAAAGCATGGTTCACCCGTGGTCCAGTATGATGTTTCTGGTGAAAATGACCAAAAGCGTTCTTTCTGGACGTGCATTTTACAAGGAAATGCACAGAGGAGCCTAAGAGAAGGTTAGGGAGCAGCCTGACTAAAAACTACGAGGCAGCAAAGACGCTGCGTCACAAAGAGAGCCGCGGTCAGTGCTGGCAGCGCCGGGTTCACCCGCGGTACCGTACGAGGTGCATCCGCTCCTCGGCGCTGCTGAACTAGCGCAGTTACGGGACCCGGTTCCGCCACCTACAGTGCAGAGGTGCGTCTGCGGTACAGTGAGTGGGTCTGAAGTACAATGCTGTGTGCACCGCAGTACAACACGATATGGCACAGTTGTCTACCCGCGGTACGTTGTACGGTTCTAGCAAACACTGGGTACGAAGCAAGGTCCGCCCATGGTCCAGTATAATGTTTCTGGTGACAATAACCAAAAGCGTTCTTTCTGAACGTGCATTTTACAAGGAAGTGCACAGAGGAACCAAGGAGAAGCTTAGGGAACAGTCTGACTAAAAGTATGAGGAATCAAAACACTCTGCGTCACAAAAGAGAGCCGCGGTCAGTGCTGGCAGCGCCGGGTGCACCCGCGGTACCTTGCGAGGTGCATCAGCCCCAAGTTGCTGCTGAACTAGCGCAGTTACGGGCCCCGGTGCCGCCACCTACAGCGCAGAGGTGCGTCTGCGGTACAGGGAGTGGGTCTGAAGTACCGTGCCGAGTGCTCCCGCGGTATCGTGCTGTGATCCACCCGCGGTGCGGTTGTACGGTTCTAGGATACACCAGGTACCACGTGGTTCCGTATGGAGGTTCTGGTAACAATGACTTAGGGTTCTGGCTGAAACTGCATCTTACAAGGAAGGGCACAGAGGCGCGCTGGCGTTTAAGAAGCGAGCCTGACTAGACAGTATAAGGAAGCAAAGGTTCTTCCACACAAAGTGCCGCGGTACCACCGGGAAGCGCCAGGCTCAGCCGCGGTAGCACCGGGAAGCGCCAGGTTCAGCCGCGGTAGCACCGGGAAGCGCCAGGTTCAGCCGCGGTGCCACCGGGAAGCGCCAGGCTCGGCCGCGGTACCGATACATTGCGGAGCGGCACCCGCCCCAAGGTGCTGACGAACTACCGCAGTCACGTGCCCCACTGTGTCCACCGTACGGAGCTGACGTGTATCTGCGGCGCAGTGAGTGGGTCTGAAGGACAGTGCCGTGTCCACCGCGGTACGGTGCTGCTGTCCGCCCGGGGTAGTTTGTACGGTTCCCCGAACACCGCGTATGGAGCCAAGGTCCACCCGTGGTCCAGTATGACGTTTCTGGTGGAAATGACTCAGGAGAGTTCTTTCTGAAGGTGCATTTTACAAGGAAGTGCACAGAGGAGCCTAGGAGAAGCTTAGGGAGCAGCCTGACTCTAACGAATCTGCCCTAATCGGTTTGGCTCAGTGGATAGAGCATCGGCCTGCGGACTCAAGGGTCCCGGGTTCGATTCCGGCCAGGGGCATGTACCTTGAAGTTGCGGGCACATCCACAGTAGAGAGTGTGCAGGAGGCAGCTGATCGAAATTTCTAACTCTCTGTCCTTCGCCCTTCCTTTCTGTAAAAAAATCAATAAGATATATTTTAAAAAATAAAAAATAAATAAAAGTATAACGAATCAAAACACTCTGCGTCACAAAAGAGAGCCGCGGTCAGTCCTGGCAGCGCCGGTTCACCCGCGGCACCGTGCGAGGTGCATCCGCCCCAAGGCGCTGCCGAACTAGCGCAGTTACGGGCCCCGGTGCCGCCCCCTACAGTGCAGAGGTGCGTCTGCGGTACAGGGAGTGGGTCTGAAGTACCTTGACGAGTGCACCCGCGGTATCGCGCTGTGGTCCACCCGCACTGCGGTTACACCAGGTACCACGTGGTTCCGTATGGAGGTTCTGGTAAAAATGACCCAAGAGTTCTGGCTGAAACTGCATCTTACAAGAACGTGCACAGAGGAACCTAGGAGACGGTTAGGGAGAAGCTGGACTAAAAAGTGTAAGGAAGCAAAGACACTTCCTCAGAGGAGAGCCGCGGTACAACCTGGCAGCGCCGGGTCAAAAAACCGGGCTCAGCCGCGGTACCGTGCGAGGAGCATCCACCCCATGGCGGTGACGAACTACCGCAGTTACGTGGCCAAGCGCGTCCACCTGACAGTGCAGACATGCCTCTGCGGTGGCGTGGAGTGGGCCTGAAGTACAGTGCCCAGTACACCCGCGGTACAGTCCAGCGAACACCGGGTGTTCGTACTCCGGGGAGTACGGTACCATGCGAGGTGCATCCGCTCCAAGGCGCTGCCGAACTAGCGCAGTTACGGCCCGGTGCCGCCCCCTACAGTGCAGAGGTGCGTCTGCGGTACAGTGCTGCATGGTCTGGCGTACAGTGCCGATGCGGAGTACAATGCACGGGCGGTATAGTCCACCCGCGGTACGGCACGGTACACCACGGTACGACGCAGCGGCCACCCGCAGTAGTTTGTACGGTTCTAGCGAACACCGGGTACGAAGCAAGGTCCACCCGTGGTCCAGTATGACGTTTCTGGTGAAAATGACCAAAAGCGTTCTTTCTGGACGCGCATTTTACAAGGAAGTGCACAGAGGAGCCTAAGAGAAGCTTAGGGAGCAGCCTGACTACAAAAGTACGAGGCAGCAAAGATGCTGCGCCACAGAGAGCCGAGGTCAGTCCCAGCAGCGCCGGGTTCACCCGCGGTACCCTGCGAGGAGCATCCGCCCCAAGTTGCGGCTGAACTAGCGCAGTTCTGCGGAACAGGGAGTGGGTCTGAAGTGCACCCGCGTTACCACACTGTGTACACCGCGGTACAGGTGTACGGTTCTAGCGAACACCAGGTACAGAACCAAAGTCCAGCCGTGGTTCGGTATGGAGGTTCTGGTGAAATGGACTTAGAGTTCTGGCTGAAACTGCATATTACAAGGGCACAGAGGAGCGCTGGAGTTTAAGAAGCGAGCCTGACTAAACAGTATAAGGAAGCAAAGGCTCGTCCACACAAAGTGCCGCGGTACCACCGGGAAGCGCCGGTTCGGCCGCGGTACCGTTACCGTGCGAGGTGCACCCGCCCAAGGCGCTGACGAACTAGCGCAGTCACGTGCCCCACTGCGTCCACCGTACGGAGCTGACGTGTATCTGCGGCGCAGTGAGTGGGTCTGAAGGACAGTGCCGTGTCCACCGCGGTACGGCGCTGCTGTCCGCCCGCGGTGTGGCTGTACGGTTCTAGGGAACACCGGGTACGGAGCCAAGGTCCACCCGTGGTCCAGTATGACGTTTCTGGTGAAAATCACTTAGCAGAGTTCCTTCTGAAAGTAGAATTTATGAGGAAGTGCACAGGGCAGCCTAGGAGAAGGGTAGAGAGCAGGCTGACTAAAAGTATAACGAAGCAAAACACTCTGCGTCACAAAAGAGAGCCGCGGAACGACCTAGAAGTCCCAGGTTCGCCGCAGTACCACGCAGAGCGGCTTCCGCCCCAAGGCGCTGATGAACTGGCGCCACTCCCTGCCCCAGTGCGTCCAGGGCATAGAGCCGAGGTGCGTCTGTGGTACAGTGAGTGGGTCTGCAGTACCGTGCTGTGTCCACCCGCGGTACGCCATGGTACGGCGCTGTTCACCCGCGGTAGGAGCGCTGGCGTTTAAGAAGCAAGCCTGACTAAACAGTATAACGAAGCAAAGACTCTTCCACACAAAACTGTGGCGGTACCACCCTGAAGCGCCGGGTTCGTCCGCGGTACCGTGCGGAGCAGCATCCGCCCCAAGGCGCTGACGAACTACCGTAGTCACGTGCCCCAGGTCGTCCACGGCAAAGGCTGAGGTGCGTCTGCGGCGCAGTGAGTGGGTCTGAAGGACAGTGCGGTGTGCGCCGCGGAACGGCGCTGCTGTCCACCCGTGGTAGGTTGTACGATTCCAGCGAACACCGGGTACGAAGCAAGGTCCACCCATGGTCCAGTATGATGTTTCTGGTGACAATGACCAAAAGCGTTCTTTCTGGGCGTGCATTTTACAAGGAAGTGCACAGAGGAGCCTCAGAGAAGCTTAGGGAGCAGCCTGACTAAAAGTATAACGAATCAAAACACTCTGCATCACAAACGAGAGCTGTGGTCAGTCCCAGCAGCGCCGGGTTCACCCGCGGTACCGTGTGAGGAGCATCCGCCCCAAGTTGCGGCTGAACTAGCGCAGTTACGGCCCGGTGCCGCCCCCTGCAGCGCAGAGGTGCGTCTGCGGAACAGGGAGTGGGTCTGAAGTGCAGTGCCGAGTGCACCCGCAGTACAGTGCTGTGTTCCACCCGCGGTACAGGTGTATGGTTCTAGCGAACACCAGGTACAGAACCAAAGTCCAGCCGTGGTTCGGTATGGAGGTTCTGGTGAAATGGACTTAAGAGTTCTGGCTGAAACTGCGTATTACAAGGAAGGGCACAGAGGCGCACTGGCGTTTAAGAAGCGAGCCTGACTAGACAGTATAAGGAAGCAAAGGTTCTTCCACACAAAGTGCCGCGGTACCACCGGGAAGCACCGGTTCGGCCGCGGTACCACCGGGAAGCGCCGGGTTCGGCCGCGGTACCGTTACCGTGCGAGGTGCACCCGCCCCAAGGCGCTGACGAACTACCGCAGTCACGTGCCCCACTGCGTCCACCGTACGGAGCTGACGTGTATCTGCGGCGCAGTGAGTGGGTCTGAAGGACAGTGCCGTGTCCACCGCGGTACGGCGCTGCTGTCCGCCCGCGGTGTGGCTGTACGGTTCTAGGGAACACCGGGTACGGAGCCAAGGTCCACAGTGGTCCTGAATGACGTTTCTGGTGAAAACGACTCAGGAGCATTCTTTCTGAACGTGCATTTTACCAGGAAGTGCACAGAGGAGCCCAGACAGTGATGGCGAACCTTTTGAGCTTGGCGTGTCATCCTTTTGAAAAACCCTAACTTAACTCTGGTGCCCTGTCACATATAGAAATTTTTTGATATTTGCAACCATAGTAAAACAAAGACTTCTATTTTTGATATTCATTTTATATATTTAAATGCCATTTAACAAAGAAAAATCAACCAAAAATGAGTTCGCGTGTCACCTCTGACACGCGTGTCATAGGCTCGCCATCACTGGAGAGAAGCTTAGAGAGCAGCCTGACTAAAAGTATAACGAATCAAAACACTCTGCGTCACAAAAGAGAGCCGCGGTCAGTCCTGGCAGCGCCGGTTCACCCGCGGCACCGTGCGAGGTGCATCCGCAAAGGCCGCTGCCGAACTAGCGCAGTTACGGGCGCCAGTGCCGTTACCTACAGCGCAGAGGTGCGTCTGCGGTACAGTGCTGCATGGTCTGACGCACAGTGCCGATGCGGAGTACAGTGCTGGGTGCACCCCCGGAAAGGCGCTGCTGTCCGCCCGCGGTGTGGCTGTACGGTTCTAGCGAACACCGAGTACGAAGCAAGGTCCACCCGTGGTCCAGTATGACGTTTCTGGTGAAAATGACCAAAAGCATTCTTTCTGGACGTGCATTTTACAAGGAAATGCACAGAGGAGCCTAAGAGAAGGTTAGGGAACAGCCTGACTAAAAAAGTACAAGGCAGCAAAGATGCTGCATCACGAAGAGAGCCGCGGTCAGTGCTGGCAGCGCGGTACCGTGCGAGGAGCATCCGCCCCAAGGCGCTGCCGAACTAGCGCAGTTACCGCACCCCCCGCCCCCGTGCCGCTCCCTACAGTGCAGAGGTGCGTCTGCGGAACAGGGAGTGGGTCTGAAGTGCAGTGCCGAGTGCACCCGCAGTAGTGCTGTGTTCCACCCGCGGTACAGGTGTATGGTTCTAGCGAACACCAGGTACTGAACCAAAGTCCAGCCGTGGTTCGAATGGAGGTTCTGATGAAAATGACTTAGGGTTCTGGCTAAAACTGCATCTTACAAGGAAGTGCACAGAGGCGCACTGGCGTTTAAGAAGCGAGCCTGACTAAACAGTATAAGGAAGCAAAGGCTCTTCCACACAAAGTGCCGCGGTACCACCGGGAAGCGCCGGTTCGGCCGCGGTACCATTACCGTGCAAGGTGCACCCGCCCCAAGGCGCTGACGAACTACCGCAGTCACGTGCCCCACTGCGTCCACCGTATGGAGCTGACGTGTATCTGCGGCGCAGTGAGTGGGTCTGAAGGACAGTGCCGTGTCCACCGCGGTACGGCGCTGCTGTCCGCCCGCGGTGTGGCTGTACGGTTCTAGGGAACACCGGGTACGGAGCCAAGGTCCACCCATGGTTCAGTATGACGTTTCTGGTGGAAATTACCAAAACCGTTCTTTCTGGACGTGCATTTTACAAGGAAGTGCACAGAGGAGCCTAGGAGAAGCTTAGGGAGCAGCCTGACTACAAAAGTATGAGGCAGCAAAGACGCTGCGCCACAAAGAGAGCCGCGGTCAGTCCCAGCAGCGCCGGGTTCACCCGCGGTACCCTGCGAGGTGCATCCGCCCCAAGTGCTGCCGAACTATCGCAGTTCTGCGGAACAGGGAGTGGGTCTGAAGTGCACCCGCGTTACCACACTGTGTACACCGCGGTACAGGTGTACGTTTCTAGCGAACACCAGGTACAGAACCAAAGTCCAGCCGTGGTTCAGTGTGGAGGTTCTGGTGAAATGGACTTAGGGTTCCGGCTAAAACTGCATATTCCAAGGAAGTGCACAGAGGAGCGCTGGCATTTAAGAAGCGAGCCTGACTAAACAGTATAAGGAAGCAAAGGCTCTTCCACACAAAGTGCCGCGGTGCCACCGGGAAGCGCCAGGTTCGGCCACGGCGCCACCGGGAAGCTCCGGGCTCGGCCGCGGTGCCACCGGGAAGCGCCGGGCTCAGCCGCGGATCCGTTTCCATGCCAGGTGCACCCGCCCCAAGGCGCTGACGAACTAGCGCAGTCACGTGCCCCACTGCGTCCACCGTACGGAGCTGACGTGTATCTGCGGCGCAGTGAGTGGGTCTGAAGGGCAGCGCCGTGTCCACCGCGGTACGGCGCTGTTGTACGGTTCTAGCGAACACCGGGTACGGAGCATGGTTCACCCGTGGTCCAGTATGATGTTTCTGGTGAAAATGACCAAAAGCGTTCTTTCTGGACGTGCATTTTACAAGGAAATGCACAGAGGAGCCTAAGAGAAGGTTAGGGAGCAGCCTGACTAAAAAAGTACGAGGCAGCAAAGATGCTGCGTCACAAAGAGAGCCGCGGTCAGTGCTGGCAGCGCCGGGTTCACCCGCGGTACCGTGCGAGGTGCATCCTCCCCAAGTGCTGCCGAACTAGCGCAGTTACGGGCGCCAGAGCCGCCACCGACAGTGCAGAGGTGCCTCTGCGGTACAGTGCTGCAGGGTCTGATGTACAGTGCCGATGCGGAGTAGAGTGCTGGGTGCACCCGCGGTACAGGTGTACGGTTCTAGCGAACACCAGGTACAGAACCAAAGTCCAGCCGTGGTTTGGTATGGAGGTTCTGGTGAAATGGACTTAGAGTTCTGGCTGAAACTGCATATTACAAGGAAGTGCACAGAGGAGCGCTGGAGTTTAAGAAGCGAGCCTGACTAAACAGTATAAGGAAGCAAAGGCTCTTCCACACAAAGTGCCGCGGTACCACCGGGAAGCGCCGGGTTCGGCCGCGGTACCGTTACCGTGCGAGGTGCACCCGCCCCAAGGCGCTGACGAACTACCGCAGTCACGTGCCCCACTGCGTCCACCGTACGGAGCTGACGTGTATCTGCGGCGCAGTGAGTGGGTCTGAAGGACAGTGCCGTGTCCACCGCGGTACGGTGCTGCTGTCCGCCCGCGGTGTGGCTGTACGGTTCTAGGGAACACCGGGTACGGAGCCAAGGTCCACCCGTGGTTCAGTATGACGTTTCTGGTGAAAATGACTTCGCAGATTTCCTTCTGAAAGTAGAATTTATGAGGAAGTGCACAGGGCAGCCTAGGAGAAGGGTAGGGAGCAGGCTGACTAAAAGTATAACGAAGCAAAACACTCTGCGTCACAAAAGAGAGCCGCGGAACGACCTAGAAGTGCCAGGTTCGCCGTGGTACCACGCGGAGCTGCTTCATGCCCCAAGGCGCTGATGAACTGGCACAGCTTCGTGCCCCAGTGCGTCCAGGGCATAGAGCCGAGGTGCGTCGGCGGTACAGTGAGTGGGTCTGCAGTACAGTGCTGTGTCCGCCCGCGGTACGGCGCTGTTGTGCACCCGCGGTAGGGTTCCAGCAAACACCAGTACTGTGCCAGGTACTGTCTACGGTGGATCAGTGTGGAGGTTCTGGTGATAATGCCTTAGAGTTCTTGCTAAAACTGCATTTTACCAGGAAGTGCACAGGTGAGCCTAAGCGAAAGTTATGGAGCGAGGCTGCCTAAAAAGCATGACAAAGCAAAGACTCTGCGTCACAAAAGAGTGTCGCTGTAGGTGAGACCTGGTCAGGTACCTCCTTTGGTTAGAGCGTCACCCAGATAAGCCAAGAGGGCAGGCCCCATCTCCTGTCAGGGCACATACAAGAAGCAGCCAATGGCCCTGGCCAGTGTGGCTCACTTTCTTGGAGAGTCTTCCAGGAGGACTGAAGAGTCGCGAGTTCAATCTGGTCGGGGAACATACAAGAGGCAAAAGATGAAAGTTTCTTTCTCTTTCCCTCCTTTTTTTTAAAAAATATATTTGTATTGATTTCAGAGAGGAAGGGAGAAGAAGAGAGAGATAGAAACATCAATGATGAGAGGGAATCACCGATTGGCTGCCTCCTGCTTGTTGGACCAAGCCTGCAACCCAGGCATGTGCCCTTGACTGGAATCAAACCTGGGACCCTTCGGTCTGCAGGCCGACGCTCTATCCACTGAGCCAAACTGGCTAGGGCCTTCCCTCCTTTTTAAAATCAATAAAAACATTTGCTAAAGTGAGGATTTTTAAAAAAACACGTTATCTTTTAAAATAAATAAAAGAAGCAACCAATGGGTGCAAAAATAAATGGCCAAATCAATGTTTCTGTCTCTGAAAATCGGCAAATAAAATTTAATAAAAAAAGGAGTGCCACATTAAGACGTGGAAGTAAGTGCCCATGGTAAGGTTTCAAGGTGCATGAGGTGCATCCACCATAGCGTGCCTGAGCACACCCTGTTACTGTGCTGGGGAGAGCCGTGGTCTGGCACCAGAGTACACCTGGAAAAGGGCAAAGGTCCACCTGCAGTTGATATGGAGGTACATCCTTGGTAGAGCGCACAGGGACAGTACTGCCCATGGTAACACCCAGGAGCAGCTAAAGGACAGGCAGAGGATGCTGTGGCCTGGGATGGTGCCCGGTGGTGACCTACCCTGCCACCTGTGGTGCTGCGTTGAGGATGCCTGGCAGTGCCGCTGTGAAAGAAAAAGAATATTCAATGCCAGTTGTTACAGGTGCTATAACGCATTTATTCTGGACTACAGCGTAGGTATAGGGGAGAGGTTAAGCTCAACTCTGAATACGCCGCAAACAGGTGGAAATACACAAGCATACCTTGTTTTATTGCACTTGAGCTTTATTTCTTTCAACAGAGGGTGTGGAGTTTTTAAATTTATTTTTTAAGTATAGTTGATATGCAACATTATCTTAGTTTCAGATTTATAACAGAGTGATGATTTGTTGATTTACCTTACAAAGTGACGACCACAGGAAGTCTAGTAACCATCTGTCGCTATGCACAGTTACTCTGGTATTATTGGCTCTATTCCTTATGCTGTAAAACACCTCTTTGTGACCTATTTATTTTATAACTAGCAGTTTGTACTTCTTAGTTCCCTTCACCTTTTTTGCAACTTGAAGTCAAGATCCTCCACCAGCAAAGAGATGAAGACTCGCTTACAGCAATACTTGATTTATTGAGGTGGTCTAGACCAGTGGTAGGCAAACTGTGGCTCGACAAACCGCGGCTCGCGAGCCACATGCGGCTCTTTGGCCCCTTGAGTGTGGCTCTTCCACAAAATACCGACTTCTGCGCATGGGCCACAAAGTTTCAATCGCACTGTATGTGCGCTCCCGCACATGGTATTTTGTGGAAGAGCCACACTCAAGGGGCCAAAGAGCCGCATGTGGCTCGCGAGCCGTGGTTTTCCGACCACAGGTCTAGACCAAACCCACAATATCTCCAAGGTATACCCCATAGGTAAGCAGGTGAAATGGATGAAAACAACTACGAGAAAACATCAGGATAATGGGGGTTGTAGCTAAAGGAGCCTAACAGGAATCTTGCGGAAGCTGGGGGAGAACAATTACATATCAGCTGGGAATGGTAAAGGGTGAAGGTCCTGATTAGATATCCAGAGTGATCAGATATGGAAGGTGGGGGTTCTGAGGGAAATGACTTTGCGGGATTCCTGCAAAAACTGGATTTCACAAAGAAGTGCACATGAGTCGAGGAGAAGGTTCAGCAGCCTGAATCAAGTATGGCAAACCGAAGAATACTTGCCACTGAAGAGTGCCTCGGTATGTGGCGCCGAAATACAGTGCTGCCTGTAGCTCCCCACCTAGGGAGCCAAGACTCAGTGTTTTGTAGATCCCAGTCCATGCTAAGTCTGGAGCCAAGCATGGTGCCAGGTGATGTGCTGAGGTACAGGGCAGGAGTGCCATATGGGGTACCGTACCAACATAAAGAAAACGTATTTATTGACACTTGGTAAGATGGTAAGACAGGCTTTGTTCAGGGCCATACAGTAGGTGTAGGGGCCTCCACAATTGGGGTTTTAGAGGGAGGGAGAGACTGGGCTCAGCTCAGAATACGGCATGGGCAATCCTGACTACAGCCCTGTGGACTAATAAGTGGGTTTAGGTTAAGCCAGTGATGGCGAACCTTTTGAGCTCGGCGTGTCAGCATTTTGAAAAACCCTAACTTAACTCTGGTGCCGTGTCACATATAGAAATTTTTTGATCTTTGCAACCATAGTAAAACAAAGATTTATATTTTTGATATTTATTTTATATATTTAAATGCCATTTAACAAAGAAAAATCAACCAAAAATGAGTTCGCGTGTCACCTCTGACACACGTGTCATAGGTTCGCCATCACTGGGTTAAGCCATTAGGTTTGTGCCAATTTGTTAAACAGCAATAGGAACCTGTTACAATAGTCAATAGTCAATGTGGATTCAATTATTATATTTACTGTGCAAGAAATACACAAAAGACATTGTCCTTGTAAATTTTTGAAATAACAGGCAAATGGCCATCAAACTTTTAAGACTTCCACACATGAAAGAAAACTCATCAAAGTAAAAGGCAACTTGCACAATGGGAGAAAATAACTGAAAATCATAGAACTCAGTAAAAGGTGTCTTACCCAGTATATTTAAGGAAACAAAGCAAATAACCCCATTAGAATATGGGCAGAGGTTTGAATAGACATTTCTTTATAAATGGCCAACTAATACATGAAAAGTTGCTCAACAATGATATATCATCTCACATGTATCAGGATGACCACTATTTAAAAAAACAAACAAAAAACAGAAAATAACAATTGTTGCTGGGAAAAGAAAGTTGGAATATAAGAACACTTCATGTGAATGTAAAATACTGTACCCATGATAGAAAACAGTATGGAGATTCCTCAAAAATATAAAAAGAGAGAATAACATATGGTCCAGCCATGCTACTTCTGGGTGTTTATCCAAAACTACTCAAATTAGAATCGCAAAGAGATATCTGGACCCCAAAAGTTCATCAAAACATTATTCATCATATCCAGGAAAGACCAACCCAAATAACCATGCATGGGTCCAAGAAGAGAGAAAATGGGGTATACACATACAATGGCACATTATGCAGTCTTTAGAAAAAATCCTGTTGCCCTGGCCAGGTAGCTCAGTTGGTTAGAGCATCATCCAGATACACCAAGGTTGCGGGTTTGATCCCAATCAGGGCAGATACAAGAATCAACCAATGAATGCATAAATAAGTGGAACAACAAATTGGCATTTCTCTCTCTCCATTCCTCTCTCTGTAAAATCCTTAAAAATATTTTGTTCCTTTAAAAATTCTGCCACATGCTACCTAATAAATAGACATTGAGGACATTATGCTAAGCAAAATACACCAGCCACAATAAAGACAAATACGTATGATCCCACTCATATAAATATGTAAAGTAGTCAAATTTTAAAAAAAAAGAATAGTAGAATGGATATCACCAAGGTCTGGGGAGGTAGGAGACAATATTCGTGTTTTACTACTTACAGAATATCAGGAATGCAAGAGAAAAATGTTCTAGAGATCTGTTGAACAACATTGCAGAAATGCTTAACAGTAACTATACACTTCTAAATACTTGAAATGGTACATTTAATGTTACCTATTGTTTTATACAATGTGGGGAGGAAGCAAATACAGAGAATGAAGGAAAGAAAACCTCAAAGAGTCCCTACGCTGGCTCTGAGCCATGGCTCCTTCTGGGAAAAGCAGCAATCAGCTGCCATGGCATGAGATTCTGACGTTCAGGATTTTCTAAGTGATCTTCAGGCTCTCTGCAAGTAGACTTCAGAGATATTGCCATATATGGGTCAGAGTCCACCAAAACTATTTAAACTATTTGGCCATAAGTTTACACGCCAGCCTTGCTCTGGTTTGCACGTTCCTTCTTGAGAAAAACCCCATAAATCCTCCCGCAGCCCATTTCCCTTCTTCCTTCCTCCCTGCCGGCTGACCTTGGACCTTGCATCCCCTGGTTGTCCTAGTTGTCCTGCGTGGCATGCCATTCCTCCTGCGTCTAGGGGACTGTGAAATGTATACAAAACGCCTTCCTTCATCACAATCATTTAGGTGTCTGTGTGTCCCCCTGGTTATGCTAAAACAAATCCAGGGCATGTCTTTTTTTCTTTTTTTTTTAATCCTCCCCGAGGATATTTCTCCATTGATTTTTAGAGAGTGAAAGAGAGAGGGAAAGACAGAGAAACACATCGATTGGTGGCCTCCTGCACTAGCCCTGATCAGGCCCAGACTGGAGAGGAGCCTGCAACCAAGATACATGTCCTTGACCAGAATCGAACCCGGGACCCTTCTGTCCACAGGCTGTTCTCTATCCACTGAGCCAAATCAAGGCATGTCTTTAGAACAACTGGCACCACCAGCCCAGGAGATCACATCAGGGGCTGATACATTTTTAGACTGCTTTGGCTCACCACTGGACCGAACAGAGCAGCCATTGCCTAAAGGGAACCACTGCTTTTGGTCACACAAGCTGCCTGATGGCTACTGCGTTGTGTCTATTGGGAATTGCCCGATTTCCCTCCTACAACTCAGGAGCTCTGAGGCCGAGTGCACCCTGAGCTGCCACGCGGAGAGCCGCTTGTAAATAGAGTGCTTCCAGCGGAGTGGCTGGAAGGCAGGCTGAAGTGACACAGAAGTACCTTTCCTGTCCACCATGGTGTGAAAACAGAAATTACTAGCAGAAGAAAAATTGGAAAATTCCCAACATGTGTAAATTAAACGACAGCTCTGGACCCAATGAGAAGAAAAACGACAAAGTATCTTGACACAAACAAAAAGAAAAACACAAGCATAACAAAGCTTATGAGATGCAGCAAGAGCAGGTCCAAGAGGGAAGTTTATAATGACAAGCACTCCATTCAGAATACTAAAATATCTCAAGTAACCTAACGTTAATTAACCTTAAGGAGCACTCAAAACAATAACACACTAAGCTAAAAGTTAGCAGAAGAAAGGAACTAGAGCAGAAATCAATGACATAAAGAGTAGAAAGACAATAGGAAAGACCAACTGTGCCGGGCCAGCACAGCCAAGGGTTCCGTGAGCCTGAATGGGGGGCAGCGAAGAACATAGAAAAGATAGACAGAGAGAATAAGCTGGGTCAGGTGGATCTTCCTGTGCCTGGCTGAGGCCACAGGGAGAGACCCAGACAGCCAGCTGAGCCTTTGTTTTATAGCCAGAGGTAAACAAGGTAGTGGTCACCATAGTTACAATGTTCTTGTGAGTTTCACTTGTTTTGGCAGCACTTGCTGCATCTCCCTCAGCCCATTAGCTTCCCAGATAGGATCTAAGGAGCATCATAAGGTTAGCCTAATTATGCTAAAAGGGCTGTGCCCTCTAAGCTGGAACTTGTTTGTGACTTTGTCAACAGGTCAGTCCCAGGCTTAACCCTATAGCCACTCCCTACAATCAACCAAATAAAAGTTGCCTTTTTAAAAAAAGATAAACAATGTTGAAACCCTTTCTTTCGAATAAGCAAGACCAAAAAAGGGGGAAGACTCAAATAATAAAATCAGAAATGAAAGAGGACACATTACCATTCTTACCAGAGAAATACAAAGAACCATGAAGAAACGACTAAAACAGTGATATGCCAACTAACTGGTTGACCTAGAAGAAAGGGATCGATCAGAAGTTTGCGCCTCTTCTTTGCCTTGCTTGCTCTGTTTATTCCTTCCTGAGAAAAACTCCATAAATTCCCCTCTTCCTCTCCGCCTGCTGACCCTCCAGGCCACTTTCCCAGGAGCCCTGTGTGGCCTGCCAGGCCTCCTGTTTCTATGAGACAGAGAGTATAATGCAAACATCTTCCTTCACGGCCACTCTTTCTGTGTCTGGGCAGCTTACTCTTTCTGCTTAAAACGAGTCCAGGGCATGTTTGTAAAACCACTGGCACTGCGGCCCAGTGGACCACCCCAGGTGGGAAGGACACTCTATGGGGGAGCTCTTTGAGTTGAGCCCTCTTCCCCTGCCTGGAAGAGGCTGAGCAGAGCACCACTCCCTGCGGAGCCATGCCCTGTGCCCTGCGCAGGATGCTGCCTGCGGTGCAGTTTATGAACACATTGTATGCGGGAAACGTATTTATACGTTTTACGTTGACTGGTAGTAGAGCGCGGGACACGTATTAATACGTTTTTTATAGACTAGCGGTAGAATGCGGGTAACGTATAAATACGTTTATTTTTATACTTTTTTATTGCTCTAAAGCAGGGGTGGGCAAACTTTTTGACTCGAGGGCCACAATGGGTTCTTAATCTGGACCGGAGGGCCGGAACAAAAGCATGGATGGAGTGTTTGTGTGAACTAATATAAATTCAAAGTAAACATCATTACATAAAAGGGTACAGTCTTTTTTTTTTTTTTTTTTAGTTTTATTCATTTCAAACGGGCGGATCCGGCCCGCTGGCCGTAGTTTGCCCACGGCTGCTCTAAAGGGATGCTAACATGCAGCTATACGAATTCCAAAGGACAAAATTTGGGTCTCTAACACATACAATGGTGAATTATGTATGTACTTCCAGGTATAACGGTAATCAATCTATTCAACTGCAAAAATGGCCCGCGCCACCTGTTAGCGCGCGATAAAAACTACCCGCAAACAATGTGTGAAGTTGAGGTCCTGGGACACAGTACAGTGCCACCGCACAGGGGCGCAGCATGCAATGATGCATGTTAGGACGGCAAGAAGGGCATTATTCAGTGCTTGAGAGTGCCAGTCAAGAGTTCCAAGCCCAGTGCCTGGCCAGTGTAGCTCCGTGGTTGAGCTTCGACCTATGAACTAGGAGGTTAGGGTTCGATTCCTGGCCAGGGCACATGCCCAGGTTGCCACTAGATCCCCAGTGTGGCAGCCAATCAGTGATTCTCTCTCATCATTGATGTTTCTATCTCCCTCTCCCTTCCTCTCTGAAGTCAATTTTTTAAGAAAATTTTTTTTTTTAGAAAAAGGAGTGCCAAGCCCAGCAAAAATGGAGGTTGTGGGGTTTGGGGAAAACTGACTTAGCTGCGTTCTTATGAAAACTAGATTTTTAAAAAAATATGTTTTTATTTATTCTGGAGAGCAAGGAAGAGACAGAGAAAGAAAAACATCAGTGAGAGACAAACAAACATGGATCCATCCATCGGCTGCCTCCTGAATGCTCCCCACCAGGGACTGAACCTGGAACTCCCCCAACCAGGAATCCAACCAGTGACCATTCAGTGCATGGGATGATGCCCAACCAACTGAGCCACACCTGCAAGGACTGAAACTAGACCAGCCGTGGGCAAACTACGGCCCGCGGGCCGGATCCGGCCCGCTTGAAATGAATAAAACTAAAAAACAAAAAGACCGTACCCTTTTATGTAATGATGTTTACTTTGAATTTATATGAGTTCACACAAACACTCCATCCATGCTTTTGTTCCGGCCCTCCAGTCCAGTTTAAGAACCCATTGTGGCCCTCGAGTCAAAAAGTTTGCCCACCCCTGAACTAGATTCTTAAAAATATCTTTTATTTCTTGATTTTTAGAAAGAGAGAGAAATAGCATTTGTTGTTCCACTTTTTTACGTATTCATTGGTTGCTTCTTGTATGTGCCCCTTAGAGGAGATCGAACCCACAATACTCTCATTAGTTGAGTTACCCTGCAAGGGCGTTAAAACTAGATTTTATAAGGAAATTCACAGAGGAGTTCAGGAGAAGGTACAAGAGTTGACTGCAGTATGATGAAGCAAAGACGCTTCGTCATAGAAGAATGCCAGTTAAGGTCTCCTAGCAGGATGCTGAGTGTTATGCACAGGTACAGGCCAAGGTACATCTGCCCTCCGTCACTGAGATACATGCTGCTGTGCTGACGGTAGCACTACCAGTAGCAGCTGAAGAATGGTCCGGCGAAGGATGCTGTGAATGCAGACTTGCAAAGGGTGAAGTTCTTTGCCAACTGTGTGTTGAGATGTGCTGCCTCGCAGTGCCACTGTTAAAGAAAAAGATGTTCAATGACACTTATTAAAGATGGGAAGACAGGTTTTATTCAGGACCATAGCATAGGTACAGGGACCACTGCAATTAAGACTTCACAGCAGGGGAGAGGCTGGGCTCAACTTCCAACACAGCACAAGCAGCTGAGACTATCCAGCCAAGGAGAGGGTGGGGGACAATGGATAGAAATTACTAAGAGAAAACATCAGGGGTCAGGGGGGATCCTGGCTACACAAACCTAACATAGTTCTTGCTGAAGGCGGGACAGGGTGATCAAATATAAACGGGGTGATCGTGAAGGATGAGATCCAATAGGATATTCAGGGTAATCAGACATGGAGGACAGGCGGGGTGAGGGTGGGGTGTTCTGATGAAACTGACTTAGCAGAATTCTTGCTAAAACTGGATTTTACAGATCCGTCTAGGAGAAGGTTAGGGAGCAAGCCTGGCTAAAAAGTATAATGAGGCAAAAAAAATCTTCGAAAGTAAGTGTCCAGGTGCACCTTCCTTGGTGCACATCTGCGGGTACAGTGCCAAGGCACATGCTGCAGTACCAGCTGTGGCACCACAAGGGGCAGCCAAAGGACAGTGCTACATGGGATGCTGTGTATGGAGGTGCACACAGGGAAAAGGGGTTCTGGCTCAACAAAACTAACATGAATGCCTCTGAAGATGCTATAGGGTCATCAGATATCATCTGGGGGGTGGTGAAAGGTGAGGGTCCTGATCAGATATCCAGGGAGATTGCATATGGAGGCAGGCAGGGAGGTTCTGGTGAACCTGACTTAGCAGATGAGCCTAGGAGGTTAGGGAGAGAACCATACCCAAAAGTGTAAGGAAGCAAAGAATCTTCCTTACCCATGAGTGCCACAGGAAGACCAGTCGCAAGCGCCAAAGTGCATGGGCCAGGGGCTGAGGTAGAACTGCCGTAAGTTTCCGAGGTATGACCACTCAGTGCTGACAGTCACCTGCAGTAGAAAGCCGAGGTACATGGGAGGCACAGTGCTGGGGTACATCCGCGGTACCGCTCCAGGGTTCACGCAATAGGCGCCAAGGTGGGCCTGTGGTTCAGTATGGAGGTTCTGGTGAAACGGACTTAGCATGATTCTTGCTAAAACTGGATTTTACAAGGAAATGCACAGATCATCAGCCTTAGAGGTTAGGGAGTAAGCCCGACTAAAAAAGTACAATGAAGCAAAGAATCTTGGTCTCTAAAGGGTGACGCAGTAAGACCTGGAAGTAAGGGGCCGAGGTACCCCTGCCTTGGGGTGCATCTGCGGGCACAGTACCAGGGCACATGCTGCAGTACCGACCATGGCACCACTAGAGGCAGCCAAAGAACGGTGCTCTGTCAGATGCTGTGCATGGAGGTGCGCACAGGGAAAGGGTGTTCTGGCCCAACAAACTAACGCAAGTCCCTCTGAAGACGCGACAGGTTGATTAAATATCCCCTGGCGGACGGTGAAAGGTGAGGGTCCTGATCTGATATTTGGGGTGATCTGATGGGGAGCGCTGCTGGGGGGACAGTTCTCATGAAACTGACTTAGAGTTCTTGCTAAAACTGGATTTTACAAGCAAGTGCCCAGATGAGCCCAGGAGAAGGTTAGGGAGCAAACCCGACAGGAAAGTATAATGAAGCAAAGGATCTTCATCACAAAAGAGTGGCGCATATTGGGGGAAGAAGGGAAAACAACTGTAATAATCTGAACAATAAAGATTTATTTAAAAAAAAAAAAAGAGTGGCGCAGTAAGACCTGCCAGTAAGTGCCGAGGTTCCCCTGCATTCTGAGCTGCAAGCGCACGAAGGAGATCAACTGCAGTTAGGGAAGTGCGTCTGCGTTAGTGTTGAGTGGCTCTCAAGTACAAGGCCGAGTTCATCTGGGGTGTGGTGCTGTTCTGTGGTTCTAGGGTACACCTGGTACTATGCCAGGGTCCACCTGTGGTTCAGTATGGAGGTTCTGATGCAATTGACTTTCTACCTAAAACTGGATTTTATGCCTGGTCAGCATGGCTCAGTAGTTGAGTGTTGAGCTATGAACCAGGAGGTCGGTTTGATTCCCGGTGGGGGTAAATGCCTGTGGTTGCGGGCTCGATCCCCAGTGTGAGGCGTGCAGGAGGCAGCGGATCAATGATTCTCTCTCATCATTTATGTTTCTATATCTCTCTCGCCCTCTCCTTTCCTCTCTGAAATATATATATTTTTTTAAACTGTATTTTAAACTGCATAAACTATATTTTAAACTGTATAAAATATATATATATATTTTTTTTAAACTGTATTTTACAAGGAATTACACAGATGAGCCTAGGAGAAGGTTAGGGAGCAAGCCTGACTAAAAAGCATAAGGAAGCAAAGACTCTGCATCACAAAAGAGTGCCCTGGTAGGGAAGACCTGGCCGGGTCCCTCAGCTGCTTATATAGAGCATCTTCCAAATAAACCAAGGCTGAGGGTTCCATCTCCTGTCAGGGCACTTAATAACCCCCATGAAAAGACTATCCTTTCAGCGTTCATTTCTATAGTTTGTTAATAACACCCATGAGCACTTAATAACCCACTTTCCCCTTTCTCTCTGAGCTTTTCCGAATCAAATGACCTCTGCCGGAGGGTGGGTGAGAGCTTTGCCGGAACACTCCAAGTGTGCCGGACAATGGCTGTGGTAGTGGGTAGGCTCCCTCCTCCGGGGATCAGGCCTTGCTGCTGTCACAGTGTGCACCCCTCCCCAGGGGTATCTAGGGCATCCCATTCACAGAGAAATACACTCTTTAAGAAAATTGAGCAAATTCATTGCCAGTAGACCTGCCTGTGAGAATTGTGAAAAGATGTTTTTTACAGAAAATAATAATAATAATAATAGAGAGGTCAGAAACTCAAAGAAAGGAAGAGCATCAAAGGAATAAGGGAAGGTAAAATAAAAACTTTTATTTTTTTTATTTTTAATTGAACTAACAGTTCGTTTAAAATGTTAATCTCAACAATGTATTCAACTATGCATGCTTGTGCATATTTATTTTATGTGTGTATAAATGCCTGTGTATGCATATGTCTAAGTGAAATGAATGACAGCAATGATACAAGGGACAAGAGGGAGCAAGTAGGATTATTTTGCTATTATAACTTGTATAGACTTATTGTTATTGGAAAGTACACTTGCATTAGTTGTAACTGTGTATTGCAAAGTTTAGGACAATCATTAAATTTTTTAAAAAATGTAATAGCTTACTGAGAGAGAGACAGAGAGAGATTTGTTGTTCTACTCATTTATTCAATCATTGTTTGGTTCCTGCATGTGCCCCACTGGAAATCCAAACCAACTGAGATACCTGGCCAGGGCCAAATTTTTTTTAAGATATTAAATTACATGTTAAATTTGCAAGAGTATCTGTCTTTATAGGCCTCATTAAGAATAGAAATGTGTGTCTGCACATACAGGTAATAGACCCTAAATACTTTATGAATGAATAAAAACCCAGTCATAGGTATTTAAATAATCACCTGCATGAACGAAAATTTTATATAATTATTTGACATTCTTATTCTAAAATATGTTATAATTTTAACTCTTCCCCCTTCCTTCCCAGCTTAGTAAACTAGTTTCTACTGTGAATTTGGTGGCTGGTGGGTTTTCTTGCTTATATCTAAACTAGAGGCCTGTTGCATGAAAAGATTCATGCAATAGGCCTTCCCTTCCCCTGGCTGCCTGCACCGGTTCTCCTCCAGCACCTGGACCCAGGCTTTCGCTCTGGCCAGAGCCGCCTTCTGTCTTCGCTCCGCCGCTTCGCCCCTATGTATGCAAATTAACCGCCATCTTTGTTGGTGGTTAATTTGCATATCTCGCTGATTGGCCAATGGGAGGCGCGTGTCTATTATTAGATAGAATGTTCTAGGAAAGAACTAATATAATCAATAAACTTTTCACCAAAAGATCTAAAAATAATTAATTAGACAATTAATTAAAATTTTAATAGTAAAAAAGTATGCCAAGAATGGAAGGAAATGGAAACATATAAAAAGCTCAATTAGCTGAAACCGGTTTGGCTCAGTGGATAGAGCGTCGGCCTGCGGACTGAAAGGTCCCAGGTTCGATTCCGGTCAAGGGCATGTACCTGGGTTGCGGGCACATCCCCAGTGGGAGATGTGCAGGAGACGGCTGATCGATATTTCTCTCTCATCGATGTTTCTAACTCTCTATCTCTCTCCCTTTCTCTCTGTAAAAAATCAATAAAATATATTTAAAAAAAAAAAAAAAGCTCAATTAAAACCACAAAAAGGAAGGGAAAGAGTGGAAGACAAACATAGGAACAAATAATAGTGACATAATAAAATAAAAACAGTAATAAATATGGTAGATATTAATTCATTACATTAATAATCACTTTGAATATCAATGGTTTAAATACACCATTTTAAGACAGAGATTGTCAGAGTAGATAAAAAATTAAGACCCAAATGTATACTATCTACGAGAAACTCACTTTTAAAGAAATGTTTAAAGCAATAAAAAGAGAAGTCTTTATTTAAAAGATCTGTTATGAGAACAGTACACAGAACTATAATCTGACTATGCCTTCCACATGATATATACCATTATACGTAGCAGGGGTCCTCAAACTTTTTAGACAGGGGCCAATTCACTGTCCCTCAGACCATTGGAGGGCCGGACTATAGTTTAAAAAAAAACTATGAACAAAGTCCTATGCACACTGCACATATCTTATTTTGAAGTAAAAAATACAAAATGGAAACAAATACAATATTTGTATTTGCATGTGGCGCGTGGGCCGTAGTTTGAGGACCCCTGATATGTAGTATACCGACTGTATACAATATATTCAATGGTTTGACATGGGGTCCACAATACCTTCATTTGGGTAGGCAAAACATTCACTTTCAGGAAATTTTTAATTATGAGGAGTGTTTTTTCTTTATAGTTCAATTGGCATTACTCAAAAATACAGTCTCTCTAGTGATTTAAGACTGTGAGGATGCTATCCCGCCCAAGATAAACTCACTCAGGCCCTAGCTGGTTTGGCTCAGTGAATAGAGTGTCGGTCTGCAGACTAAAAGGTCCCAGGTTCAATTCCAGTTAAGGGCACATGCCCGGGTTGCGGGCTCGATCCCCAATGTGGAGCCTGCCAGAGGCAGCCAATCAATGATTCTCTCTCATCAATGATGTTTCTATCTCTCTCTCTCTTCCTTCCTCTCTGAAATCAATAAAAATATATTTTTTAAAAAAGAAAAAGAAAAACTCACTCAGTTCTGCAGTTAAAAAATAATGTACCTTGCCGAAACCGGTTTGGCTCAGTGGATAGAGCGTCGGCCTGCGGACTGAAAGGTCCCGGGTTCGATTCCGGTCAAGGGCATGTACCTGGGTTGCGGGCACATCCCCAGTGGGAGATGTGCAGGAGGTGGCTGATTGATGTTTCTCTCCCATCGATGTTTCTAACTCTCTATCTCTCTCTCCCTTCCTCTCTGTAAAAAATCAATAAAATATATTTAAAAAAATAATAATAATAATGTACCTTGATCAGGAATGCTATTTTGCTTTCTCAAAGTAACAAGTATGGAATACATAAATATGTAAACATTTAAAACTTGTTTTATTTAAATAGATTTATGATACAAAAAATACATATTCTGTGCATGTTGAATAAAACCATCCATTATCTCTGATTCCTGTAAGAGTGCAACATCAGACATTCTATATATAAATTTCTGTTAGATATGTTGGAAATATTATTTAATTTTAATTTGCCATATATTGACATTATATTTTATTGGACTGTTTCATGAGTGTCGGTAATAACTTAATACTTAAAGTCTTTCACTAACTCTACTATAAAACGCCATAGAAAATGAAGAAAATGGTTTGATTCATCAAATATGAAGTAAAAATTAATGCCTATTCTTTAATATTTTTGCTGCATTTTTTTCAGATGCACAATTTGCTCCTACGAGCCATACGTTACTCGGGAAAGCGCATAATTAGCCCACTAAACAGTTAGTGTCCCTCTGTGTGCAAAGTCCAGCCTCTCCCACTCCAAAGCAGGTGCTCAGGGAAGGCCAACTGGTTGTTACTATTTATACGCTTCAATAGTCACCATCTGTAGTAATTTACTATAAGAGTCTGTTAACTAGCATACTCTTTAAATCACTTCTTGTTTGTTTAGGGTTGTCTTGGGCATAATTCCCCCCAAAGAGCATGAATAACCAACATAAATAGTTACACTGTGGCTCTGAAACCAATGTTTTAGGATGTTCAGGACAGAAACTTGAATCCCTTCTCTGATTCTATAGGGATTAACCCCTAGAGCCCAGTCTGAGCTCAATGTTGCTTCTTTTGCTTGCTGTTAACAATGCAATTATAATCAACAGGCCTAGATTTCAGAAAAGGGAAAACTACTTTTTGATCTCATATAACATCACCTGTAAAACTGCAGTGTCTCCAGGGTCTATTTGGCATATGGCTTTGCAGTAACTATCCCTTTGGGCATCTTCTTACAATGCAAAATCTGGCACATTGTCATATTTGTTGGCGTGTCTGTAAGATATCATCAAGTAGAAAACTTTCACCTCACTTTCCAACAACTTCTAGAACCACTTAGTCTCAACATAACTCCTCAAAATAACAAATGTGGACCACCTCTCAAGCAGTGTATGGCTGGTTAGACTAGCTGAACCCCTGTGCTGAGGCCATGTTTCCACAGCTCAATTTTTTAAAACTCAAATTATCAAGAGGTCCTCTTTATTTTACTAGTTGGCAAAATTTTATCAGTGGTATGTGATGCATGGAACTTTGAAAAATAAAAAAAATAAAATATTTCTCTTTTTTTTCCAATTTAAGAAATATTTACTGAGCAGTCACCATGAGTAAGGTATTGGCGATGGAGCCCGTGCTACTTGGCTGCTGTTTTTCTAAGGGAGCAGTAGATGGTTTACTAAGAGGAATATGGCTGGAAGATTTTGGTTGCAACACATTCAGAAGCAATTCACCTTGTTCCAGCTTTAAAAGTGTCACACTTTGGGCTTCAGTTCAGACCTGGTGCTTTCAGAAGCAAAGATGTAGTTGATGGGTTCACAAGACAGATCCCATACCTGAGATTGGGTCCAATTAAGTTTTCAACTGCCAGCTAGTACTCTTGGGAAAGGTCTATAGCAAAAAAACACCCCTATCATCGGTACAGTTCACAGGAGGATGAGCAATGCTGTAGGAATCCGAAACGATGCTAGTGATAAGAGGGAACTGTCTGACTTTTGATACTTGAGGTCAAACAGAGTTCCAGCAGTATCTGGTATTTCCTCATAAAGTCCAGCAGACCCAGGAACCCCACCCCACCCCCATCCCCCTCAGAGGAGTGGAGAAACGTCCCATGCTCGATCTGTTGGGAAGCAGATCCAGGACTATTTGTGTTTCTTTTGAGGGGGTTGGAATCTCTGGAAGATGCAAGGCCAACTTCAGAACTGATTCTCCCCCTACCCCCACCCCCCGCCCTGCCGCTGCCTTCTTCTAAAAGAATTTCCAAGAAATCTTTGCTTGCCCAGCTATAGGGTCTGCACTGAGGGCAAGGCCAAAAACTGTAACTTCAGTAGAAATGAAGAATTCTTCAGAAAATTTACTAGTCTCCTTAGCCACTGAAGGGCCACCTCTTCTGTCAATTGATATCAAATACCTAACTTCAATGTCTAAGTTTTCTTCTTTAGACTGTTTCATACTTTCAAGTACAGATTCCACATAAGTCCTTTTAGTTATTCCTGTAGCATTTTCAGATCTGGATGTACCCCTTAGTTCCAGGTACTTGACACCATCATCTGCAAATTCTTTTTTTATTTTTATTTTTTTTATTGATTTTTTACAGAGAAGAAGGGAGAGAGATAGAGAGCTAGAAACATCGATGAGAGAGAAATATCGATCAGCTGCCCCCTGCACACCTCCCACTGGGGATGTGCCCGCAACCCAGGTACATGCCCTTGACCGGAATCAAACCCGGGACCCTTCAGTCCGCAGGCCGACGCTCTATCCACTGAGCCAAACCGGTTTTGGCTGCAAATTCTTTAATGACATCTTTTGTGACCATTAGAATATCTTCAGGGCTGGTAGTAGGCTGATAAATAATCTGAAACATCTGGAAACATTCTTCTAAAGTTCTTTTCTGGCACATTCTCATATTTGTTGGAATTTCTGTAAGATATTATCAAGTAGAATACTTTCACCTCACTTTCCAACAACTATCAAGGATCACTTAATTTCAACTTGACTCCTCAAAATAGCAAACGTGAATCACCTCTCAAGCAGCGTATGGCTGCTTAGACTAGCTTGAACCCCTATTCGGAGGCCATGTTTCCACACTTAATTTTTTTTTAAATCAAATTATTATTTTTTTAATAGTAAGACTTTATAAGTGGTATGTGATACATGGAACTTCAAGAAATTTACATTTTTTAAAATTTAAGACATATTTACAGGGAAGTCATCGTGAGTAAGTTATTGGTGATGAAGTCCATGCTACTTGGCTGCTATTCTTCAAAGGGAGTGGTGGACGGTTTACTAAGAGGAATATGGCAGGAATATGACTATCAATCATAGTCATCAGATCATGAATGTTAAGACCTGGTTTCTTAGCTTTTAATATCTTCATGGTATAGAACTAATGGATCCATTCAAGTGGGCATGAAGTTCCACTGAGGGACTGCTGTCACTCTTGAGTATCTTCAGGAGATGGGCCCTGCCGAGTCAGGAGCTTCAGGAGGGGTCAGTGCAGTGCACCAGTGACAGCAGAACCTTCAGCAAGAGCTCCCTGGCCTCCCTCAGGTACATGCGCAACGCCTCTGATGTGGTGCTAATTCTGGGACCAAAATGTATTTCTTACACTGGACCCATTTACATCCACAGAGTGTATGTGTGCATAATTATTTGCATAACAAATTTTCAGTGCTCTCAAAATTATTTGCAATTAGACTAGAACCTTGGGCCCAAGTCAGTATCTGTTTTAGCAGTAGATGGGGAAATGGGAAAGCTATGTACCATATTTATTTTATTTTCAAGTTAGCGTTCTTAACAGAAGGCCAGTGTCTGCAGTTTTTAGTGATCATATTTTTTGTTACTTTAAACTATCTTTTGTTATTAAAAATGCATTTCCTGTATTTGCACCTGAATAACATTGAATTTGATGAAGAATAATAGTACTTACATTCATTTAGACTTTCTATTTACCCTGCACTAATGTAAATGGCTTCTTCTCTACCCCAGTAACTTACTTAGGGATGCACATAGAATAGCATATTGGCAAATTTTGCTATTTTGCTATGCAATCATACAATAATTTTTGAGAAAATTTTTGTGTACTTATCCTAAAATGGAACACATAAGTATTTTTTCCTATCTCCTGCTGGTTTGTCAATTTGAATGGTCAGCCGAAGAGAAAATGAAAAACACCAGACTCAGTGACTTAAGCAAACTTTTCATTCGGTTTCTGTACTTGCATTTGAAACAGATCTGCTAGAGACCACTTACTTAACAAATGGATGACAAACACTTAGAGTCATCAGATTTTTAAAAAATCAAATTCTAACATATTAAAGAAATAAAAAATAACATTTGATGGAAATAAACTTTGCTTACAAAAATATTTACATGTAACCTGCATAGTTTTACTGGACCAAGAACTGTCCTCCCCATTTATAAAAATCAAAGGGAAACCTGATTGACAAGTAATAGTCCTTCCACTCCAACCTCCTATTTGTGCACCACATGTAGTCCCATGAGTTTCTATAGCTCATGTCAGGATCTAGGGTCTCTGTCACAGTACACTCTAGTCACCACTATTATCAGACTAAAGCAAGGCAAATTAAGTGCAGTTTTCACCAATAGGTTTAAGGAATCATCAATGTCAAGGTCAATGTTACTGATCATGAAGACATGGAAAGATCTTGTCAGGATGACAGATGACTTATTCTCCCTAGTTTTGACTGTTTCTACTGCATCTTCTTGTTCCATGTCTCTCTGATAGCCAACTAGATCACCAGTTAATTATAAAAGGATATAACTCAAGAACAGTCAGATGGAATTGTTGCATAGAGTTAGGTATGGGGGAAGGGTAGTAAGAAGCTTCCATGCCTTCTCTAGGCGCACCACAATCCCCAAATCCCCAGGTGTTCACCAGCCCAGAAGCTCAAGAAACTCACTTTAAATATAAAGACAGGTATATATTACAAGTGACTGGATGGAAAGGCTTCCAAATTGGAATGGAAGAAGTAAAACTGTCACCATTTACAGATGACATGATGTTACATATAGAAAACCCTAAAAAACTCTACCAAAAAAAAGTTACAGTTAATACATGAATTCAGTAAAGATTCAGGATACAAAATCAATATACAGAAATCTGTTGTATTTCTATACACTAAAAATAAAATATCTGAAAGAGAAATTAAGAAAACAATTCCATGTACAATTGCACCAAAAAGAATAGAATACCTAGGGAAAAATTTAACAAAGTGAAAAACCTGTACACTGACAACTCTAAGACATGGGTAAAAAAAAATTAAAGGAGACACAAATAAATGAAAGTGTACTAGTATACCATGCTCATGGATGGAAAGAATTAATATTAACTACCAAAACAATCTACACATTCAATTCCTATCAAAATTCCAATGGTTTGGTTTTTTTCCCTTAGAAATAGAGCAAATAATCCTAAAATGTGTATGGAACTACAAGAAAAGTTAGAGCCATCACACTCCCTGATTTCCAACTATATTACAAAGCTATAGTAATCAAGCCAGTATGATAATGGCATACAAACAGACACATAACAGTGGAGCAGAATAGAGAACCAAGAAATAAATCCATGCTTATACGGTCAATTAACTGACAAGAAAAGAGCCAAGAATCTACAATAGGAAAAGGATAGTCTCTTCAGTAAATGGTGTTGGAAGAACTGTTACAGCCACATGCAAAAGAATGAAACTAAACTACTATCATGCAACATATATGAAATTAGCTCAAAATGGATTAATGACTTGAATAAGACATGAAACTTCTAGAAGAAAATATATATGGTAAGCTTTTTGACATTGGTCTTGGCAGGGATTTTTTAGATTTTACACCAAAAACAAAGGCAAAATAAACAAGTGGCACTAAGCAAACCAAAAAATTTCTGCACAGCAAAGAAAAACCATTATAAAAATGAAAAGACATTTTGATAATGGGAGAAAATATTTGCAAATTATATATCTAATAAGGAGTTAATATCCAAAATACATAAATAACTTAACTCAATAGCAAAACAAACAATCCAACTTAAAAATGGGCAGAGCACCAAATGAACATTTTTCCCAAGAAGACATACAAATGACCAACAGATACATGAAAAGATGCTCGACATCACTAATCATCAAAGAAAGGCAAATCAAAAACACAATAAAAAAATCATTTCACACATGTTAAAATGGTTATTACCAAAAAGACCAGAAACAGCAAGCAGCGGTGAGGATGTAAAGAAAAAGGAGCCCTTGTGCACTGTTGGTGGCAATGCAAATTGGTGCTGCCACTATGGAAAACAGTATAAGGGTTCCTCAAAAAATTAAAAATAGAGCTGCTGTGTGATCTAGCAATTCCACTTCTAGGTAGTTATCCAAAGAAAACAAAAGCACTAACTCAAAAAAAAAAAAGATATGCACCCCCATGTTCACTGCAGCATTATTTATAATACCCAAGATATGGAAACAGCCTACGAGTCCACCAACAGATGAATAAAGAAAATATGATGTATACTGGTATATACACAATGGCATACTATTCAGTCATAAAAAGAGATGGAATCTTGCCAGTTGTGACAACATGATGGATCTAGAGAGAATCATGCTCAGTGAAATGAGTCAGATAGAGAAAAAAATACTATCTGATCTCTCTTATATGTGGGATCTTTGAAATACACACACACACACACACACACACACTCAGAGATACAGAGAATCAATTAGTGGTTGCCAGAGGAAGGAGAGGGCAATATTGGTGAAGGGAGTCACAAGGTACAAACTTCCAGTTACAAAATAAGTAAGTCATGAAGATGTGATGTACAGCATGACAACTATAGTTAACAATATTGTGTTGCATACTTGAAAATTGCTGAGAGTAGATCTTAAAAGTTCTCATCACGAGGAACCAAATTCTGTTACTACATATGGTGATGGATGATAATGAGACTTATTGGGTGATCATTCTGTAATATATACAAATATGGAATCATATTGTACACCTGAAACGAATATAATGGGTGTCAATTATACCTCAATATAAAGATAAAACAAAATAAAAAGCGAATGGATGATGAAAATATACCAGCTAACACTAATCAAAAGAAAACAAGTATAACTATATTTATTTTAGACAGGGCAGACTTCAAAGCAATAAAATGTATCAGGAATAAAGAATGGCATTAGGGGTCAATTCTCCAAGAAGACATAACAACCCTTAACATGTATGCACATAATAACAGACTGTCAAACTATGTGAAGCAAAAACTAATAGAACTGCAAGGAGAAACAGATGAATCCACTATCATAAGTGTAGACTTCAACACCCCTCTATCACAAATGGACAGATCCAGCAGGCAGAAAATCAATAGAGACATAATTGAACTCAACAACACCATCTATCAACTGGATGTAACTGACGTCGATAGACTGCTTCATCCAGCCACAGCAGCATACACATTCTCCTCCAGCTCACATGGAGTTCTGACCAAGAGAGAACACATTCTGGGCTGTGAAACACACCTTTACAAATTTTTAAAAATAGAAATCATTTGATGTCCGCTCTCAGATCACAGTGGAATTAAACTAGAAATCAATAACAGAAAGATAGCTGGAAAAATTACAGTTATACACATGTAGCCTTTCTGTGCTACCCAGAGTGGTGTCCAAGTGGGGTTGTTGTGTGTTCCTATCATAATATAAAGGGGAACTTCCACCATGTTTGGAGTCTTTGATGTTCCACAGATGAAGGAGGAGGATGTCCTCCAATTCCTTGCAGCAGGAACCCACTTAGGTGGCACCAACCTGGTCTTCCAAACGGAACATGCATCTACAGAAGGAAAAGTGATGGCATCTTCACCATAAATCTGAAGAGGCCCTGAGAGAAGTTTCTCCTGACATTTCATGCCATTGAAATACTGTCTGGTGTCAGTGTCATATGCTTCAGGGATAATGGCCAACAGGCTGTGCTGAAGTTTGCTGCTGCCTTTGGAGCCACTTCTTTTGCTGGCACTTTACTACTGGAATCTTTGCTGAGCAGGTCTAGACAGCCTTCTAGAAGCCACAACTTCTGGTGGTTATTGATCCCAGGGTTGAAGGCCAGCCTTTCACTGAGGTGTCTTATGTTAACCCATCGACCAGTGCCCGGTGCAACACACACCCTCCTCTACACTGTGTGACCATTGCCATCAGGTACAACAAAGGACTCGGTGACTCTAATGTGACGGACACTGGTCAGGGAAGTTCTGTGCATGCTTGGCACCATCTCTCTGCAGGAGGTCATGCCGGATCTCTATTTACACAGATATCCTGTAGAGACGAAAAAGGACAAGCAGGCCACTGCTAAAAAAAAAAAAAAAAAAAAAAAAAAAAAAAAAAAAAAAAAAAAAGGCTGTGGCCAAAGAGAAATTTCAAGGTGAATGGACTGCTCCACCTCCCAAGTTCACTGCTGCTCAGCCCAACGTTGCAGACTTGTCTGGAGGCTCAGGTGCCCTCTGTGCCTGTTCAGCCGTTTCCCACTGAAGCCTGGAGCTCAGCCTGCCACAGAAGACCGGCCTGCAGCCCCCACCACGCAGGCCACTGAAGGGGTAGGGACAACCACTGAGTGGTCTGAAGCCATTCTTCCACAGACTCTTAAACAGAAAATGGAAATAAGGTTGATGGGAAATAAATAGTATCTCAAAAGAAAGAAGGAAGGAAGGAAAGAAAGAAAGAAAGAAAGAAGAAGGAAGGAAGGAAGGAAGGAAGGAAGGAAGGAAGGAAGGAAGGAAGGAAGAAGAAAGAAAGAAAGAAAGAAAGAAAGAAAGAAAGAAGAAAGAAAAGAAAGAAAGAAGAAAGAAGAGAAAAGGGAAGGAAGGGAAGGGGAAGGGGAAGGGGAAGGGGAAGGGGAAGGGGAAGGGGAAGGGGAAGGGAAGGGGAAGGGGAAGGGGAAGGGGAAGGGAAGGGGAAGGGGAAGGGGAAGGGGAAGGGGAAGGGGAAGGAAGGAAGGGAAGGGGAAGGGAAGGAAAGGAAAGGGGAGAGAATGAGAGAGAGAGAGAGAGAGAGAGAGAGAGAGAGAGAGAGAGAGAGAGAGCCGCATTACTAAATAACACATGGGTAAAAGAAGAAATCTCAAGAGAAATTTAAAAATATTTTTAACTAAGTGAGAATGAAAACACAACTTACCAAAATGTGAGGAATGCAGTAAGAGCAATTTTTAGAGGGAAATTTATACTATTGAATGCATATATTAGAAAAAAGAGAAAGATCTGAAATCAGCAATCTGAGTTTCCACCTTAGGAAATTAGAAAAAAAGTGCAAACTAAATCCAAAGTAAGCAGAAAAAAGAAATAAGAATTAGAGCAACAACAACAACAACAAAAATCAATAAAATTGTAAACAGATAATCAGTAGAGTTGGAGTCCAAATCCAGGTGTAAATGTCTTTGAAACCGCCCTACTTTGTGTATCTCAATTAAGGAGGTCAAGTTCAGGACTTGTGGTTGTCGTCAATTTTGAAGGCTAGATGCTTTACTAACACAGCAGAAACTACCTTCTGAGACTCATCAGTGCACTTCTGGCCTGATTCATACATGCCTGTGCACATCTGGAAAACCATAGGGTACTTCTTGCCAAAAAATGTAAGCATGAGTCAATGAAGAGGCTCCTGGGAGAAAATTGATCCTAATGGAGAAAGAAGCAGAGATGATGAGCTTTGTCCTATTCAACACAGTACTGGAAGTCCTAACCAGAGCAATTAGGCAAAAAGAAAGGAAGACATAAAATTGACTTTGTTTACAGATGACATATATGATCTTATATATAAAAAAAAACCCTAAAGTACCACCAAAACCCTGTAAGAACTAATCAACAAATTAAGTAAAACGGCAGGGTACAGTTTTGTTTCTGAATGAAAAATAAAGAAAACAATTCCATTACACAGAATAAAAACTAATAATAAAACACAAATAAATTTAACCTAGGAGATGAAAATCTGTACACTGAAAATAGTAAGATATGAATGAAAGAAATTGAGGAAGATGAACATAAGTGGAAAGATATCCCATGTTCGTGGATGAGAAGTAATATTGTTAAAATGCCCATAATACCCAAAGTCATTTATAGATTCAATGCAATTCCTACCAAAATTCCAATGTCATTTTTCAAAGAATATTAAAAAAAAAATCTTAAAATTTGTATGGATCCCTGACAGGTTTGGCTCAGTGGCTAGAGCGTTGGCCTGTGGACTGAAGAGTCCCAGGTTTGATTCTGGTCAAGGGCATGTGCCTTGGTTGTGGGCACATCCCCAGTGCAGGGGGGGTGGGGGGGTGCAGGAGGCAGCTGATAGATGTTTCTCTCTCATGGATGTTTCTAACTCTCTATCTCTCTCCCTTCTTCTCTGTGAAAGATCAATAGAAAATATTTTAAAAAAATTTGTATGGAACCACAAAAACTAAGCAAAACAAACAGGAAGAGCCAAAACAATATTGAGAAAGAAAAACAAAGCTGGAGGCACCATACTTCCTGATTTCAAACTATACCACAAAGCTGTAGTAATCAAAATGTTACAGGACAGGAAAGGGACTCATCTCCCCCAGTTGCTTGTGGAAGTGGGATTCTTGGGATCCTGCTGGAATAAGAATTTCCAGAAGCGCTAATGGGAGGAAGAGATATAATAGAAAGCCTTATTTCTGTGGAATTACCCCTGGATTTCCAAAGTCCCATACTTAGTCATAGAAGAAGTGTAGCTGGGGGTTCAGCAAAGCTAAAATCAGAGCCAGTGTCCAGAATTTCCTTTCCATGTTGGAGCCGAGTCCAGTCTAGCATCAGGCTAGCTTAGCTTGTGTTTTCCACTCACTCCATTAGGACATAGAGTGTGGAGTCTGCATGGTCACAGGCCATCGGGATGAATGTAAGAGAGCCAAGCACAAGCCACAAACCAAGAGAGCAGCAAGAGTCTGAAGACAGCCCTGAAATAAACCTAGACACATATCATTGACTAATATTTGATAAGGAAGCCAAGAACACTGAATGGGGAAAAGATAGTCTTTTCAATAAATGGTGCTGGGAAAACTGGATGTTCACATGCAAAAGAATAAAATTGCACTCCTATCTTAACACCATTTGTAAAAATTAACTCAAAATGGATTAAAGACTTGAAATGTAAGACCTGAAACCAAAACTCCTGAAGGAAAATGGGGGAAAGTTCTTTGACATTGGACTTGGCAACAATTTTTTGGATATGATAATAAAAGCACAAGCAACAAATTTTAAAAAATGAACAAGTGGGACTATATCAAACTGAAACCTTCTGCACAGCAAAGAAGAAATCAACAGAATGAAATGGCAACCCATTGAATAGGAGAAAATATTTGCAAAGCATATATTAGATAATGAATTTATATCCAAAATATATAGGAACTTATATAACTGAAGTGCAAAAAACCCCCAAATAATCCAATTTAAAAATGGACAGAGGTTCCAAATAGTCATTTTTCCAAAGAAGACACAAATAGCCAACAGACATATGAAAAGATGTCCAATATCACTAATCCTCAGGGAAAGCAAATCAAAACCACATTGAGGTACACCTCACCCCTATGAGAATAGCTGTTATAAAAAAGACAAGATATAAGAGTGCTTTTGCTCCCGTCAATAAATTCTTACTTGCTTTTCTAAGAGAGAGAGAGAGAGAGAGAGAGAGAGAGAAGACATAAGTGTCAGTGAGGATGTATTGAGAAGGGAAGTGTACTAGGAGTGCACTGTTGGTAAGAATGTAAATTAATACAACCACTACAGAAAACAGCATAGAGCAGTGGTTCTCAACCTTCCTAATGCCGCGACCCTTTAATACAGTTCCTCATGTTGTGGTGCCCCCCAATTTCATTGTTACAAATTGAACATAATTAAAGCATAGTGATTAATCACAAAACAATATGTAATTAGATATGTGTTTTCTGATGGTCTTAGGCAACTCCTGTGAAAGGGTCATTCGACCCCCAAAGGGGTCGTGACCCACAGGTTGAGAACCACTGGTATAGAGGTTCCTCAAAAAATGCAAAATAGCCCTAACTGGTTTGGCTCAGTGGATAGAGCATCGGCCTGCAGACTGAAGGGTCTCAGGTTCGATTCCAGTCAAGGGTATGCACCTTGGTTGCAGGCACATCCCCAGTAGGGGGTGTGCAGGAGGCAGCTGATCAATATTTCTCACTCATTGATGTTTCTAACTTTCTCCCTTCCTCTCTGTAGAAAAATCAATGAAAATATATCTTTAAAAAATACTGTATGATCCAGTAACCCCACTTCTGGATCTAAATATGTAGGCTATGAAATCATTCTCTTGAAGAGTTATCTGTATCTGTCTGCATGTTCATGGCAGCATTATTCACAACAGCCAAAACATGTGTGGACACAAAAGGAGCCACATACTAAACCTGACAAGTTGGGGGGGGGGGGGGGGGCCTGGGAGGAGGCCTTTCAAACTCAGAGACCTAAAATAACCACAAAGGATGGTCTGAAATCAAAACTTTTTAACTAAAAGCAGTTTACAGTTGGTAGTCATGTCCTACGCCAGAAATATTCCCTGACAAAGGTCAATTTTCACCTTAACTACGCCTGTTTGTTGTCCTTCTGCATCTACGATAACATGCCTTTGGAATGTCAAAGTAAATTTCTTTTTCCAGACACTACTCTGCAGAGGCCACAAGTCCCCTCATTGTTATTGAGTTAACTGTTGACTATTAAGTATCCTATACTCACCTATGTAAAATAAATATGTGTCTATCATTTCACTGTTTATCCAATCCCAAAGGTTCCCCCTCCCTTGCTTTCTCCCACCTCCCTAATCTATCACCAATGGGTTTCATGTAACCCACTTATGTCTTCTCTTTTCACTGTAATGTATAAAATAAGGTGCAAAACTTCCTTTCTCTGGAGCATTATTTCAATCCATTGAGATTTTGCTTTCTCGATAAAAAACAAAAATGTGGAAAACAATTCAGCCATAAATCCTGTCATTTGTAACAGCATGGATGGACCTTAAGGGCATTATTCTAAGTGAAATAAGTCAGACAGAGAACAAATACTGTATGATCTCACTTCTATGTAGAATATGTATTTTAAAGCCAAACCCATAGCAACAGAAAGTAGAATAATGGTTGCCTGGACCCAGAGGGTCCTCACTGCCTCTTTTACATACAGATGCTGGTTGAAGGGGGGGGGGGGTGGGGAGAGAAGACTGGAATGTTAAAGACACAGCTCCTCTGTGTTGCTAGCCTGTGTATTGAAAAGTAGATGGTCCATTGTTTCAGCAGAGATATTAATGAGATGTCAGCTATAAGAAGAAAGGCCTGAAGAACGAAGAGAGGGTAGAGAATTTAAATTGGTGGCAAGGCAGGGGATAGAGACTGGTCTTGGTTTAGATTTTCCCAAAAAGCAGCCCCTGAGGAGGGGCGTGGGTGCAAGCAGGCTGTTTGGAAGGTGTTACCCGGAAGGAAGCTAACGTATAGGAGTGAATAAAGTGAGTCACAGGGGAGAGACCAAAGCCTGGGAAAGATATGTTAATGAGGGGATTACAGGTGGACCCCGTGAGGAACATGCCCCCAGCGTTTCACTGCAGGATTGGAAAGCTGGGGTGTTTATCTCTCTGCCTAAGTCGCATCAGTTGAGGGTGGCAGTGGTGCATTAGCCCTGGGCCTGAGGAGGCTCCCCGCTGCCTGACAAAGCCATTAGGCAGTGACCATGTGAGGCCTCTGGGTGAGGAGTGTCAGCATGCTTGATTGCTCGCCACCCAAGTGGCAGGCGGCCTCAGAGTGGGCAGGTTTGTCTGCAGCGAGGTGGGAAAAAGCTCTCTTGGGGGTTGCGGGGGGGGGGGGGGGGGGGGGGGGTGGAGGGGAGTTAAGCAATATGTTGATGTGATATAATTTCTGGGCTCTGATCATTCAGTCAAATCTGCCACATATATAAACACCTTACATAAGGGCATCTTTGGGAAAAGACCAGAGAAAGAATCATGAGAAAGTCTCTGAGTTCCAAACCTGGGTCCGTGGAGAAGCGAGTGGAGGGGGGCAGGGGGCAGAGGGCAGAGTGCAAGGGGAGCAGGAGCCAGAGGTGACCATGGGAACAGCCCACAGGACATGGGAAGAGCCGTGTGCTCTCTGATGAGGCTTCAGAGGAAGGTCTAGCCCTTCTCAGGTTATAAGTGGAATAGCTTTTTCCATTTTCACTTGTTTATTACAGCTCCTTTTCCTTCTCCCAGGACTCAGCCAGGCAGCAGGCAATCTGAGTGACAGACAGCCACCATGCTGTCCTCAGCATCCCCCGCCCCCCACTACTTAACCCTCTCACTGTCTTTGAACCAAATCAAAGGAAGTGGATTTCAACTTTTTCTCCCCTTAAGATGATTTCTTTTCCATGAGGCTCCTTATGCAAAAGAGACCAGTCCCTTGTCACCCATCAGCCTTCCAGATCTTGCTACGGCAAGTCTGAATCCTGGATGAACCCAACTGAGGCTGTTGAGGAGGGAACCTGGCTACATTAGCAAACCTGCCTGAAGGGTAAATGGGTTCAGGCTTCACAGCAGCTAGCCAGTGCTGCCTCGCTGAAACAAACCGCTCTATCAGCAGTTTCATCAGCACGCTGAGGGACAGGCCCTGCAGTGAGCCAGAAAGAGCTGTTTTTCTATCCACTGGAAAATATTTCTAAGACAAAGCCTGGTCCTCCGAAGCATTAGCTAGGATTTGATGCCTTAGGCAAATTAATCACATTCCTGCTCAGTGGGGCTCCACAGACAAAAAAAAAAAAAAAAAAAAAAAAAAGGAGAGTTGCTAAGTTACCACTGCAGTGCCTCAGTGATGGTTTCAAGATTAAGGCAGGTAACAAATTCCAGGAATTGCCTGAAGATGCGGAAGCAGTTCCTAATATTCCATCATGCTGGGTTCTCAGAGTTTTCAGGCCTGGATTTGGTCGGATTTTCCAACCATGTTGGAGTGTCTCACCCTGCAATTGCTTCTATTCCTGTGAAAATATACACAAAAAGCCTTCTCTGAGCCCAGCTGGCTTGGCTCAGTGGTTGAACATTGAACCTATGAAGCAAGAGGTCACCAGTTTGATTCCTGGTCAGGAAACATGCCTGGGTTGTGGGCGCGATCCTCTGTGGGGGGTGTGCAGGAGGCAGCCAATCAATGATTCTCTGCTCATTGATGTTTCTATCTCTTTCTCTCTGAAGTCAATAAAAATACTTTTTTTAAAAAAAAAGCTTTCTCTGAAAACACAGAAGAACAGAGGTGCAGGTACTGAACAAATGCAGCTATTCCTGGAGTTAGCAAACAAAAGTCAGCAATTACTTTCAACCCTTCCTGCCACAGGAGACACAGAGAACTGTGGGACACAGATATAGAAGTCACACTGATGACGTATTTCTCCCTTAGTCACATTGGGAAGGTGTTATCATCAATGTCTCGCTGAGTGGAAGCTACTATCAGAATCCGTTACACATCCTTTATATTTCATTATATTAAAAAGTATCTCTTGGCTGTCATAAAAAATCAACAAATAACAAGGATGGGCAAAATGGAGAAAAGGTAACACTCATGCACTATTGGTGGAATTTTAAATTGGTACAGCCACTATGGAAAACAATGTGGAAATTCCTCAAAAAATTAAAACGTTGTTATATGACCCAGCAATTCCACTTCTGAGTATTTATCCAAAGAAAAACAAAACACTCATGCAAAAAGATATGTGCACCCCTATGTTTATTGCAGCATTATTTACAATAGTCAAGATATGGACCTAGGTGTCAGCCATAGATGAATATATAACGAAGACATGAATCTATACATATATCAAAAAAGGGGCCACATACTAAACCTGACAAGCTCAGGGGAGGCCTGAGCAAACTTACAAACTTAAAGACCTAAAGTAACCACAAAGGATGATCTGAAATGAAAACTTCCTAACTAAAAATGAGTCATGGTGTGGAGTCATATCCTAGGCCGATATCTTCCCTGACAAAAGTCAGCCTTTACCTGAACTGAGCCTGTATGTTGTCTTTTTTGCATCTATGGTAAACACACCTTTGGAATGTCAGGGTCATTTTCTTTTTTTCCAGACCTCTCACTACACCAGAGGAGAGACCACAAAACCTCTCATTGTTATTGCAATCCTGTTCATTGTTAACTGTTAATTATCCTGTACCCACCTATGTAAAAGAAGTATGTTTCCATTTCTTTTACTTTTTATCCAATCCCAGAGATTTCTCCACTTTGCTTCCTCCCACCTCCCTAATGTATCACCAATGGATATCATGTAATCCACTTTCACCTCTTTTGATCGTAATACATAAACTAAGGTGCAAAACTACCATTCTCTGGAGCATTTTCTCAATCTGTTGAGATTTTGCTTCCCAGCAATTGTCATCAGTTTGGTTCAAATAAAACCCACAAAAATTCTCTACAGGTTTAAACATCTCTTATGTTGACAACACACACACACACACACACACACACACACACACACACACACACATACACACAAATGGAATATTACTCAGCAATAAAAAAGAATGAAATCTTGCCATTTGGAACAACATGGATGGATATAGAGGATATTTGTTAAGTGAAATAAGTCAGATAGAGAAAGACAAATACCATTTGATTTCACTTACATGTGGAATAAAAAACAAACCAAATGAATGAAAGCAAAACAGAAACAGACCTATAAATACAGAAAACAAGCTGATGGTTGCCAAAGGAGAGGGGGTAGGGAAATGGGGGGAGAGGGGGGGAAGATGATAAATAAAAAAAATACTTTTTAAAAAAGTATCCTTAAGTCAGATGGGCTGAAGTATACTATAATAACAAACAACCCCAAAATGTCAGTGGCTTAAAACAACAAGGGTTTATTCTTGCTTTCACTGTACAGCCATTATACTATGGCTGGAAGCTTTGCTCCAAGTTTCCTCATTCCAGGACCCAGGGGAAGGAGCATGCACTCTCTGGATTGCCTCTCAGTCAGAGGAAAAGAGAGAGCATGCTGTTATGGCCTGAATTGTGAAAGAAAGTAAAAGAAAGAGGAATCTCATTTACCTCCCTACAGAATCACCACCTTTATTTATTTATTTATTTTAATTTATTTTTATTGATTTTAGAGAGGAAGGGAGAGGGACAGAGAGACAGAAACATCAATGATGAGAGAGAATCATTGATCGGCTGCCTCCTGCACGCCCCCCATTGGGGACCAAGCTCACAACCTGGGCATGTGGCCGTGACTGGAATTGAACCTGGGACCCTTTAGTCTGCAGGTCGATGCTCTATCCACTGAGCCAAATCCGCCAGCGATGCAGAATCACCACATTAAAAAAAAGAAAAAAGTCAGCAAACCAACATTTCTCAAACCCCTCTAGTTACTATTACTATTACAATTGCTATTATTATTATTTCTACTAGTATTTCTCTAGCCCTTTAAAACTAAAATCTCACTGTCCACTCGCAAACCCCTCCCTCTCTAAACACCAAATCATTCTGTCTAACTCTCCTATGAACCAGTGGTGACGGTTCAATTCCTGGTTAGAGAAGGATTCTTTCTCATCATTGATATTTCTATCTCCCTCTCCTTCCTCTCTGGAATCAATAAAAATATATTTTTTTAAAAAAATTATTTGGTCTACCTCTTCTTAAAGTTGCTAATGACTTCCTTTTGCTTAAACCAAAAACACTTTTCCCATTCTGCTCTACTAGTCATCTCTGAAGCATTTCCATCTAATGGCCATACTCTTCTTTTAATCTGTTTGTTTAATGTTAGGACACTAGAGTATTTTTTAAAAAATATGTTTATGTTGATTTGAGAGAAAGAGGAAGGGAAAAAGGAGAGAGAGAGGGAGAGATAGAAACACTGATGAGCAAGAAACATGGATCAGCTGCCTCTCACATAACCCCCACTGGGGAATGAGCCCAAAACCTGACTGGGAATCAAACCAGCGACCTCTTGGTGGATGGGACGATGCTCAATCCATTAAGCCACACCAGCCAGGCGAAGACACTAGAGTATTTTAAAAACCCATATGTCGCCGAAACCGGTTTGGCTCAGTGGATAGAGCGTCGGCCTGCGGACTGAAAGGTCCCGGGTTCGATTCCGGTCAAGGGCATGTACCTGGGTTACGGGCACATCCCCAGTAGGAGATGTGCAGGAGGCAGCTGATCGATGTTTCTCTCTCATCGATGTTTCTAACTCTCTATCTCTCTCCCTTTCTCTCTGTAAAAAATCAATAAAATATATTAAAAAAAAATAAAAACAAAAAAACCAAAAACCCATAAACTCTTTATAAAAAAATAAAAAAAAATAAAAACCCATATGTCATATGATGGAATCCATAAATATTTCTGGATGCATTGTTAGCTAATACATTTTTTTAGCATGACCACCTTTCCATTGCCATACCTGATAAAATTAATGATTTCTTCACTTGTCTCATCTACTACCCAATGCATAATAAAATTTATCTGATTGTCACAAAGGAAATCAGGATTCAAATAAAGTCGACACATTTATTTGCTTATCTTATCCTTTAAACCTCTTATTTTATACTACCTCTCTTTAACTCTTTCTTCCCACACCATATATTTGTTGGAGAATCATTTATCTTTTAGAATGTTCCACATTTTGAATGTGGCTGATTGCTTTTTCATAATGTCATCTAAATTTTCTCCATCTTCTAACATTTCCTTTAAAATGATAGCTCTAGAGATGTGATTAGGTTCAGTTCAATTTATTTTAAGAAAGAATATTCCGTATGTGAGGCTGTACCAATATCTCTACTAACAGTAACTATCAACTGCAATTTAAAACTTCTTTGCAGCTCTTTTTCCTTAAATTACATCCCACGGGGATGTGCAGGCAAAATATTGTATTTTAAAGTCTTTTGAAGTACTTTTTTTTCCTTGTATGGATATGCTACCAACTTGATATGTAGTTAGGTTCTTTAGCTTCAGTTTGTTTTCAATTCTTAAGGATTGTTCTTGAAGGAAACCAGAGTATGCCACCCCAAAATATGCCACTTTGACATGTTGATTACTTAGATTAAAGGCATGTAAGAAACAGCTGGGACAAGAAGGACACTCTGACCCTCTGTCCAAAAAGCAAAAGATAAACCTCCCATGTGCAAAGTGCCTTCCCCATGGCAGGAGGAGGCAAGACAGTCTTATCACCAGAGACAAGAAATTTGGAGCCTCGAAATCTGTCCAGAAAAACCTTGTTAAACTAACCCTTATCTTCCTAGTTACTTCATCATTACTACCCGGAATCCAAACGCCTCTGAGGCTTTGCCAATTTTTCACAAATTTCTTGTTACTTTGTCTAAAGGTACAATAGCTTCCTGCTCTGGTCACTTCTTTGAATCTTCATTCTCTTGTGAAGGCTCCCTTGAACATGTAAACATTTAATAAAATTGTATGCTTTTCCCGTGTTAATCTGTCACGATTACATCAGTTTACATTTTAGGCCCAGCTGGGGAGCCAAACAGAACAGAGGAGAATTTGTCTTCCCTTTATTTTCTCTTCACTTGATTATGCTGTGTTCTTTTAAATATTTAAAACAAATATGGTTGCCCTAGCTGGTTTGGCTCAGTGGATAGAGCATCGGCCTGCGAGACTCCTCTCATCATTGATGTTTCTATCTGTCTCTCCCTCTCCCTTCCTCTCTGAAATCAATATAAATATATTTAACATAAAAAATAAATAAATAAAAATATATAAAAAACAATGCAACCATATACATAACATTTATAAAAATAAAATGAAACAAATATGGTTACCGACAAAGAGTCTTTGACCACTTTAGTCAGGCTTCTGAACCTGATCTAGGCCCATCTATGCACAGCCACAAAAATCTGATATTAGCAAAAACCCTGCTAAGTCAATTTAGCTAGAGTCCCCCATCCTCCATGGGAAGGGTCCAAACCTCCACTTGTCTAATATTTCCCTCAATTCATCCTTTCCATGGGGCGTCATGCTGTGTAAACCATACACAATGACTGGAGAGAGAGACATAGGAGCCATCAAGCAGCCATCCTGGTGTTTCCAGAGTCCATCTACCTGGATTAAACTTCCAGCTTTTCCCCCAAAATCCAACTCTTCCTGAGTCTGAAGCTGTTATTGGACCATGCAGTTCTCTTATGATTTCCTGAGATGCTAGCCCAAAGAAGGTCTCTTTGTCAAGGGAGGGTACATAAACCCACGAGGGGTCTAAGGGATCGGGTGGGACCAAGTGGCATAGTCCCAAGGAAACTGCTTGGATTTCTTGAGTGGTTGGGGAAGAGATTGCCACTTTAGCAAATTTATCAGCTAGTGATCACTATGGGGAATTCTTCTAAATGACTTAGCAGGATTCTTGCTAAAGCTAGATTCCGCAAGGAAACGTCCTTGTTGAGGAGAGGGCTCAGGGGAGCATGAGCAAAGTTTGGTCAAGCAAAAAATCTTTGTCAACATAAACACATATACAAACGTACATACACACATCCCCTCAAAAGGTAGTATACTGTAACACAGCTGGGTATCTTACCTAATAATAGACAAACATGTAAATTAACTGTCCCTCCACTATGCTCACCAGCCAATCAGGAGAGTATGCAAATTAACCCAACAAAGATGGCGGTTAATTTGCATATGTAGGGGCGAAGCGGCGGAGCGAAGACTGAAGGCTCCGTCTGCAGCGAAGGCCTGGGTCCCGGGTGCCGGAGGAAAAACCGGTGCCGGAAGCCAGGGGAAGGGAAGGCCTACTGTACGAATCTCTTCGTGCAACAGGCCTCTAGTATATATAGATTAACAAAGTATGTGTGTGTATATATATACACACACATACTTTGTTAATCCTTGCCTGTGGATATTTTTCCATTGATTTTTAGAGAGAATGGAAGGGAGGGGGAGACACACACAGAGAGAAACATGAATGTAGAGAGAAACATCGATTGGCTGCCTCCCACACATACCCCAACTGGGTCAGGAATAAGCCTACAACCGAAGTGCATGCCCTTGATCAGAATTGAAGCCAGGGCCCCTCAGTCCATGGGCCAATGCTCTATCCACTGAGCCAAACCAGCTAGGGTGCTGGACCCAAATTTTTTTTACTAAAATATATCTTGTTGAACACTCCACATCAGTATATAGATATAATGTTTATTCCTTTTTCATCTGCAGAAGACTCCATTATATGGAGGTACCATAATTTGTTTGATTTAGGTGTGTCTCTTATATATATATCATAAAATCTAGTTAGCTTATTTTTTCATGTCATAAAATGATTTATAATTTTAGAATGTAGTTACCAATTCTACACTATATATGTAGGACATTTATAAATGGCTTCCATAGAAAAATGTTTTCTTCCGTTTAAATTAAGTCATAGTTTGGATAAGCAGGGAGGAATACTGGGAAAACAGTCATCTTATCTTTTATGTGTTTTGCACATCATTTTGGACACTGTAGCTGTACAGTAAGATGTCGCAAGATACTGCCAACAATTTTGAGATTAGCCTCTCCCTTAAATCCAGTGAGAATAAATTTAAGATGAGATAAACATACGTTGCCTGAGAGCTGTCCCTGACATTTTATTGCTCTTTTACAGCTTAATTAAAAGCAGTGTGATGCTAAAACAGACTAAGCCAATAAAAAAAAATTATCCTCAGCATGTGAATTGTGACTTCACTCAGGACATTTGGCAATGACTGTCCATGTGACAGTTTCAGAGCCGCCCATTTGTCACATGGATCACCACAGGTTGGGATGAAGTTCCTTGTAGATGTTTCCATCACTTAAAAACTTCACGTAGAGCCACTGAGTTCATTCCTATTCCAGGTTGTGGTATATTGGTTTATCACCGGCAAATAAGAGTAGCGAGTCAGGAAATCATGAGTTGAGCTCTCAGGATTAGGGACAGCTGCACTTTTTCTTCTTCTTTTTTGTTTTAATATATTTTTATTGATTTCAGAGAAGAAGGGAGAAGGAGAGATAGAAACATTAATGATGAGAGAGAATCACTGATCGGCTGTCTCCTGCACGCCCCCCACTGGGGATCGAACCTGCCACCCGGGCATGTGCCCTTGACCGGAATGGAACCCGGGACCCTTCAGTCTGCAGGTGGATGCTCTATCCACTGAGCCAAACCGACCAGGTCCAGCTGCATTTTTCTGAGTGTACTAGTACATTTCACCTGCACCTTGAACTTGGAACTCAGAGTTCTTTCATATCCCAGAAACACCACATCGGGAGATTGCAAATTGTTGCCTGCCATTCTCTCTTTGAGTTGAAGGCCACTCCTTTTGTGCTTCCAGTTTCGTGAGGTTTATTGACTTTCCTTTATGCCTTGCCTTCTCAAGCACTTTTGAGCTGACATCCTCCTGAGTAATGCATTCATCAGTGAGTTTAGGAAAATAATAATACAGAATGTCAATGGTAAGCTATAAAAATGATTGTCCCTGGTTTCTACTCCAAGGACAAGACAAGGCTTTCTCCAGCTTGATTCTCTTTGTGATAGTCTCATAATGTTAGTCATTGTAAAGCAAAAAATCATTACATGCTGGGGACTGTATTAGGCAAGTTGGATCTGTGCTTTCTCTCTTTTCATTCCATCCTCATAGCAACACTGTGAGGTAGATTCTCAGTCAGTTTTTTTGTTTGTTTCAAAATAAATTTACCCAGGTTGCCACACATAATGAGACAGTATTATAATTATACATTGAATAATGAAGTTGTCATTATTTTTCAAGGATGTTAATATGGTGTGGTGTATGTGAGCTATAATTTGGTTGGGCAACGTACGATAACAACAGACTCAAAGTAATAGCAATCTAAACACAGAAAGGCCTATCTCTCTCAAGAAACAGTATGTTAGAGGACCCTGGCTGGGTTGCTCAGTTGGTTAGAGCATTGTCCTGTGCACCAAAAGGTTGCAGGTTCAATTCCCCATCAGGGCACATGCCTAGGTTATAGGTTCCATACCTGGTGGGGGCACATAAGGGAGGCAACCGATCGATGTTTCGCTCTCCTTCCTTTCTCTTTCAAATCAATAACAACATATCCTCAGGCGAGGATTTAAAAAAAAAAAAAAGAAACAGTAAATTAGAGGTAGAAGGTTGTTGACATTACTTCAGTGACAAGAATTTCAAGGCTGAGGTCACTAGGATTCTGTTTTGTAACTTCTCCATGTACTTCCAAAAGAGCTGCTGAAATTTCTTGTCATGTCACCCTCCAAGGCATACCACCCAGGCATAGCCAGCTTTCCTTGAAGTGTGGTTCTGATGATGTGAAAGAAGAAAGGAATAGATTCTAAGGAGGCAATTGCTGTCCCTGCGGCAAAGTGAAAAGGTAATACTGTGGTTGGTGGAAGTGAAGTTCTTGCAATGTCGTGAGGAAAAGAATTTCCTGAGACTCACATGGTAAGATGAGGAATGTTTACTAGTGTGGAGATAATGAATGCCTGAGAATTCCAATCTTGTCTTCAGCAGGGCCAGAGTAAAGGCCACTGCCCATAGCTTCTGCTCCATACTAAAGTTCAGTCCAGCCCCGACCAGCATCGTGCAGGTGGAGTCTTCATGGCCGTGAGCCATGTGGCCTTGAGCCATGTGGCCGTAAGGCCATGTGGATGCGCAAACACAGGGGCGAGTGTGGGCCACAGAGCAAAAGAAAATAAGAGAGGGATCTCTTTGTCTGGGGATTTTAACCAGGCGCTTCTTCAAACTGACCAATTAACCTCCCAAGGTTTCTGATGGGGTCTACCGCCTAGCGAATCCATTGTTCCCCAGGCTAGTCTGACAGGCAAGCACCTCCCCTGCATCACCCTGACTTCTACTTACTGTGCATGTGCCAATCTCCCTCTTCTCCCCCAACAATCCAGCACCAGATGGGGGAAGGGAGGGTGCTAATCCCCTTGGAGGAGCAATACTGTGTGAGGCTGTAGCTTCCTGGTGAGGCTTCCCAGATGACCATGCTTACAACGTCTGAGTTCCCTTTGCTCTCTTCCCTTTATGAATATTAACTAGCTAATCATGACAATAGCAACACGAGTTCTTCATTAATAGATAGGACAACTGGAAAGCACCTGGGTGAACCATGGCAAGTAATCATAACGTAATTATTGATTGAGACCTCACTCTTTATGTGCTTTACATATACTGTCTTTTTTCTTTTTGTTTTTATACTGTCTTACTGATGCCTCACAACAACACTATGCTGTAGGTAAAATTATTATCCCCATTCTCCAGATAAGAAAACCTGGGCTTGGAGCATTTCAGAAATGTATTTAAAGTCGTTCAGAAAATCAGTGGGGGAGCCGCTGAAATCAGAGTCCCGGTTCTCCTAAAGCCAAGACTTTGCCGTCAGAATGTGTGATTTCCCTTCTGAAACAACTGACTAGTCACAACATTGCGGGTCTCTGTTCTAGAGACGGAAGACCGCTCCTGGAAAGATGTGTGGTCAGAGCCTTTCTCAGGCCCGGGCCCTTTACCGTATGTGCAAGCGCGATGCTAATCAGTCTGTCTCTGCTTTCCCTCCCAATGAGTAATTTCTTCAGCGCCATTTCCATTTTCTGTTGTTTGCATTTATCATCCTTATGAGCACTGGTACCATAATGACTTGGGTGTTGTGTGTGTGTGTGTGTGTGTGTGTGTGTGTGTGTGTTTCAGGTAAATTTCCAAGTGTGACATTTATTACAATGTTTTGATAGCTGAAATTACAGGAAAGAAAATAAAATATTAAGTATGCTCTTTTTATTATGCCTTAAAATGCCATAAATTTGTGTCCCTTGGAGAGGGCTGGTGGACTATAACCGAAGCTATAAACTCGCAACTCTGTTGCTAACTGATCTGGGGGATGCAAGGGAAGCTTTCGTTTCCCCATTTCAATATGTTTATCATGCAACAAACATTTCTCCTCACTTTGCTTCCTGGGCCTCATAAAATGGAAATGGAAAATATAAAATGGCTTAATAGCTGAGCAACACCAAATAGCATGCTTGGCATGACTTGACATTTTTAAAATACAGAGTCTCATTATTTTAAATATGTCTCATTATTGTAATTATGCTGCTACAAATGTAGTGGATAACACATCATATCATTACTTAATTTTATGGAAAAGCTTTCTAAGTTGTTTGTTGACAGATACTGCCACGTTCTTGTTCTATTTGCCTAAATGGCAGCCTGTGCTAGGGTTTTATAGTTCACTTTAACATTTCTTAAAAATGTGCTTATCTTTGGGATCCAGTATGATAATGCTTTATTTCTGTAGAAGATGTTCCAGGAATTGTTTTTGAAAACAGGTGTGACCGCACTGCACTTTTGTGTTCTAGGATAGCAATAAGGTTGCTGCTTCTTAAAATGCCTCAAAGAACAGCTGGAGATTGTGATTTTATGCAGTCATTAAAAACATGTTTTTGAATAATATATAATGACATGGAAAATTGCTCATGGTTTAAGCACAACAGGCAAGTTACGAAATTGCGACTACAACTGAATCTTGCACAGATATTCTTAAAATATAGAAATATGCCAAAAAGCCAAAGGATTTGGTTGCTCAATATGGCCGAGTTCGGGGTGATTTTAATTCTCATCTTATGCGCTTGGTATTTTCTGAATATTCTAGGATCAAAATCATATTTTTAATTGGAAAAAAAGTTATTTTAAAGTTACTTTGAATGTGTGGGTGGAAGATATGATGGCATGACATTGACTTGGGAGCAACAAAGCCTAAACAAACAGCTGACGCCTCATTCCACAGAGAGTTTCAGTGCTAGGATGCCAAGCGTCTTTGAGGACTGGTAAAAATAGTGGCCTGGGCCCCTCTCTAGCCTCTGCAGGAACTCCACCTGGACTTGTGCCATCCTGGCAAGTCGGGCTGTCCCTGTCAGGCCCAGCTGGTACTGTCCTTTCTACCCACCGTGCAGTTGGTCCCCTTACTCCTCACGCTGCCCTTCTTCATGCTGGATACTTAGCTTAGTGTCCTCCCTCGACTAACCTGCCAACTGACATTCCTTTTAAAAATTCGGTACAAGAGTGGGAGTTCTTGTTTAATGGGTGTAAATTTGCACATTTAGAAGATTAAAAAGTTCTGGAAATCTATTTTATGACAATATAAATATTGAACTACTGAACTATATACTTAAAAATGGTGAACGTGATAAATTTTACATGTGATTGTTGTTGTTTTTATCACAATTTAGAAAAAAGAAAGAAAAAAATTTAAGAATTCAATACAGAGGGCTCCAACCCAGCAGAAGAAGCCCAGTGGACATAAACATATCTTGCTGAGTTCAGGAGGTTTACTCAAGGGAATCAGAATGTGCCACCCAAAAGATGCGTATTTGGCATAAGGATTATTTTGAGCTGAAGGTAATTTAAAGAAAAGGCAGACATAGGAGGAACTCTCTGCCCTCCTTTTTGGGGGTTAGGATATAACATAGGAATTAGGAAGGAACACACACATTCAGACCACAGTGGAACTGTAATAACAACCTGATTACTAAATAACAGGAAACAAATAAAGGGAAGACTAAATAGTAGGCCATTTATACAGCTTTGCCAGAAAGCTGCAGTTAACATTCTCCAAGCTCTAACCGGTTTGGCTCAGTGGATAGAGCAGCCGTGGGCAAACTACGGCCCGTTTGAAATTAATAAAACTAAAAAAAAAAAAAGACTGTACCCTTTTATGTAATGATGTTTACTTTGAATTTATATTAGTTCACACAAACACTCCATCCATGCTTTTGTTCCGGCCCTCCGGTCCAGTTTAAGAACCCATTGTGGCCCTCGAGTCAAAAAGTTTGCCCACCCCTGGGATAGAGCCTCAGCCTGCGGACTGAAGGGTCCCAGGTTCGATTCTGGTCAAGGGCATGTACCTTGGTTGCGGGCATATCCCCAGTAGGGGGTGTGCAAGAGGCAGCTGATCGATGTTTCTCTCTCATGGATGTTTCTCTTTATCCTTCTCCCTTCCTCTCTGTAAAAAAAATCAATACAATATATTTAAAAAAAAAAATTCTCCAAGTCTGTCCCCCACAAATCGCTGTGAGATGGGACTGGACAATAGACGCATGTCCAGTAAGGTCTGCGTGATGTGGGAAGGTGCTTACTTGTCAGTCACATCTGGGGGCGAGTCATTGGCCAGAATAGGTGTGACCACTACATAGATCTAAGATGCCTCTTGAACAAAGGAGCCTCTCTCTTTCTTGCTGCTCCTACCTGATTCCTGTTGCAGGGGGCGCACTCCCCTGAGCTCACGTGGCTCATGGCCATGTGGACGCAACACAATGGCCTAATGGGCTGTGATTAGCTAATGTTGTACTGTATTCAGTTCCACCATGGCACAGGCACTCAGGACCCTGGCCCTCCTCTTAGCTCTACTGGAGCCCCAGCTACACTTTTTGCAGGACTGGGTTAAGAGGCATGGGACTTTACAACCCAAGAAATCCACGTAATTCCAAGCCAATAGAAACCATTCACTCTCCCAAGCGAGTCTTAGAAAATTCATTTTCTCACGATATCCCAAGAGCCACCCCATTCCCACTGATGTCAGAGAAAGGGGACCCATTGATTTCTCTTGCAACCATATCACCTACTAAAAATTTGTATGTGCCATGCATTTCCTAGTTGTTTGCTTCCCACAATATATCACCCCTAGAAGCACAACTGCCACTTTCTTTTGTCTAGTCACTTCTCCACGATTTATTGTCCTTTGTCAACATTGTTTGTAAGCTCCCAGGCCTAACTGCTTCTTTGGATTTTAACTTCTTTTTTGTGAAATTGCTGTGTACATGAGAAATAAACCTTTCCTCCTGTTTACCCTTTTCGCCGGTCCCAGCAACAGAATCTAAGAAGGTGGAGGGAAAGTTTTTCTTCCCCTACATTACCTTGATGGTCCCTGTGTGCCCTGGCAGTGGTACACCTGTATATTGACCTGTGGAACAGATCAACTTTTAGTATCTCCCCTCCTTAATGTGACCCAATTATTTTCAGTACTATCATGAAATGAAACAAAAAGAAATGCGGTTGGTGAGCTTTTTTTTTAAGTGACTGAGCCTTTGTCTATATAATTACACCAGGAAACAAAATGAAAAAGAACTAAATAATATAGCACAGAAAGAGGAACATGAACAACTATTTTTTCAACAATTTTTATATCAAACAGTTTGACTGTCGATCCCTTGTTTGCAGTCTGATATAATATTTTATGCAAATATAAGTGTCCAGGGACAGGGCTCAAGACACACTACCCCAAAATATGGCACCTTGGCATATTGAGTATTTTAAGCCGAAGGAATCTGAGAAGCAGCAGGTGCAGGCGGAACCTGCTGCCCTTCTCCTGAAGCAGATGCCTTGCTGTCATGTGAGAGGCGCCCTACCTATGCCGAGGCAAGGACCGTCTTTATCTCCAAGACACCAAGAGGAATTTGAATGAACAGGCCTTCCTGTTTCCCCCAGTTTACTATCCTGAGCTCAACTCCTTTTTTGTCCTATCACAGCTTTTCATGACTTGCCACACACCATCAAACCCAGCATAGCGACACTCAGCTTTAGCTCTTTCCTGGGGTCTTCATTTCCTTAGGAAGGCTCCTGTGCCATGTAAAATGTACATTAAGTAAATTTGTATGCTGCTCCCTTGTTCATCTGTGTTTTTGTTATAGGGCTCCTGCTTAGATGGACTGGGGAAGAGATCCTGTTCCCCTTCTACATCAGAAATCAATAACTGAATTTTCATTAAAACTGATATGTCTCGCCGAAACCGGTTTGGCTCAGTGGGTGGAGCGTCGGCCTGCGGACTGAAGGGTCCCAGGTTCGATTCCGGTCAAGGGCATGTACCTGGGTTGCGGGCACATCCCCAGTAGGAGATGTGCAGGAGGCAGCTGATCGATGTTTCTCTCTCATCGATGTTTCTAACTCTCTATCTCTCTCCCTTCCTCTCTGTAAAAAATCAATAAAATATATTTAAAAACAAACAAACAAACAAAAAAAAAACTGATATGTCTGTAGAATATACAATGTAGGCAACTCTTAGAACACATCGTTGCTACAATGCTTTTACTTCTTGAATTCGTCTTTCATTGTAAAACAATTTTTAAATGAAGTGTAATTTTTTAAAATATTATCCACATTCAGTTTTTAAAAGTTTGTGGACTAACTGTACATTTGCCAAGCCAAGGACAGTGCACCTTGCAGCTCCCCCTTGGTTTCACCATTTTACATTTTAAGTATAAAGAGGTTGAAAGACCTTAAGTTCGTTTCTTTTGTTTGTTTTGTGTGTGGGTGTGTGTTTTGTTAATCCTCACCTGAGAAATATATATATATATATACTTTAAACATTCTTTTTTACTTTATTTTTATTTATTTACTTATTTTTCCATTGATTTTTTAGGTACTGTGGAAGAGAGAGGGAAAGACAGAGAAACATCGATGTGAGAGAAACACATCAATTGGTTGCCTCCTGAACGAGCCCTGACCAGGGCCCAGGCTGGGGAGGAGCCTGCAACCAAGGTAGGTACCCTTGGCCGGAATCGAACCCAGGATCCTTTGGTCCACAGGCCAAAGCTCTATCCACTGAACCAAACTGGCTAGGGTCCAAGGATATTTTTTTCCATTGATTTTTTTAAAGAGAATGGAAGGGAGAGGGAGAGACAGAGAGAGAAACATCGACTGGTTGCCTCCCACACAGGCAGGGGTTGAGCCTGCAACCAAAGTACATGCCCTTGACTGAAATTAACCCTCAACCCTTCAGTCCATAGGGTGATACTCTAACCATTGAGCAAAACTGGCTAGGGTCAGTTCTGTGTTTTCATCTCTACCATGATCGTGCTATCAGTCTGTTTTTCAAATGTATCATTTAAATGTAGGGCAACACAAACTGCACCAATAACTTGGAGCCATTACCAACTTAATCTCAAAAGAAAGATTAACTGAGTCCATGTGAGGCATGGGGGTGGCTCTATAAATGGTAGTTTTTTTTTTCAGTGACCTTCCATGTAAAACACATTGTTTATTTAAAAATATTGTTTATTAAAACATTAAAATAAGAATAAGGAATTAACATTTATGTAATCCACATTGCCTATTAAAAATAAAATTTACATATATAAGTATATATATGATTAAAATGCATCATTATCATGGCAATATTTTTATCTTATTATTTTTTAAAATATATTTTTATTGATTTCAGAGAGGAAGGAAGAGGGAGGGAGAGAGAGAGAGAGAGAGAGAGAAAGAGAGAGAGAGAAACATCAATGATGAGAGAATCATCCATTGGCGGTTGCCTCTTCCATGCCCCACACTGGGGATCAAGCCCGCAGCTAGAGCACAGGCCCTGACTGGGAATCAAATCTTGACCTCCTGGTGGATAATTCGACACTCAATCACTGAATGACACCGGCCAGGCACAGCAATATTTTTAGAATTTAAGCCAACAACAACAAAAATATATATATATATGTATGTATATTAGAGAGAGAAACATCAACCTGTTGTTCCACTTATTTATGCATTCACTGGTTGATTACTATACAGTGGGGCCTTGACTTACGAGTGTCCTGACTAACGAGTTTTTTTGAGATACCAGCTGTCTCCCGGCTAAATTTTTGCATTGAGTTGATAGAGTAATTTGAGTTAACAAGCTCCTTAACGAGCTCGGTGTCAGAACGAATTAAACTCGAAAGTCAAGGCCCCACTGTATGTGCCTTGACTAGGGATCGAACCCACAACCTTGGTGTATGAGGACAATACTCTAATCAGCTGAAGCACCTGCCAACAGAAGACTTTTGGAGGGGAGGAGTATTTCATCACTGACCTTGTTTAGAATTGTTGACACATAAAAGCAGAAGGGCCCTGCTTTTTATTACTGTTTTTAAATTCCCTGCAGGCGGGACACTCCTTTATTGCTGGCAGTGGGCAGACCGCTGCCCATGGCACCTGCACTGGCACACTGCTGTTCCACAGTTAAGCTGGTTAAGTTGGTTTTGTCAATTTCCTCATATTGTATAATGCATTCAGATTTTACTAGGGGATTCATATTTTTTAAATGAGCAAACATAAAATTCCTTATGCATTAAAAATGAGTGCTTGATGACTTAGCTTTCTGTGTGCTCAATTTTCCTAAATTGAGAAAAACTCAACAGGAAAATAATTAAAAAGGGGCACAAGGGTTGAAGGTGCAGGATCCCGGAGGGTCCAGATGGATGTTGTGGGTGAGTGACGGGGGCAGGGGAGGGAGGTGAGGAACTGGAGGTCACACCTGCCAGAGGTGGTCAGGCAGCACTGGGAGCCGCCAGTACTCAGCCTCCTCCAGCTGTCTCCTTGTGGGATGCAGGCCTGTGGTTACCAGATCTGGCCGTGTTTTGTGGTTTTTTTTCAGGAGCTGATAATCTGGATCTCCTGATTTTTAAATGATGGGAATTAATTCAAACACTAAAAAACACTGCACAGCACAAACAGAACACATCAGCAGCTGCAGGATGCCCCAGGCAACCACTTTCCTAATGAAAAATGCAAGCCGTGCTTGAACCAGTTAAAGAAGTCAAGCAAATGCGCTTTCTTCTCCAAACCTTTTTCTAGCCCAAAATGTGACATTTTAGGAAGATCCAGATACACTTACATCATAACCATAATGTGCAGTTTAACAAGAAAAGTAGCATAATTAGAGTAAATAGTTGGGAGCGGCCTGAACTCCCAGAGCAATCCTTTCTCTTGAGTCAGGGCAAGGGTGGTGTCACCCAGATGCCTGTCGACTAAGTGATACACACCAGATTTATTTAACCACTGGCAAACTGCATTTTTTTTTCGAGAGCAGTAAATTAAGAGATTATTGGCCTCCCTTGGTTACAAAAAGAGGAAACAATTTTTCCAAGACTCAGGGTAGCCGCAACCAGTTCTCCCAGAGAAATTATTAACCACCAAGATTCAGAGAACAGAGCTCGAGGCTTCTGCCCACGACCCTCCCGGTGGCTGCCGCCACAGGCACCTTTCCAGAGGTGAGTGTTTTCTTTGCCTTCCAAAAGCTTCCGGGCCTTGAGCATCTGAGATTTAGTTAAGAAAACCAGGCTAAATCCTCCTATTTGGACCTCATTTGATTTGGCATTTGGCATATTAAAAGGGAAGGTTTATTCAAATTAGAGATAACAATAGAAGCTGTTCCCGACATTTCTGCAGGTAATTAGAGCTTTGTGTATCTTAATTAAAAAGATGTAGAGCTAAATCCCCTAGCATATTTACTCAGCATCCTCAAGGCTCAGTTCCTGCAGGGGCCATACAGAATTAAAAGCAAGAATGTGCAAAAGGCTTTGTCCTCAGTGGCCTTTAAGAAGTCTCTGGTTTAAAAGGCATGAATGCTGCCCTTTATGGCCAGGTTGGCATGGCTCCTCCATGTGACCTCCCAGGGCCACTGAGTCTGCGCTTGGGCGTCCTGTTTCAGTGCCGAGGAAAAGCTTTGCTTGGGTCCAGCCTCGCTGTTCAACCCAATCAAGGCCCCAAAGTCTAATCTCCATCCCTGCTTACCCCGAAGAATCAGGCCTGAGAAAGGCACGTACGCAAGGAGACAGTCACCTCCTTGCATGACAAGAGGAAACACATGGAAAGCAGGGAAGTGTTTCTACTTTTCACAAATCGGTCTCTTTTATTTAAAAACTGTTCATGTGTATACTATCTCTTTTCCAGTGGTTATGTTCTGGGATGATTTTTTTTTCTTTTTTGGACAAACAACAAAAGGATTAGAAATGACCATTAACAAAAATAAATATGTTGACGCAAGACACATCCAAACCTCAGAGGCAAATTCTCAGTGGATTGAGAAAATGCATCAGAGAATGTCAGTTTTGCAGCTTATTTTATACATTAGAATAAAAAGAGGAGACCTAAGGAGGGTTACATGAAGTCCATTGGTGGCAGTGAAACCAAAATGTGGGGTTTAGGTCTGAGTTCTTTGTCTCGCAAAATCAGTGAATGAATTTGTAGACAAAAACAGTTAGCAGAAGCAAAGTTTATTGAGAGAAGCCAGTCCTGGAAAAGGTGCAGCTGGGATTCCCAAAGCAGATCCGTGTCCAGAGCTTTCATTTTATGTTGCAGCCTGGATTGGGGGGGGGGGGGGGGGGGGGGGGAGAGAGAGAGGGAGAGAGAGAGAGAGAGAGAGAGAGAGAGAGAGAGAGAGAGCGAGCGCGAGCGCACTTTTTTGTCTAGGGGCAGACACATGCCTTGCTAGCTCCTGATTGGTTCTTTCTTTCTAAGAATTTTGCCTTAGTAACATTCTTGGGATTGGTTATACGCCTCACTGCCTTGTGATTAGTTATCTCCGTAAGCTGCTTGTTTTAGCAACATCCAGACATTTTAAAGTTTATGTCTCCTGTGTGCCCTTCTTTCCCTGCCCAGCTGGGTTGCCTTAGTAACTCTCCCCAGTTGGTTCCTGGGTTCTACTTCCTCTCCCCCATGGCTCGTCCCTGTCTACCTCGTTTCCTTCTGTCTCCTCAGCAGATTAAAGGGGCAGGAGAAAGCAAAGGGTAGGGTCTCTAGGACTGGACACAAAGTGACACAAAGAGACACGTACTTATTTTACTTGGTGGGTACAGAGTAGGTAATAATGTACAGCACAGGGAGGTGGTATTCGGGGAGCAAGGTGACAGTGAGGGGTTGTGTGTGATCTCAGGCTCTGGTGCAGTGGGTGTGCCCTGAGATTCTGGGAAATGAGATTACTCTGACATTTCAAAGGTCTGTTATCTTAGATGCAAAAAGACAACAGACAGGTTTGACTTTTCCCTCTAAGGTTATGCTCTTACCCCATCCCAGTGGTCCACCATTTCAGCAAGACAAATGATGACACTAAGACTTCCAGGAATGCAACCTGAATTCCCTGACCTTATTGCTGAGTTTCTACAGTCACAGAAAACCACACATGAGACAGATAAATCAGAAGTGCATGAGGGCGCGCGCGCGCGCGCACACACACACACACACACACACACACACACACACACACACACAATCACCTGATTCTGAAGCTAAGGGAGAGGAGAGCAAATCAAAGAAGAAAAAAGAAGTGTCATTACAGCCAGGAGGCTTTCCCCGGGGTTTGGAGTGGAGCAGATTACTGGAGAGACTGGCTCCATTGGAGAACTCATGTTCCTGATGAAATGGAAAAACTCTAAGGAGGTTGACCTAGGCCAGTGATGGCGAACCTGTGTCACCTCTGACACGTGAACTCATTTTTTTGGTTGATTCTTCTTTATTAAATGGCATTTAAATATATAAAATAAATATCAAAAATAGAAGTCTTTGTTTTACTATGGTTGCAAATATCAAAAAATTTCTATATGTGACACGGCACCAGAGTTAAGTTAGGGCTTTTCAAAATGCTGACACGCCGAGCTCAAAAGGTTCGCCATCACTGGCCTAGGCCCTGCAAAGGAAGCCAATGTCAGGTGCCCCTAGGTTGTCATATCTTTCTACGGGGAAAGGGTGATGTGGCGTTCCTACCCCTCAGAGGATGTGACAAGAATTAATTGTCCTGAGTACCTGCCCCTGTCACATCTGACTGTGGGTTTCAAGTGGGGAGGAGAAGGGAGTTCTACTTGACACAAAGAGGTGGCTTGAGAAGATGTCCTTTAAAAAGCCAGTATAGTTTCTGTGCCCTACAGCAGGCCCTGTGCTTTAAAGCCTTTCCATGTTGTACAGTTTGCACACCAATCCCAGGGGTGGGGGAGGTATGTTTCAAGGCAAACCATTCTGTACTTTGCTGAGAAAAGCAAAGGGCCTTCTATGAGGAACACAACTTGCAGAGTAGATGTGTGGGAGAGCAAGAAGACACTGTTGATCAAGCAAGTCAAACTCAAAGGCTAACACAGGCCAAATAAAGAAGGTTTAAGTTTATGTGGGCCGCAAACAAACAAAAGCTTCAATTTTCATAGAAACGTAGGTTTATTTCGATAGACACATGCTGAATACAAAGGGCTGAAATAAATGAGTCATCGTTAACATAAAATAACGGAACATTTTAATAAACATTAATATTTTTCTTGAACATTAACTTATCAGACACTGAACAACTGCACAAATTAATAAGCATAACGCAAATAAACCTATTTTTCTTGTTCTCTGAAAGTGAAATATTTTCTGTTGCGCACACCAAACAAGTCAGTCCAAGACTAATGATGTGGCAATTGGCTACTAAAATATTCGCTGCTAGTATTAGTGGAGAGAAATGGTGCGCCTGTGCGTAACTGTGTAAAGCATGTAAGGCAATGGTTCTCAACCTTCCTAATGCTGCGACCCTTTAATACAGTTCCTCATGTTGTGGTGACCCCCAATTTCATTGTTACAAATTGAACATAATTAAAGCATAGTGATTAATCACAAAACAATATGTAATTATATATGTGTTTTCCAATGGTTTTAGGCGACCCCTGTGAAAGGGTCGTTCGACCCCCAAAGGGGTCGCGACCCACAGGTTGAGAACCGCTGGTGTAAGGGAAATGAATGCAACAGGATTATAGTAATCAGTCATTAGTGAACATTGTAGTTCGTTATTAATAATTATGTATATAAAAAATAATTATGTATAACAGAATATTGTAAAAATTAAGTTATGGAATTTTTATCAAAACGTTTCTTATATACCGCTATATTGGCTGGGCCGCATGCGGCCCACGGGCCACAATTTGACATGCTTGCTATAGATCTTCAGCGAGCATCTCCTTCCCAACAGAGTTAACTGCATTTCTGCAACATAGCAAGTGTGTACTTTTGGGCTATTACTGGCATATCATTTGGGTGTGGGAGGGATGAGGTGGACAGGAAGGGAAATGGGTAGGATCGTTTTTTATTAAAATTTTGGGCCTGTTTGGGGAAATGGTGAAACAATGGAAGGAACAAACAACTAATGAAGGCAGGGGGCGGGAGGGGGGGGCGCGGGGGGGGGGGGAGAGAAACTTCCCTAGAATAAGCCTTCCTGGTACTGTGGGACCACATTATCCAATCAAGAGGATGTTAATGCATCCTTTGGATTGATTTATGACCAAAAGGGGGCAGTGGGGATGAAAAGGGGCCACATACTAAATCTGACAAGTTCAGGGGAAGCCAGTATGGTGGGCCACACAAATGCAGAGACTGAAAGTAACCAACCACACAGGAGCATCTGAACACAATTATTATTATTATTATTATTATTATTATTATTATTATTATACAGATACTGTATCTTTTTTAAAAATTGATTTCAGAGAGGAAGGGAGAAGGAGAGAGATAGAAACATCAATGATAAGAGAGAATCATTGATTGTCTGCCTCCTGTATGCCTCCTACTGGAGGTCATCGACCCCACAACCCCTAATCAGGAATCAAACCATAACTACCTGGTTTATAAGTCAATGCTCAACCTCTGAGCCACACCAGCCAAGCCGAACATAATTTTTAACTAAAAGTGAGTTATGGCAATAATAAAGTCTCATCCCAGACCTTGACAAAGGTCAATCTCTACCTTAAGGGAGCCTGTCTATTGCCTTTTTTTGTATCCAAGATAACATCACATTTGAAATGTCAGAGTAATCTCCTTTACTGGACCCCTCGGGGCACACCCACTGCACCAGAGCACAAGATCACCCAGGACCCCTTTTTGTTATCTTGTTCCCTGAATAGCATCTCTATGTGCTATAAATGTGGTGTGTACAGTCAGTGCCTGGGACTGAACTCCAACTCTGCAACAGGCAGTAGAGGCCATCTTACTAGATCTCCAGTGAACTGACTCACCAGCTTAACCAATGCACCACCCAACAGCCTGGCTGATGTCCACTGCACTCACTGCATGAAGGGTGGCACTTCAGCTTCAACTATTTTTGAATAATGGACCAACTGTAAGGAATATATATATATATATGTGTGTGTGTGTATATATATATATATATATATATATACACATCTTAAGGGAGCGCCTCAAATGTACAGCTGAGACATTTGATTTACTGTTCCTGAGTTTTTTGGACCAATTTTTATTTTTTATTTTATTTATTTATTTGTTTATTTTTATTGATTTTTGTTTTTATAGAGAGGAAGGGAGGGGGACAGAGAGTTAGAAACATCAATGAGAGAGAAACATTGATCAGCTGCCTCCTGCACATCCCCTACTAGGGATGTGCCCGCAACCAAGATACATGCCCTTGACCGGAATCGAACCTGGGACCCTTCAGTCTGCAGGCCGACGCTCTATCCACTGAGCCACACCGGTTAGGGCATTTTGGACCAATTTTAAAGGTAAGTAATCATGTTTCAACTCTATTGTTTTAGGTGGTAGCGAAACATAAAAATGTGTACACTTTCCTGAGTTTCGGTGTGTACTGTGCTTAAACTATGCTTGGCACCTAGTAACTGTTTGCCAAATGTCATTTCTCATCCTTCTCTATCCTCTGCTCCTCAATGCTTGCCGTTCTACCACCAAAAAATAAACTCGAAACCGTGTAAAGTAACCAACACTTAAAATTCTTCTCAAAAATGTCTTTTGTGGGTGAAATTGTGCTTTTGTGTGGCTACAGAAGGTAGCATCTAACTAGTAGTAAATACTAACGTTGCTGAAGCAAAGCAGTGGGAGCTGGTGCGTAAGCAGAAGTCTCCAGCAGAGTGCTCTACTACTTGCTACTCCTTCAGCCGGCACGTCTGTGCTGGGGTCATACTGAAAAGAGACCAGGATTATTACTGGTGGCTACTTCTGTGGAATCAAGGGATTGGGACCCGAGGGAAAATGTGAGGGAGCACATCCTCACAGGCAGGGGGAAATGTGTAGTTTGAGAAAGCATCCCCCAGGGTTATTCCCATTTGCTCCCACTCCACCCTTACCCACTACTCAGAGGATCCTGCTTTAAATTTTCTAGACTTGGTCTTGGAGGGGAGGAAAGAGCATTTTCCCTCTACCTTTCATTGTTCGTGGCTAAGACCCCGTGTAAAAAGACACGAACAGGAGGGAGGGGACAAACACAAAACAACTTTAATTACGTGCATTCAGGAGACCCACAAAGATACCAGCCTCAAATGGTGGCCAGAAGATTGAGGATTATAGAGGATCCTGAGCTAAGGAAAGGGATAGGGGTCTGGGATTTAAAGGAGGGGAAGGCAATTCACAGGAAGGTGAGAAGAGGAAATGTTTGGGAAACAAAGGTTGCCCTGACAGGCAGATAAGCCTCTGGGATGAAAAAATGATCGCCAGTAGTAGCTCTCTTCCTGATACAGGCCCCCTTTCTAATGTAAATGTCTCTTATAAATGTAGATTTCCCCTCACAAAAGGGTAACTCCTGCCTGCTTTCCAAGCTTCTTCCGGGTCTGCAGTCTCTTCAAAAATAATCAGCTCAAAATAAGCCTCATGCTAAAGAGGCACACTTGGGGTGGCACCCGGTGCTCCCGGCAGCCTCGCACAGCAGTCAGACACAAAGCCGTGTGCTCCTCAAACCATGTCCAATTAGGTGGCCCACCCATGTTTCAGGACCTAATAACATTCGATTTCCAATATCACATGGTCAAGCTGATGTTAGACCTTCCCCAAATAATCACGTTAGCCCTGCAGAGGGAAGCTAACCACATCAAGGCCTGCTCACCTTCACCCCCCGCCCCCCCCCCGCCCCCGCCCCCCAAGCTCGCCCTGCGAATTTCTGAATTATGAGTCCTGTTTCAGATACACAGACGAGCCCGTATCTGCCAGGCCCACGAGGGAGATGAGAGATAAAAATCCAACCTTTAATTTCCTCAGAGCCTGGCAAGCTGTCTCTCAACCTGCCTCAGTAAAACACACACACACACACACACACACACCCCACACACAAACTACACACAGCTAAAATGCTCGCCCAACTGACAATGTGATTCCAATTTTCTTCCCTCTGAGAAATACACTGAAACCCAGGGCATTTGAAGAGCTCTCCTTTGACATGTCTAAGGTTCTTTTCATTCCATTGTTGAAATGAGATTTAATTTGACTTTTCCTAGGCTCAAGCCCACCCAAACAAAGGAGGCAAGGGTGCCTCCCCCACCCCTAGTTCCTCAGCCTGCGGCACTGCAGCCAATGGCGATGATTTCCATTCAAAAAACAAATCTCAGTTACACACACACACACACACACACACACACAGGCCGAGCAAAAGAATTAATTGGGGCAGTATGCTCCTTGCTTACTTTCCTCCAGGAAAGCAGGGTGAATTTTTATGGAGGGTGGAGGAGGAAGGGAAGAGCCACATTCAGAGGAAACCCAGCATCATTCTCCTCTCCAGTGTCATTTCAAACAGCCAGATAAAAGCCAAAGGAGGAAGCAGGGAAACAGTACACCACGTAGCAGTTCTGAAAACCACCCTGCGTTCCAGGCTGCAGCAGGGAGGTCACACCCAGGCATCACAATAGCTCCTCTGCTTTCAGAAAATTAACTGGTAAGTGCTTCTTGTTTGTTTTTCAAGGGATGCGTTTGCAGCTGACCAGATGAGGATTCCTGCAGACAATGTATGTCTAAAGCAGTATTTGGATTAACTACCAGCTGGCAATAAAAATAAAATAAAAAAAAAGAAAGAAAAGAAAAGAAAGGACGAAAAAGGGACGCCTGATAGTTTATGAAACACTTTAGATGAAGGTTCATATTCTTGGTCCTGATAAAAGTGTTGAGGGAAGATCATAACAGGCATTGCTACAGCTGCTGATTAGATCTCAACTCCTGAAAGAGAGAGAACATAAGGGCACAGAGAACTTGCTGTAATTTCCTCAGCTTTTACCTAGGAAATGGTTCATAAATGTGGATTTTAAGTAGTTGTGACTCAGAAATAATCAAGCATCATTTCTGGAAAGCCCACTGTAGAGAAATCTAATAGGAGAAAATGAGGCTCTGAGATGAAAATTGATTTTCCCTCCTTAGATCACAAGGTAAGAAAAAGTTCTAAATTGAGTTGTAATGTAGTTTGGCTGTGTGTGTGTTTCCCCCTCTCTTTTCAGAGGTGAATAGCTTGTGGTTCTTCACAACAAACTTTTTGTTGTTGTTGCTACTTGAAATCTCCTAATCGATTGCCTGTTCGAATGGCTGGTACCTGGGCCCTCCTAATGGAGGACTAATGGCTAAATGCAGAGAAGTAGCTGGGGGGAAAGGTTCGGCTAACTCGATTGTTCCTATGGTGGTCAGATAACTGCGAGCAGCAATTGCTTTCTGTCTAATGGTTTATCATTTTCTTCAAATGAAAGCTAATGAAAACCAAATGAAGGTTTGATAATGGAACTTTCATCAGCAATAACTCTTAAATTGGCCCTTTTCGCTTAAAACAAACTCATTCACCCAATCTTCCATAAACTTGTTGCTAAATTAATCCACTATTATAATTTTTTGTTTGTTTTGTGGGAACAATGGCCAAGGGACCTTTTTCTGGGTTTCAAATTACCTAGTCCAAGTAATGCCTTTTACTGGATAATTCTTGTCATGTTTGCACATCTTCCAGACACAAAATGGTTTTTGTTTTTTCCGTGGCCTTTCTTTATGAGTTTATCTGAGACGTATTTAGTTTATAAAAGAATGTCCTACATTTCCTTTGTTACTTTACCGCTAATTGCCATTTTCCTGAGATATATATACTTAACCCAACATTCCCTTTTCAAAGGCCACAGCACTGGGAGCTAACTTATAGAATAATGGAAAGCTTTATGTTCAAAATTTTTTCCCCAAGTTGTTTATAACTTTAAAAAATTAGAAGCAACCTAAATATCCAACAGTAGAAGGCTAGTTAAGGAACTTTTTATGTATAATCTCAATGAAGTATGTTGCAGTCATTAGGAAATCATAATTTGAAGGGTTATGTGGCATTGTGGATGGGTGCTTATATTGTAATGTTAACGATGATTATAATGATGTAAAAAGTAAACACAGTTGAAACAATTGTAGGAAATAAGCAAAATTGAAAATAGTTGTGTTGGACTAATGTTGTGTCAGGAAGGAAAACTTTCCCTCTATCCTCTTAGGTGCAGTTCCTGAGGTCCTGTGAATTAAACTGACAAAAGACAGATTCGTAAGAGAAAACACAAATTTAATCCCATAGTTTTATATTTTTATTTATTTTATTTTATTTTTGTCTAAAGTTTTACATAAGTCTCCTTTTTCCCCAACTGACCCCCTCCTCCCCTGCCATTTGTCTCTGGATCTATTCTTGTTCATCAAATTATATTCACCATTATATCCCACATATGAGTGAGATCATGTCATATTTATCTTTCTCCGACTGGCTTATTTCGCTTAGCATAATGCTCTCCAGTTCCATCCATGCTGTTGCAAATAGTAAAAGTTCCTTCTTTTTTATAGCAGCATAGTATTCCATTGTGTAAATGTGCCAAAGATTTTTAATCCACTCATCCGCTGATGGGCACTCAGTCTGTTTCCAAATCTTAGCTATTGGTAAAATGTGCTGCTATGAACATAGGGGTGCATAGTTTTATTAATGTACATAGATGAGTTCACAGAAAAATGTGACTATAACGGGAGGGTTAGAATGTGGGGCTTATAAACCATCTTAATAGCAGAAAAGAAAGGGGAAAAGGCACTTTCAGGAATACAAGTGACTTCTTAAAAAGAAAAGGGGAGGGGGAGAAAGAGTATTTATGGGGAAACACAACTCCAGAGCTTTGACTTTTTAATGAAAGTTAAATGAATCCTTAGGGGAATAGGTGGGCAAGTTTTTGTGACATGTCTGTTTAGGTGAGGTATGCCTTATCTCTGGTGATCAGAGCCAATCTTCTTCCCTGGTTACTCCCAGGGAAGAGATTTATGACAGTTGAGTTCCTCTGGGACCTCAAATGCTTCCTGCTCAAAATAATTTTAGTGCCACAGCGGTATATGCTGGACCCCTTCAGGTGATACATCCCCCCCCGCCCCCCGCTCCAAACTTTCTCTAATAGTCCATTACTTTTATAAATTAGAAACTTTCTAATATTAAAAATTTCTATTATTTTTCTTCAGGTCTCAGTTTTCATATATACCACATAAAGTTAAATCTTTCAATCTGGTCTGGACTCCAGTTCTAATTCACCTGGTTTCTTTGGTGATGTTAACTTTAGTAAAGGCTTCTACCTCAAATAAAACTTCTAATGAAATTAATAAAAGCCAAGACAACAATAAAAGCTGATAGTATAAAAATTTTAAAGGTTAAAAATACAGACTAGTTAAATGAAGATTACTAACATCACATTCTTTGATACTGGACAGTTTCCAACTATGTCTCAAATCTAGGTTGCACAATATTTTAGAGTTGCTGTTTTGATTGTATCTGTCTCCAGAGCTCTGATGCAACTCTGTCTCTAACTTGTTTCGTGCCTCAAGGAAGAAAAAAATCTTGGGACCTCGGTTTCCTTTCCTCTAAAAGAAATCCAATAGGTTAGGTTTCTTCCAGCTTTTCATCCCCCCTACCACCTTTTTATTTTTATTTTTTTATTTTTTTCAAAACATACTTTATTGATTTTTTACAGAGAGGAAGGGAGAGAGATAGAGAGTTAGAAACATCGATGAGAGAGAAACATCGATCAGCTGCCTCCTGCACATCTCCCACTGGGGATGTGCCCGCAACCCAGGTACATGCCCCTGACCGGAACCGAACCCGGGACCCCCCAGTCCGCAGGCCGACGCTCCATCCACTGAGCCAAACCGGCCTCGGCGCTACCACCTTTTTAATCGCTGCTTATTAAGTCATTGCTCAATGTGAAATACATAATGGGCACTTAGCAAATACAGTGGGTACCTAATGCATGTTTAGTGAGATACACTTTTATTCAGACTTTATTTTTTATATCCAATTATCATAGTATGCTCTGATTATGCCACTGCTACTGAAAAAAAAAATCTCTTCATTGTTAAAGAACATGGTGCAGTAGGAGCAAACTGCACATGATTCGGGCACCACATTTTACTGGAAATTATTCAGTCTTCCTTTCAGGCAAGAGAATATTACTGGTCAATGATTAATTTGAGGGTGGAAGGGCAGGGGTTAAATGAGGCCTGGCTTTGCCTGTGGAAGGGTTTCTTGTTGTGTGAAGCAAACTGACCCCGGGGGGAGCCAACATCCAGCCTTGGTCACAGTGGCCCCTTGTTCAGCAAACACAATCAACTGGCCCATGTAAACCTGCGTGTGAGAAACCCTGCATTCGCCCAGCGATTTTCTGCAGGACGAATGCACCTAAAGACTTGGTTTGTGGTAAAGGGGTTCCTGCAATCAAATAAATAAGGCATATTAGAGCTTTTGTATGGGTGACATTTCGATTTGTTCTGTTTTACAAATATCTGTGTTCACCTCCATGTTTAAGCAAAGGAAGAGGGACGCTGGGATATGTGGTTCCTTGTTTGGAAGTCTGTTCTTTTCCATGTTTGGAGGGAAGAGAGGTTGTTTCTCATTAACTAAGAGAAGCCATCTCTATGTGTCACATTCAGCCAGGCAAATATTGACTGAACCCTCAGCCAGTGTGGTGGAAGAAGACGTGAGGGCTTTAACGGGAGATTCTTGCCCTACGTGAGCTTAGAGTTGTGCTGTGTGGAAGACAGAATTAAGCTATTACACTAAAAAGATTTAAGAGTGTGCATTTCCTACAGGATATGGAGTTCAGAAAAGGGAGGACAGAAGTGTGTAAGTTAACAGTTCCTGGAGGAGGTGAGACAGTGAGAGAGGTGGGTGTTGGTGTCCCATCAGAAGTCAAGTGAGATGAAAAGATCTGGACTTGACTGAGCAACCGATAGGGTGTACCCAGGAGAAGTCCTTCGTGGCCTGAGGAGCCCAGAACAGCCTTTGACCTCTGCTAGGAGAGAGGGTGTGAGAACAGCATGCAAGTGCAAATGTAAACCATTGCTTTCCCTAAAACATCAGGGCAAAAACAGCCCTTTATTTTGGGTCTTCCATAACAAAGAAAATCATAATAAGAGAGTTCTCCAGCCCACTATCCTCACTTCATCCCAAAGTTCTACCCAGCTTCAAGGCAAGTGGCCAGTGCTCTGGCATACACCGTATGGTCTTGGTGCCCAAGAGGAGCAAACTTATAGTTCACCTTCACCTCCTAGAGCAGCGGTTCTCAACCTGTGGGTCAAGACCCCTTTGGGGGTGTCGAATGACCCTTTCACAGGGGTCGCCTAAGACCATTGGAAAACACATATATAGTTACATATTGTTTTTGTGATTAATCACTATGCTTTAATTATGTTCAATTTGTAACAATGAAATTGGGCGTCACCACAACATGAGGAACTGTATTAAAGGGTCGCAGCATTAGGAAGGTTGAGAACCACTGTCCTAGAGGCTCCAGAAATACTTTTTACTGAACATATATTTTTTTAACCGGGCGGGGCGGGGTGGGGTTGTGGGAGGGAGGGCTTCATGGAGAAGGACTTTGAAAGGAGGTGTATGCAACTTGTCAGCCTGAAAAAGAGAATCCAAGCCAAGGCTAATATGTGTGAGGTTGAATTTTCATAGGACCAAATTATCCTCACTGTGATAAATACATGGAAAATAATTCATATATAAAGTTAGGCCATTGGATCTGGAAGAAAGTTCTTATAGATATGACATCTTTAATTCTCACAAAGAAGTTTTCTTTGGTGGTTTATAATGACATACCTCTATTTGAGTAGGAAAAATCTGGTAGTTGAACATCCTGCCTGATTATACCACTAAGAGTTGACATAAATTTTTTTTTCACTAGCTTGTACCATATAAAACGGATATTATTTGACCTTCACCATTTTTGACCTAATAGAATGAGAATTTCTTATGCTTTAACATAAAACATAGATTACCAATTTAATAAAAGTAGTGAGATATGTTCATATATAATTGTTTTATTATATAAATATTTGTTTGATATGTGTATTTTGTTTGTACACATTGTATAATTAACTATATTGAACATTAAACTATAGCAAGCATATAGTTTTGATATTGAGAAAACACTTCCTCCTTCATGCACTACAATTTTATTGAGCATCTATTGCATTTCCTGTACTCGACTCTGTAGTTGAGATATGAGGGTGCGTGAAACATAGCCCCTGCCTTTGAGGCTTTCACAGTTTAGCAAGGGAGATAAACACATTAACAGAGAGGTTGTGAACAAGGGTTAAGAAAGAAGTGTTTGAAGTCAGACAGCCCCAGAAGCCATGTCTGGACTTTACCACTTTTGCTAATTGCCCAACCACTCTTACCCTCATAGAAATATAATAGTAAATAATAGTACCTCACAGGATTGTTTTGAGAATTAACTGTGAAAAATGCATGTAAAGTTGCTTAGACACTTAACAAGTCCTCAGGAAATGTTAGGCGTTACCATAATGTGTTAAATGATATTATGTAATTAGGTGTGCTTGGTATTTGCTTCCTTTTTAACGTAGATAGGTGAACTGGTTTTAATTATAAGCAATACATGATTAGACAACCATGTGGTTTACAGGAAACTAGTTTGCCCTTAATAGCAATTTGAAGAAAATTCTCCATCATTTTCCCTGTCAATCAAAAATCCTGGTCTAATGAAGTGGCTGAACAAATTTAACACCTCTCAGGAGTGAGACTAGCTTTGCTAGGTAATCAGCATTCTTCTAACACCTTTCATAAGAAGAGGCTCTGAGCACAGGAATGAATGGAGTTGATGATAATTACGAACTTCTCAAACTCACCTTTGCCTTCTCAGACAAAATGAAATATTGGTTATTGTTGAGATGCCCATCAGCATGAATGCCTTTTATCAAAACCCACTGTACTGTCTTTCCACCAGTCAGTGGATATTATTGAGGTCTGCTCTTTGCCCAGAAACTGTGGTAGGCTCTGGACTATAGAAGTAAGCTAAACTGCAGCCTGGTGGTGTTACAGGACATAAGAGGGGCTCATCTTCCCTGGTTGCATGTGGAAGTGGGGTAATTGGGGTACCGTTGGATAAGCATTTCTGGAGGCCCCCACGGGAGGATGAGATATGGTAGAAAGCTTTATTTCATGGAATTATGCCCCCGGTTTCCAAGTCCCATTTCCCTTAGTCCAGTCATAGAAGAAATGTAGCTAGGGCTTCAGTAGAGCTAAAATCAGAGCTAATATCCAGGGTTTCCTTTCCATGTTGGACCCAGGTCCAGTCCAGCACCAGGCTAGCTTAGCTTGTGTTTCCCATTTGTAGTCCATTAGTCCATTGCATGTGGGGTCCACAGGGCTATGGGCCATAGGAGTGAATGCAAAGAAGCAGGAGCAAAAGGACCCCACCAACCAAGAGTAAAGTGCAACAAGAGCCCAACTTCTTTGTTTAGGGGATTCTGTATTCCCAAATGTTTGAGCACTTGCAGTGGCTACACCCATTCTGGCCAACCATCCCTGACCCCAGGTGTGATTTGCAAGCAAGTGCCTTTCCTGTGTCACCCCAACTTTACTGGGCATGTGTCTATCTTCCCTTTGTTGGATCCCTTCTCCCCCATCCTCCCATGATCTGCTGGAAATGGGCCAGGATCTCCTGGGAGTGTGAAATTGCAGCTTCCTGGTGGAGCTGCCCAAATGACATGCCTATCATGTCTGGCCTTCCTGTTGCTCCTTTCCTTTTATTAATAACTAGCTCATTGCAGTGGGATCTGTGGGGGAGAGACATTTAGCAAATAAGCATTTAAGTATATAACTAAAAATTATAAGTGAAGAGTAATAGGGATCCAGATTTAAAATGTGGGATAGGCTTGTGGAGGTTAGGAAAGTAACATGTAAAAACACAGCTTACCCTTTAGAATTGTTGGTGATTTTCTCCTTAATTCCAAAACCACTAGCAAATTCAGAAAATTAAAGCTTAGTCAAATCAGTTGTTTGGTTACCTTATGGAAAATACTAAGTTGATATAAATTATGCATTATGTTGCCCAGGTGCAAAGATAATATTAAACAAGACTCTTCTGCTTGATTGTCATTCTCCCTCCTACGAGCTTTCATTTCATTAACTCTATTCAAAATAAAACCAGTCGCCTCTGGAATGATTTTACATAATCAACACACCAAACATATACTTAATTACAGTTGCTTACATGCTCTGACCAAGAAGATGGGGGAAATGTAGTAAAATGGCTAAGCTCTTCCTACCTTGTCAGGGAGGGATGCCTAGCCCTGGAACGATATTTCATGTATAAATATGGCATTTCTCTATTGTTTGCCTTTTGTTTTGAGAGACTGCATGGGGAAGGGGTATGTCAGCACACACATGAAATTGCTTGTCTGAGAGGTTATAATGCACCACTCTATGAAAGTGGTATTTTCGGATTTTCTCAGAAATGGATTACATCTCCCAGAATACAGAAAGGGGGAAAAACAACTGTAGAGAGTATTTCTCCATTTTAATTTTACATTGGGATTTTTATAGAAACATTCAGTCATTTGTTTCAACCTTAAATAAACAGAAGTTTGGTTTAAAACAAATCAGCTCTTTTCTAGCCATGGCAAATGGAACCTGCTTGAAACCTCTGGCTGCCGTTCAGTGATTTCTTTAAAAATGACCATTTTCCTCTTTTTATGTTTTTCTCAAGCCATCGGTAAATAATTTATTTATCAAATTTAAGAGAATGCCCCAACGGAAAAATTTTTTGGAAGAGCTGATGTTTTTCTTGCTAAGGCAGACAATTGATGTGTTCTCTGGCTAGCTGGGTTAGCCGGCAGGGAGATTACAGCAAGGAGCCCAGCCATGTTGTACTGATCTTCCTCATAAGAAATGAACTCATCAACACAAATCATTTGATGCAAAAACAAATAAACTCCTTTAGTAGAACATTATCACAGGATCAGAATGTCCTACGTTTGGACAGGAAGCAATGAGCACAGTTCAGCTTTACCGTAACAGCAGGAAACCACTAGTTTGCTGCTCACAGTGGTGTCTTTTCAGCTGATGTTTTCTCTTAGGATGAAACATAAATCCAAAATGTTATCTGAAGTAATCACAAATAATATCATCAAACGAACTCTCTGACTAGAGCCATTGGTCATTAAATTAGCTAGAAACCCAAGAATTTGCTACCTTTCAACAAAGTCATATGTTAGTTATGTGAGTTATTTCACAATCCACCCTAACAAAAAGACTGATAAAGTGAGGTAACAGCAACAGCATCTCACACTTCTTCAGGCCTTAGTCTGAGCCGGGCACTGTCAATGGTTTGCTGATGGATTTTCTCCCCAGATCATTGATGAAAAAACTAAATCGATTGTAATAATAATTTTTAAAAGGCCCTAGCCATTTTGGCTCAGTGGATAGAGTGTCGGCCTATGGACTGAAGGGTCCCGGGTTGGATTCCGGTCAAGGGCATTTGCCTGAGTTGCGGTCAAATCCCCAGTAGGGGGTGTGCAGGAGGCAGCTGATCGATGTTTCTCTCTCATCGATGTTCCTAACTCTCTATCCCTCTCCCTTCCTCTAAAAAGTCAATAAAATACATTTTTTTAATATATTTTATTGATTTTTCACAGAGAGGAAGGGAGAGAGACAGAAAGCTAGAAACATCGATGAGAGAGAAACATCGATCAGCTGCCTCCTGCACATCTCCCACTGGGGATGTGCCCGCAACCCAGGTACATGCCCTTGACCGGAATCGAACCTGGGACCCTTCAGTCTGCAGGCCGATGCTCTATCCACTGAGCCAAACCGGTTTCGGCAATAAAATACATTTTTAAAAAATGATGCAGTACATGTGACCCCTGCCTTTGATTTATTGAACATCTTTTCCTCCTTTCCTTCTGAATTCTCAGCCAGAGCTCCTGTAACAAAAGACAAATTAACAGATTTAATGTTTATTTATTTATATTAACTATAAACAATTAACTGCATACAAATTACATAAGACAAATATAATTCTATATAAAGTTTATATTAATTTTTACATAAAAGACACAAAAGCATACACAATTAATATTAGTGGTAAATGACCTGAGAGCCTTCCAAAAGAAGGCTTTATAATGAAGGCCCGAAGAAACGGTTAAAGGTGAGTGTTTTCATGAGTGTTTGATGAAAAGTGGAGAGTCATGGAAAAATGTGGTGGGACCAAAGGGTTATGAGCTGAGGGTAGTATGGGGGGAGGGCGGGGGATGGGGGAAATGTAGCAAGGCCTGTTTTTTCAGATTCCTGGTCCCTCGGCTTCTGAGATGAGGACACTCCTTTCCTCTGGCTATGGGAGAGGCACCTCTCACATGTGGGTTTTATGACCTGCTTCAGGGGAAATCCAGAAGGCCTCTCTTGACCCACTGTTTTCTCAGATTCCGTCAGCGTAAAATACTTACCAGGCCAAGGTGCCTTATTTTGGGCACCTGAAACCCAGTAGTATCTATGTCGGATGGAGGGGAAAGCTGTGAACCTACAAGTAAGAAGAAAATGGGAAGTAGAAGAACACTACAAATAGAAGTCAAACAGGAAATAGGAGACAGAGATGGAAATTGCAGTCGTAACAGATGACTGCATCAAGCCGGGAGCTTCACTTAATTGCCTCATTTCATCCTCGCAGCTGCCCAATAAAGTAGATAGTATTATCCCTATTTTACAGATGGAGAAATTGACGCTTGGAGCTTTTAACTCATTTCCCGAGGCCACACAGGTGAAAAAAATGGCACTGCAATTAGAAAGCAAGGTCTGTGTGACTGCAGGGCCCTAGCTCCTAACTGCTGTAAAACACTGCCCGGAAATGCTTGTGATCGCTCACATCCAAACACTTGGGTGAGAAGGGACTGGTGGGAGAGAGGGAGGCCGAACAACTGGAGAGACCAGGCGGCAGAAGAGAAAGAAGACCGACTGCAGAGAGCTATGTAGAAATAAGCCTCAAGTCTACATAAACACCCTGGAAATATTTAGATACCCCGAGGGAGAGATGAGGCCAGGACGGTCACAGATTAGATATAACTGCACGTTCTTTGGGGCGGCTGTGAATTCTCTTTATCCCACGGTGCTGAGGCAGATAGTATCCTCAGGCCAGGGAGGCATTCTGTGTTCTCAGATTGCACTCAGGCAAAGCAGCACATCTAACCAATTATTTTGTTGTTTGGTGCTGGCTGGAACATTGGTTTAGCTCCCTTCCTCTGTTTGAGAAGCTGCAGCAGGGATTAAAGTGGCCTCGGTCTAACTGGAGAGAGAGAGAGAGAGAGAGAGAGAGAGAGAGAGACAGAAGGAAAGCTGAATATATTTGAGTGCTGTGTTAAATATTCTAACTATGCAAAACAACTACATTAATCTTGCTTATGGGTCCTCAGTTTTTTCCCCAGTGACAAAAGATAATTTTAAACAGGTAAATCATGACTCATACAAATATGAAATTAATACATTTCAAAGGTTTTAATTAACTCATTAGTAAATGAGAGAATCAGTAAAAATATTACATGGATTAAAAGGAGCATTCAAAGTATCACACATACATAGGCCATCAAGAATGTTGAAGTGAGTTTATAAACAGTTGCAAAACTGGCCAGTACTCACAAGGCAATAATCAATTGCGTTCCACTAGATACAATTCATTTGTATTTCTGTGGACAAAGATCATTTGCAGAAATATCAACTCATACAACTATAAAATGTCTCAGAGACAATGACAGGCAGAGAGAACCTGAAAAGGCACCCCAGCTAGGGTGTCCAGGGAGCTTTTGCACATTGTGAAGCCCTTTACAATATTTACTGACAGACCCTAAATATACTGGAAAAACAGTTATCGTTCTGCATATGTAATTCAGTATAAAAAAATACTAAACCAAAACTCACAAATTTCATAATGAAAGTAAAAATAGCTCCTTTCCAGAATTTCTTATTGCATACTTTTAGATGAATCCATGGAAGCTAATGTTTAACTGCTTCTGCTTTACTGTACTAACTTTTGGAATAATACTACTCCCCACCCGTCAACTTAGCTATTGGCCACACTAGTAACATCTGTAATAAAGTTCTCTTATAGGCCAAACCTTAGTACAGGCCAACAGCTGAGTATTAATGAAATAATTCTAAGAAGAAAATGGAGAAACATTATATAGTACTCTCACTATAAATGGGGAAAATATCTGAAATAAAACCCAACCATTAATCATATTTCTCAGAGCACCTGCATATCATAAATCATGTCTTACAGTGTAAGACCATGGTACTGATTTTAGTTCTAATGTTTCACTACAATGTGTCCAAAAGTTGGGCAATGTGGTCCTTTTTAAGCAGTTTAAGATGCCACCTTAAAAACACTTCAGATGTTTGCTGGGTGTGTTAGTTAAAGAGATAATTGTTATTATTCCATGCAAAATAGCTAATTATAAATCTAAACAAATTATTTTAAATAACAGTTGCCTAGGGAGCAAGCAGCTCTCTAGATTTGAAAATGAGGTGAGCCCTAGCCGGTTTGGCTCAGTGGATAGGGCTTCAGCAGGTAGACTGAAGGGTCTCGGGTTCGATTCTGGTCAAGGGCACATGTCCAGGTTGTGGGCTCAATCCCCAGTGTGGGGTGTGCAGGAGGCAGCTGATCAATGTTTCTCTCTCATTGGTGTTTCTATCTCCCTCTCTTTCTGTCTGAAATCAATAAAAATATATTTTTTTAAAAAAAATGAGGTGAGGGCCAGACAAGAGGATAAACATGAAAAATTGAAGGCCTCATGCCCTGGCCGGTTTGGCTCAGTGGATAGAGCATTGGCCTGAAGGTTCTGGGTTTGATTCCTGTCTAGGGCACATGCTCAGGTTGCAGGCTCAATCCCCCAGTGTGTGTGTGTGTGTGTGTGTGTGTGTGTGTGTGTGTGTGTGTGTGTGTGTGTTGGTGAGGGCGGGGGCATGCAGGAGGCAGCTCTCTCATCATTAATGTTTCTATCTCTCCCTCTTCCTCTCTGAAATGAATAAATATATATTTAAAAAATTGAAGGCCTCTTGGCTATGCTTTGTTCAGCTTCCTCTGATTCTGAGCTGGAAGTGGAAGTAATGAGTGGAAAGGTAGAATATAAAGGATGGCCTGAAATGACAGCAGAGTGTGTCTTAGGATGACACTTGCCATTAGGACTGAGACCTGTCAGCCACCAGCACCATCAGCAAGCCCCCAGTGTTTGCCAGGAGGTCACGATCCTGGGAAGGCTGCTGTTTTGTGGTTAACACACACATCCATTATTAGGTCAAAACTAATGCACCCTATTTCCACATCTATTTAGGTTCCTCTCGGTTCTTGCTCCAATTCTGATTTCTGCATTCTGACTCCTGGCTCATCGTCTCCTGCAGCTGGACTCATTTCCAGGCCCCTTGAGTGAGTATTGACACGTGGCTAATAAATTACGCGATGCTTTCTGACACATGGCTTCATATAGCCTTACGATCTCTTTTCTTCAAGTGTGGTAGAGCCTGGGTTCTGCTGGTTTCAAGTTAGCTTGGTCCTGTGTGGTGAGACCTCCCCTCCCAGGCCCTCAGCTGCAGCTGCACTTCTTTCCTCAAGGTCACTCTATACCTAAGGGCCCTGAAGGGCTAGCATTCAAAAGCTCTCTGCCGCTCCCTCCTGGAGCCCAGCAGTGCTATCTCCAACTACTTCCTGGCTCAGGTCCATCCAAATTAACAACTTGATTGCTAAAATAATTCTAGAATTCATATTCTCCCAATTTGCGGAAAGAAAGAGAGAGCAAGCAAAAAGTCAAATCAAATTTAATTTTGGTCTTAATGGTAGGCGTTGATGTTTAGTAGGTAAAATTATTAACTTATACCCAAATCATATTTATTTTAGCTCTTTCTCACGTGTTATTTATTTTATTTTCTCACTTGTTGTTTTAATAGATATTTATTGAGCACATTCCATGGTTTAGGAATTGTTCTAGCAACTAAGGATACAGCAGAAAATAAAAAAGAGAGAAAGTTTTGGCACTTAAGAGTTTACACTGTACATCTAATTGGGTTTCTTATAATGAGGAAGTAAATAACTAATGACTTAAAAGAGGGCTACTTTATAGAGGGGAAAACTTTAAGAGTCTAATTGATATGCTAATCTATGTTCTCTCAGTTAATCACAGACAGAGTAACCATTAAACATGGGGCAGCAACTTGAAATAAAGACATAGTGCTCCAGAAGGTATAGTCTTGCATAACAAACATCCTGGCCCCTATTCCCCTCCCCCCGCCCCCCTTCCCTCCCCCCCCCCCCCCCCCGCAACTTTTCTTATGAACAAATTCAAACATTCATAGAAGTTGAAAGAATAGTGCAGAGAACAACCATATCCCTATCATCTAGATCAGTTGTTAACATTTTGCTATATCTGGTTAATCGGTAATTCTTTATATGTAATATATAAATATATATTTCTTATTTGAAAATAATTTCAAGATGACAGAAAAGTTGCAAGTAAAATACAAAGAATTCTCTCATATCCCCTCTACTTAGACTCACCAATTGTTAAAATTTTGCCCCATTTGCTTTTTTATATTCTCTCTGTATGTAGTTTCTCAGAACCATTTCAGAGGAAGTTGAAAATATCACGCTCCTTTCCCCTATATATTTCAGTGTCTATTTGTTAAAAGAAGGACATTCTTTTACATAACCACTGTACACTTATCAATTACAGGAAATTTAAAATTGATTCAATATTTTTTATCTAAACTACAATCCATATTCCAATTTTGTCAACTGATCCAATAATGCTCTTTGGCCATTTAATTTGTCTCCAGTACAGGATGCAGTCCAGCATCATATGTTGCATTTAGTTGTCATGTCTCTTTAGTTTATTTTAATCTGGAACATTTCCCCAGCCTTTCTTTGTGACATTGCCATTTTTTAGGGAAACAAAACTTTAAAAAACAAATTCTTCATTTGGAGGTTATTTGATGCCCATCCGTGTTACAGGTTGAGTTATCCTAGAAGACTCTGGGACAGAGTTTAATGGTCAAATATTTATTAGATTGTGCCCTTAGGGTCTATATCTACGTGTGAAAGGAAGGTGGGTGGGTGGGGGACAACTGGGCAGGGGGAGAAATTGAGCTGCAGGGTAGGATTGACAGCCATAGCCAATTCTAAAGCTAAAATTGACCCTTCAGAATTGTCTCCCATTGGGCCAAAATGGCCGAGCCTTTGTACTTCCATTTCAATAATCATTGAAGGGACAAAGGCGGGGCACTATATGTAGTAGCAGCAGTCCCATGAGAGCTGCTAGCTGGAGGCTGCTCTTGACTGCTCTCTCAGGGCCTAGGGCAGTAAGTTTTTCCTTGAAGGAGGAAATATATTGCTATTCACCACATTTCATGATAAAAATCAGGTTATACATTCCCAGCTTGACAACTATGATATGTATATTTTTTCTGAATCTTTTGAAAGCAAGTTGTAGACCCAGCCCTAAAAACTTCAGCATGCACTTCCCAAAAAAGAATGTTCTACAAAACAATATCATTAACACTCCTAAGAAAATACTTAAAAATTTTTTTGTTTAGTGATTTTTGAGAGAGGGAGGGAGAGAGAGAGAGAAAGAGAGAGAGAGAGAGAGAGAGAGAGAAACAGAGAGAGAGGAAGGGAGAAACACCAATTTTCTTGTCCCACTCATTGCTTTCTTCTTGTATGTACAACCAGAGATCAGACTCTTAACTGAGCTACCTAGCCAGAGTTGAAAAATACATTTTTTCTTAGAGAGAGAGAAACATTGATGTGAGAGAGAAACATTGATGTGAGAGAGAAACTTATCGATCAGTTGCCTCCTGTATGCTCCCTGACTGTGATTGAACCTGCAACATAGGTATGTGCCCTGACCAGGAATCAAACCTGCAACCTTTTGGTGTAGGGGACAGCACTCCAACCAACAGAGCCACCTGGCTAGGGCTGAAAAATATGTTCTTAACTATATCCAACTCATATCAAATTTCCACAATTATTCTCGAAATATCTTTCATAGCTTTTAAAAATTAGTGTCTAATCCAGCCGTGGGCAAACTACGGCCCGCTGGCCGGATCCGGCCCGTTTGAAATGAATAAAACTAAAAAAAAAAAAAGACCGTACCCTCTTATGTAATGATGTTTACTTTGAATTTATATTAGTTCACACAAACACTCCATCCATGCTTTTGTTCCGGCCCTCCGGTCCAGTTTAAGAACCCATTGTGGCCCTCGAGTCAAAAAGTTTGCCCACCCCTGATCAGTGGTTACATATTACATTCCGTTTTTGTATCTTTTCTCTTTTAATCCGGAATAACCCCTCTATTTGTTTTTCTGTGACAAAGATTTTCTAAAGAGACCAGGCCTTATGTCTTGAAGACCCTTCCTACTTTTCCGAGTGTTTTCCAAATTGGAAAGTCATACGATGATGTCATAAGAACTGAGAAAAATACCATTTGCCTTTTCTTAGATGATGTTAAGTACTTAATGAAGATAAACCAATTTTAAAAGATGTGGGCTATGTTTGCTGGAGTACTAATTGAAGTCCTGCTTTTATATTCATTATTAATTAAATAGAATCATTAGAGAAGAAAGGATATAAAATGATTTATTATAACAATTTATGGCATAAAATTGAGTTAACTCAGTGTGTGTGTGTGTGTGTGTGTGTGTGTGTAACCAGGTTCTATTTCATCTTCACATCTTCTGACAAAGAATGAAACAAAATTAAAAGCCACTTAGTATTTTGTTTTGTAATTTGCTTGTAAGAACAAGAAATGGAAGAATCACGTTATCTTAGCCCATCATATTATATTGTATTACAATCATATTATATTGTTCCTAAAGCTTCCTTAGTCCTTTAAATGTAGCACTCTCATTATAAGCAGCTTTAATCCTCTTAAAATATTATGACTCATTCATTATAACAAATTAAGAAAGACACAACAATCTTTTTGGATCCTTTCCAAATAGGCTTCTTTAACTACTGTCCTTCAATTGAGCTAGTTAAGAGTTTTCTGATGGAAAATAATTATATCTCTGCTGCATATTAGTCAAAATACTTTTGCAATTTGCCAGTGGCCAACACCTTGACAACTGGCAAGAATATCTTCTTTCCTTCCTCCTTTCTTCTGTCCCTCCTGGTTCCTTTGTTCCTTTCTTGTATGGAAAAAATTTACTGTTAAAACTATATGACAGGACTCATTTTCTACCCAAACTAAGATATACCGCATAAAAATTAAGTGGGAAGCATTCATGATAAAAGATTACACAATTTTATATGGGATAAATATAAAACTGGAGATTTAATGTTATGAGCAGGAAAAGATATAATAGAGAAGAAAAAATTTTTGCCTATTTTGAGCCAATCTATTTTGATTCAGCACCATTCCTTGAGTGCCCTTTCTCTGCAAATCCCTGTACTGGACGTTTTAGTGACCCAGAAATGCAGTTGATTTATTGGCCCATGCATTCATTCGTTCATTCATTCATTCATTTTTATAGTCTCTAGACTTAAAGCAAGTTTAGGAAGGAGAAGGAAGTGGTAGAACAATGTACATTTTCCACAGGAGTTTAACTATTCCTCTTCTTAAATTTCATAAGCCTAATTTTTTTAAAGAATACCATGCTGCCCTAGGAGGTCTGTCTCAGTGGATAGAGCATTGGCCTGCAGACTGAAGGGTCCCAGGTTCGATTCTGATCAAGGGCACATGCTTGGTCCTCAGTGTGGGGCATGCAGGAGGTAAGCCGATCAATGATTCTCTCTCATCATTGATGTTTTTATCTCTCTTTCCCTCTCCCTTCCCCTCTGAAATCAATAAAAATATTTAAAAATAAAAAAGCACCATGCTATTTGGGCCGAGTGGTTTCCAGATGCATCAAGTATGCCTATTCAAACTCCCTATTGAGGTGACATTAGTGAAAATAGCAAAGTAAGGACCTCAAAAAATTCTTTCCTCCACAAAAGCAATAAGAAACTGGCAAAACAATCAGAATCAGCTTTTTTAAAACTCTGGAAATTACCCACAGGCTAGGAACAATTGAGGAGTGTTAATTTAAAAAGCGAGGGAAGGAAGGAAGGAAGGGAGGGAGGGAGGGAGGGAGGGAGGGAGGGAGGGAGGGAGGGAGGGAGGAAGGGAGGAAGGAAGGAGGAAGGAAGGAAGGAAGGAAGGAAGGAAGGAAGGAAGGGAGAAAATATATATATTTCAGAGAGGAAATAGAGAGAGATAGAAACATCAATGATGAGAGATGTGGGGCCTCCTGCATGCCCCACAATGGGGTTCGAGCCTGCAACCCAGGCATGTGCCCTGACCGGGAATCGAACCGTGACCTCCTGGTTCATGGGCCAGCAGTCAAGCACTGAGCCACGCTGGCCGGGCTGCTTTTGGATATTCGTTAAAACTAACAGCCTGCATTCTGGGTGACAACCAGCAGCCTGGCAGCCACTGAAAACAACAGAAAGGGGCTAGCGCTCCATCAGAGCTTCATTTCCAGAGAATTATTATATGACCTGTCTGGTGGCTCCCTGAAAAACCTCACTTGCAAGCTGTCTATATTTGACCTAACTCAGAGCTTAACCAGTGTGAAAAGCTTTTTAGCCATAAGCATTTGTCAAAAATAATTACAGGCAATTACTTAACTTTGCAGCTGCCTGAGGTGACGGATACCAGTTGGGGCAAGGCATTAAACTAACCAAAAGCTTTGAAAGAGAAATTGGAGAATGAGACATACAGAGGGGCTTTGAAAAGCTCTGATATATACCCTGGAATCAAGAAGGCCACATTCATGTATAGGGGTGTGCGCATTGCTAAGACCCGAAAAGGCCCTAACCTCTCATCTCTGGATAACTTGTGACTCTGTGCAAGTAGAAAGTGATGGCGAAGGCCGAGTTGAAATTGGGACCCTAACATGCACACGAGCCCTTCACCAAACACTTGGAGAGTTATTGGTTCGAAGCATTTCAGGAAATTTCCAGGTCCAACATTTTACCTTCTGCACTTTACATGGTGGTAACAACAAAGGAAAGGCCACATGGGCCATAGGACAGCCAACGGCTTTGATATTTCTCTGGATTCTTGCTCCCATTTCAGTTCAGGCCATTAAGGATTTTCCTTCCTTTCTTGCTAGGTCACGTATACATTTAAAAAGATGATTTGCACCTCTTTTCCACTGCTATTAGAGATTTTAGAGAATATCTAGCTAACCATATTGTAAGAAATGTAACTCCACCCAGCTTTTGAGCTACTACTTTCCTATCCTAGTCTTTAGGAAGGATCTACCTGTACGCTCATTTGCTACCTGAATATAGTAAGGAGCAGAGTTGTGCAGACTGCAGTGGCTGTTTAGTTGGAGGATCCCACTTGTCTCTTTCTATGCAGTCAGAACAGGCTTCAACCAGCTTCCATTGTCTTCTTATCCTGGAGGGGACCCAGGTACTCAAGACACTTCCCTGTCTCTCAGAAGCTGACTCTCCTACCCACTTCTCTGGTCACAAATCTCTCCGACTTCCATATTCTTTTTTTTCTTTTTTAGTCCTTACCTGAGGATATTTTTTCCATTGATTTTCAGAGAGAGTGGGAGGGAGAGGGAGAGACAGAGAGAAACACCGACGTGAGAGAGACAAATCGATTGGTTGCCTGCTGCACGGCCCGACCAGGGCTGGGAACCTGCAACTAAGGTATATGCCCTTGACCAGAATTGAACCCGGGACCCTTCAGTCCACAGTTGACACTCTATCCACTTAGCCAAACAAGCTAGTGTCCAACGTCCATATTCTTTGCTCCACAAATATTTATTTTTATCTTAAGGACTTTACTATAAATCATTAGGGAAGAGTCAATAATAGAAACATGATCAATATGAGACATTTACAAGCATTTCATAATTCTGCACAAGGTCTCATCATCATGGTCATGATTTCATTCTAAGATGAGTTCTGTCTTCCAATTTTATTCTCTTATGGTGTTAGTTGCTCCATATTTAGGTGCAAATCAGAGAGACCCTGTTTTCAAGATGACCATTCTTCCCAGTCCAAAGATGTGACCAAGCCTCTGGGTGCTATTGAGACATAAGTGTGCCCTTCTGAACTCCAGAGGACATTTTGACACATCTGAGAATTACCAGATTGAATGAAACCCAAATCAATCATCCTCCGTCTTGATCAGGAATATTATGGGCATTGTTTTATAACTAGAGGCCCAGCTTCTGATTGTGGACTCATTTTAACCACCTGGTAACCAAGGCTTTATCCCCTTTTGAAGTTTTGATTTGATTTGATATGTTAGACTTTCTTATTTTCTACTCCTCAATTTTTAGCTTTTTCTTTCTTTCATATTTTCTATATCATTGTCTCTCTGTGTTACACTTTGGGTAACTTCTTCAGATAAATCTTCTAGTTTACATTCTTGTAGGGAGCGGCTCTGGAGTTAAGCCTCAGACTGACCTGTGGCAGAGTCATAAACAAGACCCAGCTTAGAGGGCAGAGCCCTCTTAGCATAATTAAGCTTGACCTTATGGCTGCCCTCTAGTTCCTTCCTAGGTAACTAATGGGCTGTGGGAGGTGCAGCAAGTGCTGCCAAAACAAGTGAAACTCACAAGAACATCATAACTATGTTGACCACTACCTTGTTTTTCTCTAACTATAAAATAAAGCCTCAGCTTGCTAGCTGGATCCTTCTCTGTGGCCTCATCTAGGCACAGGAGATCCACCGAGCCCCAGCTATATTCCGTTTGTCCATCTTTTCTTTTATCCGTCACCACCCTTCCTCAGGCTCACTGAACCCTTGGCTGTGCTGGCACAGCATACATTTTCTCTTCATCTGGGTCTAAGCTACTATTTTGTACATCCATTAAATTAAATTTCAATATTAACTTTGCAATTTCTAAAAGTTCTACTTCATTCTGTATAAAAGTTTGCTGTTCCAAAGTAGATATTCTGCCTAAAATAACAGTTGTTATTAGTGCTTCTATCTTTAGTATTCAGGTCTTTTAAAGTGTTTGCTGCCTTTCTGTTTTCTCATGTATCTCCAACATCTCATCCAGTTAAACAGACTCTGAATCTATGATCTTTAGCTATTCTGAGTCCACCCTCTTTCAAAGAGAGAACTCACATTCCCCAACTAATAATGGCAAGTTGAAGAAAAAGAATAAAAGCAACCCTGGCCAGGTGGCTCAGTTGGTTGGAGTGTCATCCCAATGTACCAAGGTTGAAGGGTTGACCACCAGTCAGGGCACATGCAAGAAGTAACCAGTGAATGTATAAATAGGTGTAACAACAAATTGATGTTTCTCTCTCTCGCTCGCTCTCGCTCTCTCTCTTCCTCTGTCTTTCTAGAAATCAGTAAATAAAATTTTTAAAAAAAGAATTACAGAGAAAAGAAAAAGAATAACAGTAACAGAAATGGCAACCAGCTCTTTGGGGATAAATATTGGACATGAGGAAAATTGTTTTCCTTCTCTGTTCATTACATATGGAAGAAATTTTCTAGTGTCCCTCTCTTTACCCTCCATGCCACCCAATCTCTCTAAGAAACTTAGCAGAGGCATCACTGTGTATATGCATTGATTGATAGAAGACTGGCTAAGCCACATAATAGAACTGTACATCCTGACCAATAGCCAGGAGAGCCATCAAACTTTATCACTATAACATTAGAGTAACCACAACATAATTTCAGAGTTGGCAGAACTTTAGACATCATCAAGTCCAGTCATGTTTAATTCCTCATTTCCTGTTACAAAATCCTCAATTTCTAGTTGCCTCTTTAAACATCTCCAGTTATAAGAAATGTGCCATTAGCTGACACAGTTTTGTCTGAGAATGAAAATTCTATGGGTTCTTTCCACTGCTATTCACTACTGTATCTCTAGGGCCTAGAACACGAAGTAGATGCTCAGTAAATATTTATTAAATGAATAAATGCCCATTTAAAACGACTATAATCTTTAGAAAGTTTTGCCTTATATTGAGCTAAAGGTTTCTTTAGTTTTACATTCTGGCAGATAAAACCCTCTTCTCTATGCTAGCCCTTGAAACATTTGAAGAAGTGACCCTGCCATTTCTTTTCCAAGATAAATAGCTTCCACCAGTTCATTCAATGCTCCCCACATGACATAGTTTAAAGTTTTCTCTCCATCATGTTCCCTCTCTTCTGGACATGCTCCAGTTTATCATTGTTCCTCTCACATTATAATTCCCAGAAAAGAATACAATACCCCCAGGTGCAGCCTTACCAGTTCCAGTAGAGTTGGAGAAATACTCCCCCATTTCTATTAAAAAGCTCAAGAAAACTTTACTTTTTTCTTTAAATCCTCACCTGAGGATATTTTTCCCATTGATTTTTAGAGAGAGTGGAATGGAGGGAGGAGGGGGAGAGAGAGAGAAGCATTCAAGTGAGAAACACATCGATTGATTGATTGCCTCTCATATGCACCCTGGCTGGGTTGGGGATCGAACCTGCACCCAGGGTACCTGCCCTTAACCAGGAATCAAACCCTCCACCCTTCGATCCTCGGGCCGAGAAAAACCAGCCGGGGCTAAATTTACTTTTGATTATGATTATGATTTAAGCTGTCACATCTCTTTCTTGACTCACATTGAACTCATTCATGGTCAAGGAGAAGGCTTGTATTTGGGCAGAAATTTAGCATGTCTTATGGCAGAACAGGTCACCAAAGACACTAATCTTTGCCTTCCATGACTAGTAGTGTACATCCCATGGAAATGCAAGTGAAGGCGGTTGATTGGCATGCTTCCCGGGCAAATCACATTGACTTTCTTCTCATGCATGGATGGTTAAAGGGCACTGAATAAGCCGTTAGTCCTTATTACGAATCTCTTTAATATAGGCCTACCAAATCCATTTTAGCAAAATAATTCAGGGCCTGTAACTGTTGCTTAAGCATATCATCAGCTAGGAAAACCTGTCGGAGAAGATGATGTGCTTAGTACTGTAACTGGCATAGAGTTCAGTGCAAGTGTTGCTTAACAAGTGACTTTTGAAGTGGCCGAAGACAGGTAATTTCTGAAGAATCCTCTGGACACTGCCTTCCCATCCCATTCTCCAGGTCAGTACGGGAAAATTGGATTTTTTTTAGAAGTCTTAGACTGGCTATTGTGAATTTCTCTTTTCAGAACCTTCAAAACATTATCTTGAAAGCAAGCTAAACTAAAGTGTCTTCAATTCAAGATGTCTGTGTTTACTATTAATCTGACTCTTCTTAGGTGGTTTTAAAGATGAGCTTAGAATTGCCAAGCTTTTTTGCTTTTTAATAACTAGTCAGAAGTTATTGAACACCGTTTCGGGGAATCAGACTTTAGATCAAAATGGTTTGTCTGACTTTGCCTTGTTAGAGAAAACTCTGTGAAAAGCAGAAAAGCTATAGGAACTTTAAAAGTAGAATTTTTAAAAAAGAAATTTTATTGTATCAAGTGGATTGTCACTGAGTTCCTTCCAAGTGTCCTATCAGGAACGAAACTGCTTGCAACTGTGCTTCAGTGAAGGAATATTGTATTACTTGTACAGGTGCCAAGATATTTTCTGATTACTTTCTTGGACTTGAATACCTGGAGAAACCCTTGGCTTTGACTTATTCAAAATACTGGGACCATCGGGACAGTACAGACACATGCCTACATCCATTCTTTCTTATAAACCACCGTACTTTAGTGACCTTTAGAAGTCACTTTTCTTTTCCTCAAGTACCAGACCTCCATTTCTGAGACAAGGTTGCATGGTATCAAATATGAAACAGAGATATTAAATAAATTAACATTATTTACTGCAAACATACTGTGCCCAGAACCAATTTGCAAAATAATATAGTTAAGGGGTCTCAGAAGTGGTTCTTTCCTTGAATTTTTACCTCTGGTCAGAGAGTAAGTAAATGGAAAAGATGGCAAAAGTGAAAATGAGCTTACAGTATAAAGAAAAGAGCTCTCAAAATATAGTCATGTGTTTCACCATGGAACTAGTATCTTTTGCTCCCCCCTTCCTTCTTCCTTGTCTTTCTCCCTCCTCTTACTCTCTTCCTCCCTCCCTCCCTTTCTTTGATAGTCAAGGAAGGAAGAGGAGAAAATAAGAGGGGTTTGAGCTATATGCACAAATGTTCTCTCCCCCTACTTTCTAGTTACGCAGACTTCAATAAGAAGAACTAGTTAAGAAGTGGAGATCCTGTTGCTTCTGCAGCTCTACAGCTGTTTTTTGGGCACTGCTGCATGTTTATAACCTTTTCTCACAGATGTTACATTTTATGAAATGTGACTCATTAGGGTGGTACTGGTATCTTTAAATGAAAAGAAATCCCAGAGGACTGAGTGATTACACAAGTCCGGTTCGCTCATAACCTGAACTATTTGAATAGAATATATTTGGGGGGTGGCGGGGGCGGGGGGGGAGCAGCCATACTTAAATGAATTAGATAGAGCAATGACCTAAAATTCATTCTTTTTTCAGGGAGGAATGAGGGAGGGACAATATTCTTGTTTGGGGAGGTTTTGTTTTCATTTGCAGAATGTTTTTAATCTGTGTAGACCTTTTGTTTTGGACCTTGGTCCATATTTTGGGTCCAATGTGCAAAAAGTAATAATACTACTAGAAGACATTTTTTGAATGCCCACTCTGTGCAAAGTACTGGATTTAGTGCTACTCGGAGGCACAGAGAGTAGTAAAAGAGCTAGAATACATTGACCTGTCACACTTGAGCTTCTCATAAATGCAAAACTGCACGTCAATCTGTCTTTTCCAGATGAGGCACCTGGGGTCCCACGTGGGAAGGTGACTCATCCAAAGTCATGCAGCTAATGACATTCAGAGCTAAAACTTAGAACCACCTCTCCTGAGGTCCAATTTCCTTTCAACATACCAGGCTAGAATGTGAGGGCGATCTGGCTGCGACATCTGTCACCCCATTGATCACCAGGGTTGATTTGGCTGATCTGGCTGGCTAGGCAGGTGTCCCCCTCCTCCCTCACCAATCCATGTGCGTCCCTCCTGAAGCTGCGTGCTCGGTAGAAGAGGACGACCTTCCTCCCCCCCCCTCCCAGGAGAGCACCGGTCTTCAGTCAAGAGTATACGAGTAGCTGTGCTCCCCTGCTAGAACCTCCAAACAAGCTCTCAACATACCAGGCTACCTAGTACCCATGGACTTAAATGGGTCAAGTGTCATGGCAGGTGGAGAACTAGGGTGAGGTGATCAAGGCAAAATTTTCACAGGTGCCCAAACGCTTAGAAATCACACTTAATGCAAAAGAAATCCATGCTGAACAATAGATCAAAATCTTCAATGAAGTCAGGATCAGACTATTTGCATGACCCAACCTCACTTGCCTCACCCTAATCTTGGTCCTATGTCATGCGATCTGAACTTTTGGGTGGACCAAGGGGGAAACTAACAAGAAAATATTCCCACGGCTGGGAAAATTGTAAAGGAATTCCTGAATGTGTAGAGTGAGGTGTTCAGATTTTCAGAGATGGGCCACAAACTGCCCACAGTAGTATCCTGAGATAAAATAGCTCATTTTGTTTTGTTCTTAAATTTTTATTTATTGATTTGAGAGAGAGAAAAGGAGAGAGAGAGAGAGAGAGAGAGAGAGAGAGAGAGAGAGAGAAGCATCGATTTGTTGTTCCACCCATTTATGCACTTTTGGTGCCTCCTGTATGTGCCCTGACCTGGGATTGAACCCACAACCTTGGCACATTGGGACGATGCTCTAACCAATTGGGCTACCTGGCCAGGGCTCATTTATTTTATTTTAATAAGAAACTGACACTGAAAAGCATGGGGGAAATCTCAAGATGTGACAGTGGGTCATGCCAACCACTAAAGGACACTTTCCCCATAATGAACCCAGAGTCCTGAGGGCCTCACAGTGGGGTTTGATTGAAGGGCTTTGACCGAAACTAGAAACTGAGTTACAAGTTTTCTTTCACTTCTTTTATTTTCTTCAGTCTCATCCGTGTCCTGTGCCTGAAGGGTTAAGCCAGGACCTGGATATACACTATTTGAAACTACCCTTGCCCTTCGAAGGCCAAGAAGCCACAGTGGGTTCCGGGAGGAAAGGAGAGGTGCTTGGTCAAATGCAGGCCTGTAGGCTCATATTCGGTCGAGTTCATCACGAGAGACCAAAAGGAGACTTGGGGTTTAACCTGCTGTGGGGCAGTAAAGGCTATTCATGCGCCTGAACATCTTCAGCATCCAGCTGCTGTGGGCAAGATGGAAGCTGGTTCAGGTTCCTGGCCTGGCAATGTGGTTCTTCACTTTCCCACATTTTGCCGTGACTTTAGCAGGAGAGTCAGAGCCAGCCCCAGGGGTAGCAGAGATTCGGGTGAGTGTGGGCCTCTGACACAGGTGTGACAGGAGCACAACGTCCAAAACTGTTCTCAAATGCTGGCTCCCCTAGGCCTGGAGGTGAGGAGTGGTGAGGAAGAGTCAAAGAAAGAACCAAGTAGCTTTCTTTCCTAGACGATTCTCAGCTCTCTCCTATCTAGTCACCCTCATTTGCAGGGAAGAGTGGTTCATTGTTTTTGTTTCAGGTTTTTCTTCATTAAGCCACAGGGACAGCTCTAGGGGGGAAACACACAGTAGAAGTATTCTCTACATCAGCATCAGAGAGGATTTCTGTGCTTTGGGTGCTTAAAGCAGTTAAGAACCTGAGTGTTTAGAAATTTGGATAAGAATTCTAACCATGTCAACTTGCCAACTAAGTGGCCTTTGCAAGTTCTTTAATTTTCCTCACCTTCAGTTTTCTAATCAGTAGAGAATAAGGACTCAAAAATAATATCTGTTGTCACAGATTCTTGTCCCTAAAGGATGACGTTAAAGGTCCCGTTCACACATGCATCACTGCCTTCTGTAGTATCCCCATTCAGCAACCATTCAGTGCCTGAACCCCCATAGAGCCCACGCAATGCAATCTGTCTGTTTGGTTTGTTGTGCTGTAGGTTTTTAACATTCTCTAATTTGATCAGTTCTTGCTTCTAATAAGCCAACATTTTCCTGGGTATTAGGCCAACATTTTTGGCCCTAGCTCCAACACTGGAAAAACACAGAATAAACACCTTACTTTTTCCTTATCTTCAAGTGTCTGAAAATGGCTATCAGACTCCTTAAGTCTTCCTTTTTCACTGATTTCTTTAACCATTCCAACAAAGCCATCATCTCAAGTTCCTGCAGTCTCTTTACTCCTGTCTTTTTCACTGCTTTAGTTTTCCAGTGGTCTTCTCAAAATCAGTTTTGCAGACCTCAACAAGCTAGTCCAAATATAGACTGACCACGACAAAGTGGAGGGCTGAGGTGGCTCCCTTTGTTTTCATTACCATAAAATAACTAAAAGTGTTAATGATGTCTGTCTTCTAAACTATCACAGTGATAATTCTGGGGCCCAATTGTTTGATTATTACCTTTCAACTTGGTTTAACTTTATTTTTCACTTCTACATTTCATCCTGTACTCCCTCCTATCTCCTCCTAGGGGAGAAAAAAGGCAACGATATTTTCAGGCACAATCTTGTATGAATGGGAGGAAGTTTTAGAAATGTTGCTTTTCCCGCCTCCCTCTACTTTTTTTTTTTTTTTTTTGCTGTCCTGTTGAATAAACATTACTGTTGCTATCAAAACAAGTTTCCCATCTGCCCCCTCACCAAGTTCACTTACTACTTCTTTGAATGATGAACAGTATTGTTTTGTGAGGTGCCTATAACTTCAATATGATCTGTAAGTTCCTTGACTATTGTTCCTTTTCCTTTAGAACAAGAGCCTTCTCTTTAAGAAAGGAAATACCTTGCCCCGAGACTTCTGTAAATGTCACTGACAATGTGTGATTGAGAACCAAAACATCTTTAGTGCCAAGTAATGATGAAATAGAAAACAAAGGTATATTGTGATAGAGGCACAAACTTCCACTCTGTGCCCCTGACTTTTCTGAAGCATATCTCTGACTGCAGAGATTTCAGGTCATGGTAAGGATTCTAGACTTACACAAACATAGTCATGGTCAACTTTTAAAACAATATTTAAGCCACGGTGGTATCTATCTATGAGATGTTTTGTGAACTGTTAGGGACCCTGTTGTGTCTGCTGCTTCCAAAGTCAGTTCTTTAGGAGTCATAACACTGCCCAGAGGCCATTGAAAAGGATTAACTCTTTAATTTTGATTGTTGGAATGAAAAGATCAAAAATATAAATTGAGATCTCCAGTAGCTATCAAGTCATTCCCCATAAAAATAAAGTTCCAGAAGTCCTGTGCCATCAAGGTTTTCAAATTCAGTGCCCACATTCCTCCTGCTAAAAAATTACCCATCACATAGAAATCCTTTTTCAAGGAAATACTGATTTGGGGGTTTCTTGTTGCGATAAGCAAGGCTTTGAAATATATCGTCAATGATGGTGGTTCTTCCCCAGACTTTGGAGAGGAGTGAGATAATGACCTAGATTATATCCTTTATTTTTTTAAAGATGAAATTACTATTTCATTTATTGATTTGAGAGAGAGAGAGAGATGAATTTGTTGTTTCACTTATTTATGCATTCATTGGTTGATTCTTGTATGTGCCCTGACCTAGGATTGAACCCGCAACCTTGGTGTATTGGGACAACGCTCCAACCAACTGAACTACCTGGACAAGGTTAGACTATATCCTTCAAAGGTGAGTAAATTGCTCTTTTAAAAGAGAGAAGTAGTCCTAGCCAGTTTGGCTCAGTGGATAGAGCATCAGCCTGTGGACTGAAGGGTCCCGGTTCAATTCCAGTCTAAGGGGACATGCCTGGGTTGTGGGCTTGATCCCCAGTGGAGAGCATGCAGAAGGCAGCCAATTAATGGTTCTTTCTCATCATTGATGTCTTTCCCTCTCCTTTCCTCTCTGAAATCAATAAAAAATATATTTTTTAAAAATAGGAAGATGCTGTAGATTTCCGGGGGCGGGGGGCGGGGGGGGGGAGGGAGAATAAATAAAAGAGAGAAGTAAGAGAAATATAATGCAGTATTCTATTTTCTCACCAGCCTTGGCCAGATATGGGAATAATAATGGCATTTGGGGGCTGGGCACAGGGGTCCCCCAACTCAAACACCTTCAGAAGGCAGGCATATTTTTTTTAATTGATTTTAGAGAGAGGGAGGAGGAGAGAGGAAGAGAAACATCAATCTGAGAGAAACATCAATTAGCTGCCTCCTGCACACCCCTTCTGGGGATCAAATCAGCCTGTGCCCTGACTGGGAACCGAATCCGTGAGAACCCGTGACCTCTCAGTGCATGGGACAATGCTTAACCAACTGAGCCACACCAACTAGGGCGGTAGCTGCAATTATTGAGCTGACCACCACTTTTTGAGGATTTCCTTATGTGATCATCACAGTAACTCTATGACTTCGTACTACTACTATTCCCATATTACAGTAGTAATAGTACTATTACTATTTTTAGGAAACAGAGATTTTGAGGTAGTAAGTGGTTTGTCTAAGATTCCACAGCCAGGAAGAGCAGAAGACTGGGATTTGAAGGCAAGCATTCTGATTCCAGAGTCCATACACCACTTTCTTCCCTGATACTTAAAGTATACCTGTGTTTATTATCTTACAGTCTTGAAAAGGAATAAAGCCTAAAAGTTTCTCCCTGGCCCAAGGTTAATCATTCACTCTGTTTTCTCCCAGCAATCAACAGTCACCCCAATTGTACAAGTGGGGACACTAATAGCTGGGTGGAGCATTAGTACAGCTGGAGCTTAACTAGGCGTGGACTCTTCAGATACGTGCTGTGTCTTCTTAAACTGTCCAAGTGAAGCATGGTCAGCCTTCAAGTGCCTTTTATGAAAAGACCTTGATCCCAGTAGAGTGAAAATAGGTATCATTTCATTTCCACTGGATTCAGTTGTTCTCACTTTTTGTTCGTAAAGGAAAAACTCCCAACCTCGCTGCCTTTAAAAGTGAATAAGACAATTGTATGTCTAAAATTAATTAGCTTTTCTATTTGAGGTTGATTTTCAATGCCAACCCAATAAAGAAGTTATTGTGAAGGATATACTTCGTTCAGCTAAGCTTCCTGAAAACTTCTGTTAATTTCCTAAGTGAATGTCTCTCAAATATCCCTCATTTCCATTCTCACTCTCACTGCCTAGGGCCCTTCCATCTTTGACTTCAGTTGTGACAACATCCTCCCAAACTGCCACCAGATGATATTTACAAAAACAAAGATTGATGATGTCACTCCCTCCTACAAACCTTTTTATTTGCTCCCAACTGGCAATGGAGTAAAATCCAAATGCTGAAGCATGATATTCAAAGGATTCATTACCAGAACACTCCCCTTTCTTGTTGTCTCTTTTCCAGCCAAACCAAAAAGTTTCCATTCATCCTAATATGCCAAGGAATATTGTCATTTGTTTTAATGTCTGACATTAAGCAATAAAGGACATGGGAGCTACAGTTAGGCAACATACTCCTCTATTAAAGAATAGGCTATGCCTTGGGTTGGGGTTAGAGGGTACAATCTATAATCACTGTTCTCTACCTCTTACGAACCAGCAATAGCTGTCAGTATCACACCCAACCTCCAGTTTCCATTTAAACCTCCTTGGCTTCCCTTGGCATCTTTATAAAACACTGCTATGCCTCAACACCTTCCAAGCTGAGATTGTTCACCCAGAGGACCGACAAACCTTCTACTGGTGCCAAACATACTGAGTGCAATCTGGAGTGTGGTATACAGTTTATATTTGATAGCTAGTGGAAAACACTGAACAATGCCTCAAAAATAATCCTTATGCCATATATATATATATATATATATATATATATATATACACACACACACACACACACACACACACACACACACACACACATACTTTTCAAAAACTGTCTCTTCCCTAAGAAGACAGCCCTTGAGAAATTAAGTTTGCTCACCACATATGTTTTCTGGGTCATGGATCTGTGGTTTTCACCAGAGAGTTTCTCTCTCATGTCCACTGATTCATTCAACTCATTCCTGTCATCAATCAGAAGCAAAATACATGTTCCCTCAAGGACCCTTATGGTTTTCACAGGAAACACATTCAGCTCTTGAGTCTTTTTTTTTTTTTTTTTTTTTACCAGTGTGTCTGGGGGGAACCTTGCACAGGCAATCCACATACCCAAAGGTCAATCACATTGACTCCTTCTCTGTTCAAAGTAGATTAAAGCCTAAGTTTTCTTAAGATTCTGTTAGGTATACATTTTAGCAGTGGTCCCTGGAAACCTATCTGACTCAACATTATGGAACTAAATTAAACCTCTCTGCACTCACCAAATGTTCTGCCAGAAGGCATCTTTGTGTTCGTCAAGGTAGATAAACAAAATGCCTCCCTCTAAAGCCAAGCCTCGTTTAAAACCACATTGAAAAGTTTAATGATACACATTTCTACCAGATGTCCTTTCCCCAAGTCATCTGGATTTCTTAGACTATTTATCACTACACTTTCTGCCAGAACTCTTGCACTGAAATCTATTTACTCAGAAAAGAGTTTCAGCTTTACCATCCAGTAAACCAGAATGGATCCGAAACCAATTTGTTTAATTCAATAAGCAATTCTGTGCTCCAGAACTAGACATTTGCCACTTGAGCATCTGGGTAAATGCTGCCCAGGAAAGTGAAAACTTGGGTCCTCACTGCAGCCGAATCCCTGCAGTAAATATGCCTCTTCACATTCTTTAGAAGCCAAAACTACAGATTTCAGGGATGCTTCTCTGAACTTTGCTCCACCCCAAGCATGTCTTACACATTCCTAACAGTCTTGGGCGGATCTGCATATATTCATGTCCACATTGCAGCCTGCCACTTACTGAAGTGGCCACTCAAAAGATTTTATGATCATGTAGACTTTATTAGTCTTTATTTCAGTCAGAATTATTTATTTGCCTTTCAGCAGCACATATGGTTTAAGACAAATACAGTAGCTATTTTCTCTTTAGTCAAGTCTAAAAACTGCATCCTGGCATTGTTACTGTGTTTCTCCAAGTGCTTCCAAATTGATAAAACCATACAATATCTCAATGGAAAGTCACTGCCAGCCAACACGGTTTGACTGTTTAATAAATGACAATGGGCCTAGCCGGTGTGGGTCAGTGGTTGAATGTCGACCAATGAGCCAAGAGTTTGCAGGTTCAATTCCCGGTTAGGACCTATGCCCGGATTGCAGGCTCAATCCCGGAAGGGGGCATGCAGGAAGCAGCTAATTGATCTCTCTCTCTATTCCTCTCCCTCTCTTTCTAAAATCTTTTAAAAACGTATTTTAAGTAAATATCTTAAATAAATAAATGACAGTGTTTCCTTCGAGTCTGCATTTAAAGACCTACCTACTTTGGCTGCTATCCATCCTCCTTCCAGTTACTACCCAACAAGGCTCCTTTCCATTGCCCAGAAACCCCCCCAGTTTCACCTGAGTCTGCACTCCCATCCCCCCATCACTTCTCCAAAACACATTGCATGTGCCACATGGTTAAACTGAGTAGATCTCCCCTATATTTTCTTTCTGAACCTCTTTTTGCCCTTTCTTATCTCACTAAGAATGAACAGGTAAGTATAACATGACATGATTAATGATACAGCAAAATATCAATTTTTAAAAGTTTGAAAACAAATCTCTTTAAGTTTAGGCCTTAAATTTAAATTGGCAGGAATGCACAAGGTGGTAAGTTCTTTTGTAGATCATATTTTTACTTTGAGGTTGCAGATATTATTTTGAGATTGCATTTTCACACCATTTGCATTCTCATATGTATTGTGTTACTTTTTTAATCACCAGAGGATATTAGTTTTTAAAAATATATTTTATTGATTTTTTACAGAGAGGAAGGGAGAGGGATAGAGTTAGAAACATCGATGAGAGAGAAACATCGACCAGTTGCCTCCTGCACACCCTCCACTGGGGATGTGCCTGCAACCAAGATACATGCCCTTGACTGGAATTGAGCCTGGGACCCTTCAATCCGCAGGCTGATGCTCTATCCACTGAGCCAAACCGGTCAGGGCACCAGAGGATATTTTTATGAGAGAGAGAGAGAGAAACATTGATTTGCTGTCACATTTATTTATGCAATCACTGGTTGATTCTTCTGTGCCCTGACCGGGCATCGAACTGTAACCTTGGTGTATCAGAGTGACACTCTAACCAACTGAGCTACTCGGTGGGGCTATTTCTGTTTTAATGTGTAGATTTCCCCTTTACAAAGCTCAGAACTTTTACAAATTTGCCTGCCCCAAGGGTCACAAACTTGCAGCTGGACTGAATGTGGCCCATAGCTATTTTGTTTAAAACAGTAATTTAGAATTTGGAAACTTTTCACATTAAAAATATAAATATTCAGCGAGTCTTCAAAAACTCTGGCAACACTAAGTGCTCATTTTCCACATGGAAACAGTTGGCTAGAACTGAGAATCTGCCGTTCGCTGAAAGCAAGTCCACTGCTCTTCGGTTCACCCAAACCCCATTATCTCCGGATCTGGACTACTGCGCCCATTACAGCCACCACCTGCTCCTGGGGCATTTAGATAATGAAATAAAGGGCAGAGGACCTTAACTCTGCCAACACAGGATAGCTCCAGTATCATCACAACTCAAGATCTGCCCCTCCTTTTCTTATAAAGCAGGCGACATACCAGCCAACCATAGTCAATTGCAAAAACTCCCATATTCTGTCTCATTGGTTAAAAAAGAGTGTTCCTGAAATGCACTGGCTGTTTCCTCTGCCTTGAAAACTTGCCTGAAAATATCCACATGACTAGCTCCCTCACCTGGGTGGGACAGGTGTTAAATTCTGCCTTACTTTGCACTTTTCTCCATCTCACCCCTACCTTTAGCATCACCTCCACACAAAAACATCTGCTCTAAGTGGTGGGGGAGCGCCAAGCTTATATTTCCCACGAACAATTCAGCTGGGCAGCCTCCAGCTCCTCTTGAAGGCCTTTCCCCTCGTCTGAACTGGGCTTGGCACCTAGTCAGCATATCTGCCTTCCAGAAGATTAAGAACCTTTCTCACACAGTTTTCTATTTGAAGAGATTCTGTTCAGATAGATCCCTCATCCTCAAGGTACTGCCTCACCCCAAGAGAATTGTGAAGAGGGGTGGTGGTGTCCTTCAACAGACCCTGTGATCATTTGGGTCAGTAATGACATTGGAGGTGGAAGGCTCCTGGCTTATGGTGAGAATAGTGGTTGTGTGCAATTAGGGGTTTCCCACGGGCTTGTCCATGCTTGGGGAATGAGGTTTCTTCTACTCAATGCTTGGGGTTTGATAAGGTGGTTTAGTCCACCACCGGGGCCATTTGGTGTAGAATTGCTAATAGCCTAAATACAGGTCCTAAGCACCAGGAAGGTAAGGGTGTCCTAATATACAGGCAGAAAAACAGGACATGTACTTGGAGACTAGGCTAGAAATGATTTGACACTGGAGGGGGCCAGCCATCAGAAGGAGCAGGGAGAGTGGAGTAAGACCTCAGGCCTGAAAGAATAGGGCAGCAAGAAAGACGCCAAGTCTTGCTCACGGGAGTAGGTAGGACACGTGAAGGAAAGAACTTAATGTTAAGGAACAGCTGAGATCCTGGGGATAGAGCTGTGGATCACAGCCAGAGAGATTCTGGCAGCAACGTTGTGAGGTGAACTCACAAACTCTAACCCAAGTCTTTAAAATTCCATTGGTTCTAAACAGGATTTATAGAGAGCCAATTATGTCTTAAGCACATGTTAAGCACCTGTGATATGAGAAGACTTTTATTAGGCACTGTGGGGGTATACAGATGATGTTGTTTCCAAGGGGTTCACAGTTTGGTAGGGCAAAAATTAAAGTTAAATAAATGATAATAGTGTATCAAATATGTTAAGAATAGGATGACAGGGAAGGGAATGTTGTAGTGGTTAAGAGCTTGGGCTCTGGGTTCAACAGATCTGAGTTTAGATGCCGATTCTCCAATTATAGGTTGCATGATCCTGGGCAAGTCACTGTGCTTCTCCTAGCTTCAGTATCCTTTCGCATAAACACAAATAATAATAGTACTTACCTACTGTATAAGAGTCTTTGGATGATCAAATTTTTTTTGCCTGGTGCTTAGTAAATTCACAATAACATTGACTATTATTTGTAGTAAAAGTTATAATTATCAGGGGGAAGCTACTATCAGAAATGTTCCCAAGAAAAGGTGGCATGTGAGCTGAATATTGAGAAATAAAAGAGAAGTTGGCTGGGTCTTGGTTTGGGAAGACGCTAACGAATTGCATTAGTTTTTTAATTATGCCCTGCTAAGTTCCTCGAATGATTTTAGGTAGGATGATGAATCCAGAGTTAGTCATTGAGAGTGAGATGCCAGTGCGCAAGCAACACAAGATGTTTTCACTCTTCATTTCTAACCCTGCTGTAATCTTACATATTTGCCTCATTAATGATGGTAGCTCCATGAAATGAATACAGCTATTAATTGTTTTTCTATTTGATTTTGAATGCTAATAGAAATAACACAAAATAAAATGGATAATGCTAAAATTGTACCCAGTAAACTTTGTTTTGATTGAAATATTGACATTTAAGTCTCAACCCAGGAAAATGGGCCTTGCAAGGAAAAAACAAAAACAAAACACCTTTACTTTGGGCAAAATTACAATAGATAAAATTTGGTATGGACAAAAAGAAACAAAATACGACCAATTAATAAATCAAATCTTTGTTGTAAAGGTAGAAAGGAATTAATTGAAATTCATTCAAAGGAATTTTAGTAAAATAAAAATTTAGTAAAGCTTAATTGTACTCTATAGGCAATTAATGGAGAAATTAAATGTCCAGAGACAAGTTTACTCCAAAAGACTCCTTTTGGTTGAAAAGCTTTCCATATTGATATGATACTGATGAACATGTTTGCGTCCACAAACATAAGATCCATGGGTGCAACATAGTGGTTAAAAGTCCCTAGTGCTTGTTTATGCATCTGGATGGATGGGTTGAGAAAGCAGTTGAAACTCTGTCTAGAACTTAAGAAGTCATGTTACTAACAGGGATTTTGAAGTCATCACCACATAAGTATTAACCTAGTTTTTGGTGGGGATTTTTTTTTTTTTTTTTTTTGCATCTTCCATAAATAATACGTGCCTAGGAATCGTAATATATAAAGAGCCAGGGTCTGTAACGTCCAAAACGACCAAACGGATGACTGAATGCCAGGTTGTGCGTGCAGCGGAAGTCAGTCCTGGGTCCCGGCACCGCGGCGATCCAGCACTGACTACCACCACTGCAGGCACCACGGCAACTAAGCACTGACTGCTGCTGCTAACGCAGGCGCGATGCGATTGGTGGTGGTGGTGGTGGGGGAGCACCATTGCCCTGCAGAGGGAGGCCCAGGCTACCCAGGTGGCGGCGGTGGGCGGGGCCTCCCTCTGTGGGGCGATCAATCATGGGGTTCCCAGACTGCGGGAGGGCACAGGCCAGGCTGAAGGACCCCCTGTCCCCCAGTGCATGAATTTCATGCACCGGGCCTCTAGTAACCTAATAAATGTCTTGAATGCAGCCCCGCAAAGCATTATGAACAGAGGATTTGCACCTGTACAGTCATTTTAACTTAGCCCTTACTGAATACTTTATAAAAAAACGAACTCTCACAGCTTTGAGAATAATCAGAGTGAAGCTGAGGTCCACCAACACTTGGACATCTAGAGTATAATCACAAATACTGCTAAGAAATACACTCTCTCCAGTTCATAGATGAAATATTTTTATCCTTATGTTCCTATTCACTGAACATGTCTTGTTCTTTTAAAAATTGTTTTTGTGTGTGTGTGATTTAATTTGCTGCTATTGATTTCCTCATTCTCCACTTCTCGAGGTGATGGAAGATCTAGAGGAAACATTTGAAGAACTTGAGAACTACTCGTATTCCTTGGACTATTCCTCCCCAGAGTCTCCTTTGGAAGAGAAAGCCCCCCTGGAAGTTGCTCACTGGGTCTCCCTGGTGTTGTACTGTTTAGCATTTGTTCTGGGCATTCCAGGAAATGCCACTGTCATTTGGTTCACGGGTTTCAAGTGGAAGAAGACAGTCACCACTTTCTGGTTCCTCAATCTGGCCGTGGCGGATTTCATTTTCCTTCTCTTCCTGCCCCTCTATATCGCCTATGTGGCCATGAATTTCCACTGGCCCTTTGGCCTCTGGTTGTGCAAGGCCAATTCCTTCATCGCCCAGTTGAACATGTTTGCCAGTGTTTTTTTCCTGACGGTGATCAGCCTGGACCGCTACATCCAGTTGGTCCATCCTGTCGTAGCTCATCGGCACCGCACGCTAAGGAACTCCCAGATTGTTACTGTGCTCGTGTGGCTTTCGGCTTCTCTAATCGGTGGTCCTTCCCTATACTTCCGGGAGACCATGGAGGTGAATGACCACATTGTTTGCTACCACAATTTCCACGAGCATGATTCTGACCTCGCTTTGAAGAGGCACCATGTTCTGACCTGGGTGAAATTTGTGAATGGGTACCTTACCCCTTTACTTACAATGAGCATTTGCTATTTGTGTCTCATCTTAAAGGTGAAGAAGCAAAGCATCCTGGTCTCTAATAGGTATTCCTTGACCATCCTAGCTTTGGTCCTGGCCTTTTTGATTTGCTGGACTCCTTATCACATGTTTAACATTTGGGAGCTCGCGATACACCACGGTGGCTACTACCAGCAGGTGCTGCGAGCTGGCCTCCCCGTCTCCACCGCTTTGGCATTCCTCAATAGCTGCTTGAATCCCATCCTTTATGTTCTAATTAGTAAGAAGTTCCAAGCGCGCTTTCGAGCCTCGGTTGCTGAGATACTAAAGTACACGCTGTGGGAAGTCAGCTGCTCTGGCACGGTGGGCGAGCAGCTTAGGAGCTCTGAAACCAAGAAGTCGGGTCTCCAGGAAACAGCTCAGTGAAATCCTTCTCTCCCACAAATCAGCATAAGGCTTTCGTGTGGGTCCCCTGACAGATGCTTTCAGATTATTTGGTTCCAAGATACCGAGCTGACCATAGCTTTTTGTTGTTGTTTTTGGTCAGTTTGTTAGCATCACATTTTTGTGTGGATATAAAATTAAGGAAGGATCTCCATTTTTTTTTCGCCTGCCACTTATATTATGTGTCATTCTTGCTAATTATACCATAGTGGATTAATGACCACTGTGGAGGTGAGATCAGTTATTATTTTAAAAATCTTAATAACTTTCTCTAAGTCCTAAATCTTAATATTAAATATGTGATCAACTCATTTGAAAAATGGAAAATTAAATTTGCTTAAGTTCACTTTAATTTAACCTATTAGACAAATTCTTAAAATGCAACGTGTACTTCTTTATTTCATGTAACCTTTGTATATACATTTATGAATTAAACTAATAGTTGGTTATAGTAGTTTAAAACATTCTTCCAGTTGGCTATTAATAAATTATCTTTATTGTTGAAAGTATTACAGATGTCCCCTCCCCACCCAGCCAGTTGGTTATTAATGCTTCGTAAACTGCCCCCAAATCTAGTTGCTTAAAACAACAATTTAGTAGTATTACATCTCACAATTCAGAGCCAGGAATTCAAACAAAGCACAGAAGAGAGGGTCCTCTCTGCTTCACAGTGTCTGGAGCCTCAGCTGGACTGGGAATACCCAAATGGCTGAGGTTTCCAACAGCTGGTGGCTGGCTGAGCAGCTCTCTTCCCTTCCCTCTTCTCTCCCCATCCCTGCCCTCCCTTCAACCTCTCTCCCCTCCTACCCCCTCTCTCGCCTCTCTTTTCTCCCTCTCCCTTCTTCACACAGCTGCTCCCACATGGCACCTCAGGGTAGCCAGACTTCTTAAATGGCAATTTAGAGCTCTGAGAAACCAAGGTGGACATTTCCAGTCTTCCTAAAAGCTGTGCCCTGCACAAACACAGTATCACTTCCCTTGTACTAGTATTTTATTGGTTAAAGCAGATATAAGCCTTTTATTTCTATAATGATCTTTATATAAGCACCAATAAAGCAACCTTTAAGTCAGATGAAAATCTGTTGCCTTATAGACTGTAATAATATTCTGCCCTGTTTTCATTTATTCCTTTAGCAAATCGGTGGGTATTGAAGAGATACCAGAACCATGGTATATAGACATTGAGAATGCCAAGAATCATAAGGTACTTACAGTTTAGAGAGTGAGATTTAAGTTGCATAAAAACAATCACAGAACAAGGCAGATAGTAATAAGGGCCATAGGAGAGCCAGGAAAAGAAATGGCATCTAGGTAAAGAAACATTGGAATTCTATGTCCTTGCCTTTGAGGTTCCCTAAAGATTCTGCTCCTATCTTTTGTCCCTGCTGATATCCTCATCTTTTATGAGTATAAAATCTGCTATTCACTGCAAATTTAAAAATAGGCTTAATTATATATAATTTCTCAATTTTATTTTGAAAGTTATTAGGGGGGCTATGTTATTTCTTGATTTAACACCCTTTTAAACTCTTTATTAAGGTATTACTTACGTGTCCTTATCCCCCTTCACATCCTTTTTTATTTCATCTCTTCGTTTTGGAAATGCTAATATCAGGTCATTTATTGGCTGTGTTCTTTATTGTTAGCCCCATGGAACAATCAGGTCTGGCTTTGGAAATTATCCCACCAAAATGTGTGGCATAGCTCAGCCTGTCCTCAACCTGATCATTCCCAAACTCATGGTTTCTGCCCTGTGCAGTGTAGGTTAAGGAAAGGCCGGGAGAGAAAGGCTCTTTGTGCAGCCTTTACCCTTGACCCTCCACCACCAGGGTTTGAGATTTTCCACTCTGGGTTCCCTTTGACCCTTGAGGGACAGGTCCTGGGTTCCCAGGATCAGGAGAGAAGCTGGAGGATCCAAGAAAAAAAAGAATTTCTTAGTCTCATCCTTTTTTGAGCAAATGGAGACTCAGGGATATGGGAGAAAGAGTTGAGGAGCAGGAAAGGGATTAAGCAGCCAAGAGCAGGAGGAAATCAGTGGAGCAGGTGGCTTTCTGGAAGTTACATTTCAAGGCTTTCTAACCTTAGTGGGTTAGGAGCCCACGCAGAGCCATTTATTGAATTTGGTTCAGTGGGTACAGTGTTGCAGGCTTGTGAGCTCTGCAAGGGCCTATGACGATATTTGAGATCTTAAAAAACATTATTGGATCTAGAATACAACAAGAAGACTGAAAAAGTAAAAACAAATACTTAATTACATGTCTATAAAATATACCTTCATGTCACTTGGTCAAAGGAAGTATTTAATAATTATCTAAAAATGTATTTAACATGGATTTCAATATGTTTCAATATCTGATGTGAGGAGTGGAGCTTCCAAAAAGAAAAATGCTTTAAGGAAGGTTTACAAAGGTCTTAGAGGAATTCATTTAAGAATCTAATGAAAGTTATGAGTTCTTTCTACAGAAAAATGCTTTTAAATAAAATATCAGGGAGGCCTTAGGCCCCAGGCTAAGAATTCCCCTGTTTAGTAGCTTTTAAAATAGCTGCCAGTGGGAATGTTGATTGGGACTCACTAGGAGAAAGCAGTAACCAGTACAGGTACTTTCCAGCAGAATAATTTTTTGTTCTCAGTCTGAGGGAAGATCCAAGGAGGAAAATAGAAGGACCCACACTTAGACCGAGGACTGGGTACTCCAAACCTCCTCCCCGGTGGTTGGAATCTGGTCAATGAGGCTTACTAGGGGTCTAATAGCCAAGAGTAGGATGAATGACTAAAAAGACAGAAGTGGGAGGCTGGACAGGCATTGCAGCAATTTGGAGAGGAAGCGAGGGAGCTCAGTGCCGAGTTGGCAGGAGGGTAAAGAATCCCAGGAAGCTCAGGGACTTGAGCACAGACTTATTGAGACAGACCTGCCTCCTCCTCAGTGATAGGAAGCTCTTAGGAATAGCTCTAGGGCAAGTCCCAAGGCCTCCGGAGGCTGAATATCTAGATTTGGATTATGGCTCCAACACATCCTAGCACTGGGAGCTTGGCTAAAGTAATTCATATTTCTAGACCTCAGTTTTCCTTATCTGTGAAATGGGTATAACAATAGTATCTGCCACATAAGGCTATTGGGAAAATTAAATGAGTTGATGCAGGTATTTACAGGGCTTCATCTAAAAGCACTTAAAGTGGTACTTAGCCCTATAAATTCCCGATAAAAATTAGCTAGATTAGCTAGTGTTATCCTTACTCAGTGAGATTCCTGGCATGTTCTGACATTGGAACTTGCTTAGGAAATGTTAGATTCCTTCCTCCTCTCCTCTTGAATGAACATCAAAATTTCATAGGAAGAATCAGGTAACTACACAGACAACTTTAAAACAAGACAGTTTATAAGTACTGCAAAAGAATAATGTGCTGGGAGGCTGCAAGGGGCAGGAAGGAACAGAATTTTTTTTAAAAAAGACCTCTTGCAAGAGGTAGTTGAAGTGCATTTTGAAAAATGACTACCATTTGACAAAGTGCGGTGAGGAAAGAGGCTATTTTAGATGGATGGCACAGCAAGAGCAAATGTGCAGAGATTGGAAAACACGGGGCTGTGTTCAGAAAAGACAATAGTCCCATTTTATAGGGACAAAGTGAAGATGGGAGATTCGGAATTGATGTCAGGCGTGAAGAGCAATCCATAGTTCTTCACTACGCTTACATATGGGCAATGAATATTTATAAGTCTATGGACACTTCCTTTGATTTTTACTTTCCTGAAAACTATTCAGGCCAATGAAATTCCAAACGATAGACTCATTTGGGATATTTCCTGAATGCAACTATTATCACACAGGGCATGCAATGAGAGGATGTCTGTTTACCAGTCTCCATTTCCAATTTAAGTTTACCCTTAAGTGATACCTTCTCACTCTCCCTGAGGGTATGAAGCAAGGGTTACACTGATGAAATGGGATTAAATTGTATAAAAGCAGGGATGAAGAACTTTCCCCATTCTATTACCAACACATTAGTGGACTCTGAAGACCTCTCACTAGAGTAATCAGGCAAGTCGTCTTTCAGTACTCCCTCTAATCTATAAATGGTGATAACAGTGTCTGCCTTGTTTATCTCCTTGGGTTATTATGAAGTTCAAATTAGACAATGTATATGAGGCGTGTATTTTTTTTAACCTTTTTATCCTAAGGACAATAATTGCCATTGCCAAATTGTATTTGTCTTTTTTTTTTTTTTTTTTTTTTTTTTTTGCGGGGGCGGGGGGGGGGGGCGCGTGCGGGGGAGATTATACATATGTCTCAAAACACAAATGCAATTCTTTTTGTATTTGGGTCTTTGTCTATAAGCTTATCTTTGATAAAAATAGTCAATGAAAAATCCAGCATTTTCCATGTTGCTATAGTGTCCATTATTTTTAAAAGTAATTCTATTAAGCTTATAGAATATTTCACTGAGTATATATGCCACATGCAGTCATTCCCATTTACTTTAGGATTATAACAGTCCTTTTATGTATCTGCTTCCATCCACACCATGTCCGGATCAGAGCTCTGTCTTTATTTTGTCATTCTCTGGCTCCCCGTGAATGAGCCAGCGTCTAATACAAATGCCTCTACAACCTGGCCCCACCCTATAAAATTCCACACACTGCAAAACACAGCCAAACTGGTTGAATTGCCTCCCAGATGTCTATCTATCATTCTGCCTTTCACACCCTCCTGGAACATTCTCTCTCTCTCAAACATTCTTTCTCTTTTTTCACAAACTGATCAAAGTCTATCCAGTTTAAGCCCCAATTTCTCTAAAAACGTTTTCTTAATTCTAGCTTTCCCTGACTTTCTGAACTTTTGGATTGCTTGCTTAATCACAAAATGACTTTTATACTTTTTAAAATTGTTATGTGTTTGAACCACCTCCCCATAGTAATTTTCTTCAATTCTTTGTATTTTTATAGCAGCTTAACAGTGATGCTGAGTGAATCATGTTTAATTCCCTCCCACACTCTACCCAGCCCTGCGCTGGGGATGCTGATCACAATAACACGATTTGTTATTGTAATCACCTATGGGGCATGCAAAAAGAGATGACCTCTAATTTTTCCTGTCTTCCACTCCAAAGACAAACAGGAAAAAAAAATCTTTGTCTACATATACTTAGGCCCTCTGAAATAATGGGTTCAAAAACAGTTCATTCAGTATCCTGGCTCACATGCAAATGTGAGCATTGCTCATAAATATCAAAAAAATTGAAAGCAATTTAAAAATCTAATAAATAGCCTGGTTACATAAGATATGAAACAATGGGTTATGTAACTTAAAAACGGAGATGATTTTTATGTACTGACATGAATATCCAAGATACAGATGAACTCCAAGATACCTATTTCTATGGACAAAATGCAAAATACACACGGTTTGGGTTGTATGCTGCAGTTAGTCCAAACGAGTTTGCCTCGCCTAGCTCTGGAAAGACCTAAGAACCTGGTAATGTTGGTTGCTTTTTTGGAAGTGAACGGGAGGCCTAGAAGATGGGCGATTTCATATATAACCTCTTGAATTTTGAACTATGTTAATGTATTATCTATTTTGCAAAATATGAAATTAAAAGATACTATTAAATATATTTCTCATTCAAGGCTGTGGAGTCAGACTTTGGTCACATTTCATCTGTTACCTTTTTAAGATTTACAAGACAGCTGTGGCTTCAACTCACTAAATTTTTAAATTCCTTTTATTTTTAACCAAATTTTCGATCATTAGTTTACCATTACTATTTGTTAAAACTTAATGTTTTGGTCAAGCTATTTAGTACCAATCCCCTGAATATGTCAATGACTAAATTGTTTTTTAGCTGCTATTCACTAGTTACTAATACATATCTCCATAGCAGCATTTCCAGGATCCATAGGATGTGTCTCCAGAAAATGAAAGACTGCCCTCTGCTGGCTCTCATGATACTGACAACCTGAAAATGTGTCCAGTGATTTTATTTTTTTAAATCTATACAAACATAAGCCCCCAATTGGAAATAATCTGAATGTCCATTAACAGGCAAGTTACATACATGTGACATGGTCACACAGGAACTACTACTCAGACAGAAAAAGTAATAAACTATGAACACATACAGGACTATGGATTAGGTTCATTATGTTGAACAAAAGAAGCCGACTCGCGTGCATACTGGTTGATTCCGCTCACACAGAGCACGAAGTATGTGTCTGTCTTCACCCAGTGGTTGTCTTGGGTAAAGGGGTGCGAATATTGACTAGGCAAGAGCTGATTTGTGGGGAAACTCAGGGTGCCTGTGGAGGAGGTTTGAAGACAAAGCCTCAGGGAATGTGAGGTGGTTTGATCCCCGCCAGCACTGAAGCCCACTTGGAATTTAATTCACGAATTGAGAGCGATTCCGGTGGCGTACGTGGCTGTGCTTCCCCAAGTTCAGCTGTATAAGTGCACATATGCAGGAGACAGAAAAGTGGATTTAACCAGGGTGTGGTTTTGCCAACTTAGATGAAGGGAGATGTGCAAGGAAGTTTAAGTTCCTTACACCAAATAGATTCCTAATCCCATCACCAAAGGTGCAAAATAGACCCCAAATGATCCTCCCTCCCACTTCTCCATCAGTTCTAACTCCAACGGGCTCCCCCAGGAGCCTGGGGCTCTGTGCAATTGCAGCCTTGGGAATTTTCCACACACACCACCTCCTTGAAGATAGCTTATCACTGCATTAAAGGCACCTCTCACCACACCTGCAGAATAGAGCACAAGATTAAACTAAACTAAACCCCAGTGCCATTCTCCAGCCCAAACACCGTCTCAGGTATGATCAGATTCCCCAGAAAATGGTACAAGCAGTTCACTCTTGAGCACGGGAGGTAGGCAGGGAAGAGGACTGGGGCAAAAAAAAAAATGGAAGGGTGAAAGGAGAATACAATCTAGGCTTCAGCTTCTTATCTTTATTGTTTAAAGTATTACAGATGTCCCCTTCCGCTCCCATTAATGCCCTCCCCTACTCCCCCCAAGCCTTCACTGTGTCCATGGTTTCAATCTCTTCCCGTCCCCTTGCCTGCCCCGTGATTTTAGAGTGGGTCTGTTGGACTTAATTGCTTAGTGAAGATGATTTCAATCATCAGTATGTACATGGCCAATTAAATAATTTTTCTCTAGAACTTAAACAATTTTCCATACTCAAGTTAGTCACACATAAAACCAGATTGAGAGGGAGGAAAAGAACAGCATTGTCTGGGTCTGCTAGGAAACTTTTGACTTCAAATCATTTAATCTCTTTGGTCTACAGTGGTTCTCAACCTTGGCTGCACATTAGAATCACCTGGGAATCTTTTTAAAATCCTGATTTCTGGGCTTCATCCTCCGGAAAATCTGTTTCTTTGTTATGGGGTGGGGCCACAACATTGGTAACAAAGAAACAGAATTTCCGGAGGATGAGGCCCAGAAATCAGGATTTTAAAAAGATTCCCAGGTGATTCTAATGTGCAGCCAAGGTTGAGAACCACTGGTCTACAGACTTTAGAGGTCAGCAATTCCAAGCTCTACTTTCAAAAACTGTAAAAAAAAAAAAATCAAATGTTACATACATCCCAAATTAACTAAGATGGAACTGTTACCAGAATTGGACAATCACCTAACATAATGCCTTCATCTCAGTACATTCCCTGCAGCACTAACCTGAGTATGAAGTCCTAGCCCAATAGGTTCAATCAGATTTCCAAAAAATCAACGTCCTTAGTCACTACCCACCGCAACCCCCAAGCCAGACTTTTGAACAAGTCTGGGGAGAGAGAAACATCGATTCAATGAACTCACCCTGGAGGTAAGGGGATCTAGCCTATAACTGAGGTTCGTGCCCTTGACCAGAATCAGACTCTACACAAGGGCCGACATTCTCACCGAGCCAAACTGGCTAGGGCTGGGGCTAATTTTTTTTTTTTTAATATTTAATTCAGAGAGGAAGGGAGATTAATGATGAGAGAAAATCATTCATTGGCTGCCTCCTGCACGCCCATCTGGGGATTGAGCCTGCAACCTGGGCATGTGACCTGACGGTTATCTAACCAGGACCTCCTGGTTCATTTGTCATAGCTGAACTGAGCCATGCCGACCTGGCTGAGGCTAATTTCTTAACCCAAAATTTCCACAACTGAAATTTTTAGCTCCCGATTTCTCTTAAAAATAAAGCAAATATGAAAATTTAAGCCATCACTAATGAGTACAGAAATTATACTGAAATTAAGTCCGTTTAAATCAGTTTATAAAAATCTAAACACCTACCTATATAGTGTATGTAACAGGTAGTTTCTCTTTTTTTTTTGGACTAATGTTGATCCAAATTTATATTATGAATTATAGTCACTGAATTTCTCAAAATGGAATGAATATAGTGAACCATAAACATGAGCTTGAACTGTGTGGGTCCACTTACATGCAGAATCTAAAAGAGTCTTCTGTACCTCTGGGTTTTGCATCTGTGGATACAGGAGGCCAAAGGCATGCCTTGTCTTACACCATTTTATAAGGAACTTAAGTATCCAAGGAAGCCCTGGGACCAATCCCCTAGGAATACTAGGAACTTAAGTATTAAGAACATTAGCCCTGGCCAGTGTGGCTTAGTGAGTTGAGCATTTTGACTCCAGGTCAGGCCACATACCTGGATCGTGGGATCCATCCCATCAGAGTGTGGGGCAGCTGATCAATGTTTCTCTTTCATGTTGATGTTTCTCTAAAATCATATATATATACATATAAAAATGAAAAAAAAAAAAAAAAAGAGCGAGAGAACCAAGTTAAACACAAACTTCGGGCGGCATGGGGGCTCAGCACCCCAGCCTCATAAGGGACAACCGTACCACCCTCCTATTAGAGTCAAGACCAAGGGTTCTCTTTCAAGCTTTTATTTAAGGGCACGGATTCAGGATGGATTTTAGATCTTGTTGAAAGCAGCCACGTCCATGGACTGCACATAGTCCTCAAAAGCAGTGATCTGCTCCTCCAGCATGTCTGTTCCAACTTTATCGTCTTCCACTACACACTGTATTTGAAGCTTTTTAATTCCATACCCCACTGGAACCAGTTTAGCTGAAAAGAACATTAAGAAAAATCTTAGAGAAGTTCTGTTCATCGGCAAAGGTTGAAATTATGTAAATTTCAGATGCCAATTTCAATTAAGAAAGGCTGAACTCACAAGAGCCCCAGACAAGGCCGTCTGCCTGAATGCTCCTGACACACTCCTCTAGTTTTGCCATGTCCGTCTCATCATCCCAAGGTTTCACATCTAATAAGATGGAAGACTTGGCAACAAGTGCAGGTTCTAAAAAAAATAAGAAACAGCATTAATTATGTCTTTTTTACCCTAGTCCAGACACATATCTCTTTTTTAAATATGTTTTTATTTATTTCAGAGAGGAAGGGAGAGGGAGAGAGAGGTAGAAACATCCATAATGAGAGAGAACCATTGATCGGCTGCCTCCTGCACGTCCCATAGTGGGGATTGAGCCTGCAACCTGGGCATATGCCCTGACTGGGAATCAAATCATGACCTCCTGGTTCATAGGTCAATGCTCAACCACGGAGCCACGCCAGCTGGACCATAATAAATCTTGATTTTCAAAATCATCTCCTTAGCCACACAAAACTATGGGATACATCTGTTTGTCACACATATGCCCCCTTTCTGTTTTGCTAAGAAAGAGGTGTTTAATCGTGTAACAATTTCTTTCCCACAGAGGAATGCCACAACTGCCACCATGAGAACAGCTGCAGACCAGTAGCTGTGGAAGTTCTACAGAAAGTTCTGAAATACTGACCTAGTCAGTAAACGAGGAAATTACTTTGGGGATTAATCTCTGAAGAAGTGTATTCACACTATTATGAAATGAAGACAAACAATTATAAAATGACCTACTTTTGGCTTTCTTTGATTCATACTGTGCAAGGCGTTCTTCTCTTAGCCTCTTTGCTTCTTCGCTTTCCTGTAAAGAAAATATTTAATATATTTCACAAAGTTGGTTGTTCCTCAGGTTAGAGATAGGGAGGCCATCACAACAAATACCAGCTTTATCAGAAAAAAAGCAAATCCATCATGAGCTTACGTTCAGCCGAAAGATGGTGATTTGATTTTATTCATCACGTAACCAGTGAGAATTTTGTTAAAAGACGGCGATACAGTGAAGCCAGGATTCAAATCCAGGCAAGGAGGCTACAGAGCCTGTGCTTCAGCACGAGGATGCGCTCACACCCACCGGTGCCATACCTCCTCGTCGTCAGACCCGAAGAGGTCAATGTCGTCATCGTCGTCTTTGCTGTCGGCAGCTCCGCTTCCCGTGGTGTCTTCCACGTTAGCAGGGCCGTACTTGCCCAAAGCTTTCTTCACTCCAGGCAGGCTTAAAATAATAATAATAATTGAGTGTAACTATATGAGGGATACAACTTCTTTTTCAGAAAACACAGGAGGCCTTGCTTTCATCATTATTTACCAGCAGGACCCACTGAACGCTCCCAGGCTAAGTGCTTCCTGAGCTGCAACTCCTCTCCCAACAAACGCTGGTCGCGTGTGAGGCCGCACATCCCATACTCACCAGCGTTTACCCAGCGGTTCTCAACCTTCCTAATGCCGCGACCCTTTAATACAGTTCCTCGTGTTGTGGTGACCCCCAACCATAAAATTATTTTCGTTGCTACTTCATAACTGTAATTTTGCTACTGTTATGAATCGTCATGTAAATATCTGATATGCAGGATGTATTTTCATTGTTACAAATGGAACATAATTAAAGCATAGTGACTAATCACAGAAACAATATGTAATTATATATGTGTTTTCCGATGGTCTCAGGCGACCCCTGTGAAAGGGTCGTTCCACCCCCAAGGGGGTCGCGACCCACAGGTTGAGAACCGCTGGTTTCCCCTCTCAGGACAAGTGTTTCTGTTTTGAGGTTCCATTAAGTGTGCTCAGTTCACACTGGAGCCCACGCCCCCAAACTTCCACCCTGGCCGGCGGAGGTTCGGATGTAACCTCTAGAATTCAGACAGGAAGGGAGAATGGGAGAATTCACAAGAATGGCCCAGGCCCGACCCCAGGAGCCACCCTCTCACCCCAGAGAGGGTCCCCCCCCCTCCCTCCTCCCGGGCACCTGGGCAGGGCAGCGTGGGGAGAAGCTGAACTGCTGCCGTCCACGGGCTACCCGGGCGCACGGAGGGCTGCAGCCTCTTCCCCAAGTCACCGAGGAAGTGAGCTTACCAGGCCCCAGCGTAAGGCCAGGCGCCTGGGTCCGGTCCGCCCCGCCCCGTGAACACCTAACGCTCCAGGCGCACACACCGGCGGCTTTACCTGGCCTTCTCCTTCTCGTAGGACTTGATGTGATTGTACCAGCGCAGCGCATGGCACAGGTCGGCGGGCGGCGGGCCGGACACGGCTTCGAACACGGCCACGTCTGCCTGGGACGGCACGTACCTGCGAGGGCAGAGGGCATGACACACAGCTCCCGGGGCCCAGCCGCGGCGGGGACAGGCGCCGGCCCGTCAGCTCATCGGGGGCATCTCCCCCCGGCACCGGGCCGCCTGGGCGGCGTCCGAGTTGTAGGCAAACGGGCTCCTTAAGGGAAGGAACCACCTGTTCTGCGGAGCCTGGGCAATGCCTGACACTTGCTAGACCTCAGAGGCTGCGGTCTTTATGAATATAGACCGACGGGCTTGCATTCACTGAGCAAAGACGCGGAAAAAGCTGGGTGACATCCAGCAAGGGCTAGGAAATAAAAAAAAAATAAAAGCAGCTTTTGGACCCTCTTCCCCCTGAGCCCCTCCCCGAGGAGGGCCGCGGCCCGGCTGCCTGTCCCCGGCGGCGGGGAGGCCGCGCCACGTGGTCCCGGGCGCACCCGGCCCGCCCCGCGCTCCGCTCACCCCTCGATGTAGCTCTTGTCCGCCAGGTAGTTGTTGAGCACCTGGAGGCCGGACGGGCTTCTGAGGTCTCCAAAGCCCATGGCGTCGGCTGACCCGGGAGCTGGGCGGCAGCAGAGGGAAGCGGGACGCGGGCTACGGCCAGCGAGCGCTAAGAGGGGAAAAAGGGCCGCCAAAAGCCGGAAAACTCCTTATATAGAGACGGAGGCGTTTCCCTCCGCCGCCAAGGTTAAAGGTCAAAGTACGTTAACCTTCTCGTTCCTCAACATAAAAACCGGGGCTCTGGCTTAACCGGCCCACAGATTTTCCGGGGGTCTTTCTTTGTGTTGGGATATAAACTAATAGAAAGGGCATTTCTTAAATGAGTCCCTCGGCGCGCCCCCCTCCCTGAAGATCACAGGAACCGCCCCTTGAAGCACCGGAGATGACCGAAGAGGATCGGCCTCAGCCTCCCGGGCACTTCCGGCGGAACTGCAGGTCCAGGCCTCCAATCCCCGCCTCCACCTGGCAAGCCACGCCCTTCTCCCTGCTTTCTGTCAAATTGACGGAAATTGCCGAACTGAACCTGAGCCGGGGGGAAATTGGCGCAGCTGAGGTTTCTAGTCCCTCCTGGCTTCCCGTTCTCCAGGCCCGGCTGACGGAGGTCGCCGAGGCCGCCATATTGAATAAGCAACCGGGCGTCTAAGGGGGTCGGTGCGGTGCAGACAGTTCTGCCGAGTGCCCTCGGCGGCTCCAGACAGAAGGTGAGGACGTGTTTGGGTGCGAAGGTTGAGGTGCCATGGCCTCAGGAGGTTATTTCTTGAGAAAACTTTGCTTTGGCCCAGGAGACTCATTTCCCCCTTGTCCTTGACTGGGCGCTGCGTCCCACCCCGCCTCCCCGGGAGCCCCCGAGGGCCGGCCGGGGAGGTCTGCCGGCCCTGGTCTCTGGTCTGCTGGAGCAGGAAAGAAGCAGGCCCTGGGGAGCACTGGCCCGAACGCAGGCTTAGGGTGACCTTCGCTCCGCAGGGGCAATGCAGGACGTGCCCCTTTCTGGAGGGGAGGCCGTTTTGTTCCCTGGACGGGGACTTGTGTCAAGGGACTTCAGCCGACGGACGGAGCATTTTCTCCCCAGTCAGTACTTCGCTGGTCCAGTGCGTACGGTGTTGCCTTAGCAACCGTCCGCGCGTCTGACTGTTGGTTTGTTTTCGGTTTTGTCCATTGTGCGCGTTGGGTAGCGCTTTTTGGTCCTTTCGCCGGTCGGGGAAGCTGGAGGAGAAGACATGAAAAGTTAGAGCCCAAGGTCGCGCTGCGAGCAGCAAAGCCGCCCTGTTGGAAGGCCTTGGGCTCCCGAGCCTGACTGCAAGGTGGTGGGTCGGACACAGCCCTGCTCCGAAGCGAAAAACACACCCTGCATATCAGATATTGACATGACGATTCATAACAGAAGCAACATTACAGTGATGAAGTAGCAACAAAAATAATTTTGTGGTTGGGGGTCACCACAACACGAGGAACTCTATTCAAGGGTCGCGGCATTAGGAAGGTTGGGAACCACTGTGAGAGTACAGTGTAGACAGTGTAGTGAACTGTTTCTGATGACTCCACATCTAGAGTTTTTTTTGTTTAATGTTCTTCTCTCCCCCCCCCCCCCCCAATGTGTGTGTGCGTCGTTGCTGTGTGATTTTTGAATCTGTCATTACTCGAATTCAGCCAATTCAGGTTTTCCTCGACATCCGTAGGTTTTAATGGGACAGATGCTACTCATTCTGGAAGTGGGTGATTAGCTCTATTTGATGGTTTTTTAACCCCAGGGACCTGGTGTTAAGTCTTTAGAAGAAGGAAGTGACCAAAGGGCATTATTTCTTGTGCAGGAGCCTGCAATGTAGTCGGTACTGAGGTTGGTGGCTAGCCTGCAGTTTGCTGGGTGGAATAAAGATGTGTGTGCAGTGTGCGCCGAGAGTGTGAGCAGGAGCACGAAAGAGCACTTTTAAAAACCGCTCCTAAGTGGCCAATCCTGCCTAAATGCACTTCCGCTTGAACTGACATTTATTCGGCTCCAACCTATAGCACAGCCTCGGAAGCACTGTTTTCTGCTCTTTAGATCAGCAGAAACTCATGCACCAAAAGCCACTCGCTTGTAGGCGACAGACCTGATGTCTGCAAATCCAGTATCACAGGTTCAGAACTGATGAATTTTATGAATTATTGAGATCTGACGTACTGAAATTCCCTGTTATATATCATCTGTAACAGGCGTGTGAAGCTTGATGCTTAAAACTTAGGTATACGAGGTACACAGGGTGCCCCAAAATACGTCTACACGCTTGAACAGCAAGAAGCTGTTAAATGAAAATGAAATGTATCTTAGTAAACTGCCTTTAAAATTATATTCAAAGTGTGTATACATTTTTGGGGATGCTCTGTACATTATTTTCCACTCTCTTTACCTTTGAAATTCTTTATGTTGATATATTCTGATCACATAACTTGCATTTTTAAAAATTCCAAAGTGAAAAATTGTAATTTGGATGCTTAGCCCATCTGATCAAGTAAATGGACCAAAACCTCTAAAAGTTCAGCTAACTTTTCTCTTTGCTCATGTATATGCCTTTAATCGTTTACATAATCCACTTCTATGTATTTCAGTAATTCAGCAAACCTTTTAGAGCAGAGTTTTTCAACTTGCAGCACTCGACACTTGGGGTAACTCTTAGGGGGACTGCCCTGTGCATTGCAGGATGTGTAGCGTGCCCTGGCCTTGCCCCTCAATACCTGTAGCCGTCCCCAGTTGTGACAGCAGTGTGTCCAGGCATTGCCAAATGTTCTCTGGGAAGCAAAATTCTTCCTGGTTGAGAACCAGTGTTTTAGATCCTACTGTGTCAGCCTTGGGGGTAGGCATTGAAGATAAGTTCATAATGCAGTGAGAGTAGAACAGATAATTGCAAATCTGTAAGTTCAATGTACTCAGCACAAAAAATGGCACTCCAGACACTTCAAAGGGTTGGGCTTGTGAGCTAGCTCAGAATATCTCAGGAGCATTTAGTATGTAATTGCTAAGAATATTAGAAGGCATATTGTTAGGAAATGAAGGTAGAAAGGTAGGTTTTACTTTACATAGATATTAATGATAAACTGTTATTCTTGAAATTTGTTTTACTGTATAATAGTATTTTAAGTGTGATAATTTGTTAATAGTTAAAAACAACAAATCTGCCCTTTACATAGAATTAGAAGGCCCAAATTTACATACCAGCTGCTGCTTCTTAGCTCCTTGACATGGTGTAAGTCAGTAATCTTTTTGAGACTGAATATTCTCATATATAGAATTTGAGGGAAAATATCAGGATTTGTCAGTGTTCAAAGAAATAATGTATGTGGAATGTTTTAAAATCATAAAATATTACCAAAAAGTTTATAATTAGGGTTCTTCCTACAATAATATAACTCTTCTTTGTTTCATTCTTAGCAATATGTTAAGGATACCTGTGAGAAGGGCCTTAATAGGCCTTTCTAAGTCTCCTAAAGAATATGGTGAGTTGTTTTTTTTAATTTGCATTTGTTTGTACTCAACTTTCTATTTTTATAAATTCATAGATCTGTGGAATGTTTATTGCAAGACCCTAAACTCTTAATTTGTTTGAAATAAAAATAGAAACAAATGACCCAAGTCAAGTAGGATAATTTGGGAATTATAACTTTACCTTAAACAGTTTATAGAAATCATCATGGAATGTAAAGTAACTGGAACTGCCCATCATTGCTGCAAATGAAAAGAAACAGTCATTCTGCTTTTGAAAAGTGGTTTTCCCATGAACATATTTTTAGTGGTATAAAAAATTTTAACTTAAATTGCTATTAAAAGTAGACAACTATATTCTGTTTGGTATTCAAGATTAAAAAGCTTTTTTGGTAATACACTAATTTAAAAGTTTGAATCTGTAGAAATTTTAGGCTTGTATGTTAGAGTTAAGTAATCCATTATCATCTGCTATAATGAATTCAACCATATTAATCTGTTTTTCACTTCAATATTTTTGATGGTCAGTTCGAACAACAGCCACAGCAGCAAGCAACTTAATTGAAGTATTTGTTGACGGCCAGTCTGTCATGGTGGAACCGGGAACTACTGTCCTCCAAGTAGGCATATGTCCTAATTCTCTACTTTTGTGCATGTTCTGCTTTTTAGAAAAATACCAGTTTATTTCTTTATACTGTTTGTTTATCTCTAAAATTTTTAAGATTCCTTGATAAATACTCATAAAAGCACTATAGGCACATGAAAATAAGTAATTTGAAATCTTTGAAATCTTCCAAAGTGAGCTGTCATTTATGTTTCTGACTTTCTTTTATTTAAAATTTATTTTATTGATTAAAGAGGTAAACATAGATTGGTTGTTCCACTTACTTATGCATTCATTTCTTTTACGTGCCCTGACTGGGGATCGAACCTGAAACCTTGGCATATCAGATCGACACTAACTAACTGAGCTTCCCAGCCAGGGCTGATTCTCACTTTCTTAGTGAACGATGGCAATTCTTTTGTTTCACTTCTGCCTTCCAAATAAATGCTCATTAAGAAATTTGAAGTTACTTAAAATTATTAGTTAATATAGGTAAGTTTGGGGGGAAAGTAACCTCTGTTTGTTGTGAGCCTGCTTGATGCTTTGACTTTCATGTAACCTTTCTATTTTCAGTATATTTCTAGGAATATAACCTACAAAACAGGTAAGTGAAGGCCAATACATTCTTGAATATTTAGTTTCTCCAAATTTCTCCAGAACTAAGAAAATTGTTCATGCAGAAGTGATGCATTGTTGCATCTGCAAGTTCTCACAGAGCCAAATGCTATGTATTCATTTTAGCCACCATTTCTGGACTGTCTGCCAGGTATAGACATGTAAACAATAAATACATAACAAAAATATGTTCAAGGTACAGTGCAGAGTATTTTGGCAGGTATAGGAGGTGGTAGAAAGAGATGTGAGGAGCATGTCGGGTGATTCCTGAGGAGATTTGAAAGGATATAGACAAGGTTTGCATTGATGGAACATAAGGTATATGTAGAAGATGAGATAACAGGAAATCAAGTTATTCTGTAGGGAAGGTCCAGTCATGAAAGAAGATATAAGCCATGTTAAAGAGCTTGTAGTTTCACCCATCAGGAGTTTTTGTGGCTATTGAGCAATATGTCAGTGACAGTAGGATGATGGCTTGTGAGAAAAACAAGACTGGACTGAGAGATAAGGAGAGAGTGTCTTGCATTAGTGGAGCAGGAAATGAAAAGGCCTAAAATAGATGGAGCAATGGGAATGAAAACAAGATCGAGTTAAAGGAGAGTGAGAGGTAGATAGGCCTTTCGGAATGATGAAGAGCAGAGGGATTTTTGTGGATTCTTTGTTGGCTTATTTGGGGTGAATTAGTAGGGACAGAAATAGGTTGAATTTTAACTCTTTGGAGCATACACTTGCATAAATGCCTTTTTAAGTCTAAAGCTTGTAGAAGAGAGAACTCTGGGCTGCAGATGAAGAATGTGAGATATTACAAAGGCTGCGATAATATCATTTACTGCATCTAGCAAGTAGGAAGACTATACATTTTGCTAGGTAGTTAAAACATTGAACATTGCTTTAGAGCAGCGGTTCTCAACCTGTGGGTCGCGACCCCTTTGGGGTTCAAACAACCCTTTCACAGGGGTCGCCTAAGACCATTGGAAAACACATATATAATTACATATTTTTGTGATTAATCACTATGCTTTAATTATGTTCAATTTGTAACAGTGAAATTGGGGGTCACCACAACATGAGGAACTGTATTAAAGGGTCGCGGCATTAGGAAGGTTGAGAACCACTGCTTTAGAGTGAGGGCTAACTCTAGAGGAAATCTGAATATACTTATTGCAGGCTCAGAGAAGGAGGAGTGCTAATTGGTAGATAGAACTAATCCCTCTTACTAGGCAAACAGGAACTGGGAAGAGCTTCAGTCACAGTGGGGGTGTCAGTCCTGGGTTGGCTATTTGGAGTCAAAGCTAGAACCAGATCATAGCCAGCGAGGCTGTGTGAAGTGGAGTCTCTGATCTAAAGGAGGAGGCAAAGAAGATGCCCATGTATGAAACCACTGGGCTAGAGTTTGAATGGGAGTCGTGAACAGTGGTTCAGAATAGAAATGGGGAATCAAGCCTTCAGTCTGAAGCTGCTTCATTTAGTTTCTTCCATGTAAAGTGTAGACATGGCTGTGGATCCTTAAAGAGGCAGCTTCAGAGCAGACTGAGGTTGGAATCAAGAGCAAAGAAAGGAAATCTCTTCGAGGATGAAGAAAGAATGAATGAAAATACAGATATTTGTAAATAGGACTAATAAGATAGGTAGGAGGATGGCCTCACCCTCCCTCCCGTGTTTTAGGCACAACTAGAATGAGGTCAGGCTATTCTAATGCAAAGCTTTCTTACTTGTTGTCTTCTAGGCTTGTGAGAAGGTTGGCATGCAGATCCCTCGATTCTGTTACCATGAAAGGCTGTCAATTGCTGGAAACTGCAGGATGTGCCTTGTTGAAATTGAGAAAGCTCCTAAGGTACTTGATGCCTAAAATTCCACTCCATGCTGTGGAAGGTAGAAAACTTTAAATCTCACAGCAAACTGTATTTAGAATCACTATTATAGTGGAGAATCTAGCCCTTTTTACTTCTTTCTATAAATTAATTTTGTGGATGATTGATTCTCTTCAAAAGTGGAAACACATTGATGAAAGTGCTTTGTAAACACAAGGGCTATAAAATTCTAACAAATTCAGAAATTAAAGGTGTCTTTTTACAGCTGTCAGTATTTCCAAATGGCTATATGACACACAACTGGGAGGTGGAGTTGCTAAGCAGTACATCAGAAGTGCTTATGCTGTGCCGTTTTCAGTAGAGAAAAGGATAGCAGTGAAGAGGTTCACTTTGAGTTTAATTTCATTTTGGCCTATGCAGTTTTAATTCAGTAGTGCCTGCTAATCAAAAAGCAGCTTTGTGATGTTCTATTTCAGACCCTTATAGAAAATCGCATTGGTAGAATAAAATGAAGATCTAGGATGTCTTATTTGTTTCTAAAAGAAATGTAAAGTGTCAGATTATCATATTATGAATATGAAAGTTAAAAAATTCAGTCTTCAAAAATACTCTCTTTTTTTCTTATTTTCAGAAGTATAATGTTTTTATATGTTGGGTTACTTATAATTACAAATAAATACAAATACTTACAGATGTTTCTATTGAAATTTCAGGTTGTAGCTGCTTGTGCCATGCCAGTAATGAAAGGTTGGAATATCTTGACAAACTCAGAGAAATCTAAGAAAGCCAGGTACTTACTGTTACTTGGCTTAGTAACTTTTCTTAGACCAGAAAATTATTGAACTGAGATTATTGCAGTGATATATTACTTTACTGGTCCTGATTTGCTTTGCATTTGTGTGTTTGTTTTTGTTTCAATTAATATGAATATTTTTTGAGGACAGTTCAGCTTCCGGTAATTTTGTGTTGTTATAAGTCACAATTTTTTAGATTCTCTAATGATACTTTTTTTTTAAAAAATATATTTTATTGATTTTTTACAGAGAGGAAGGGAGAGAGATAGAGAGTTAGAAACATCGATGAGAGAGAAACATCGATCAGCTGCCTCCTGCACATCTCCCACTGGGGATGTGCCCGCAACCCAGGTACATGCTCTTGACTGGAATCGAACCTGGGACCTTTCATTCCGCAAGCCGACACTCTATCCACTGAGCCAAACCGGTTTCGGCCTCTAATGATACTTTATTCTAGGCTTCTGTAAGCATTTTTTAGGTTGTTTTTAATACTACTTGGATAATGGTTACATTGACATTTCTGATAACTAAAATTAATACTATATGATAGCATACATCTATGAAGGTTATTTAAATAGTATATGAAAACCATTTTATATATTAACTTTTCGTACAGGGAAGGTGTGATGGAGTTCTTATTAGCAAATCACCCATTGGACTGCCCTATTTGTGATCAGGGAGGCGAATGTGATCTGCAGGTATGTAGGGTAATCTTATGAATCTATTTGGTAGTCTCAAGTTTTAATTTTATTACCAGCATTAGATTAACTCTCTTGTGATCTATTTAAGGACCAGTCCATGATGTTTGGAAGTGATAGGAGCCGGTTTTTAGAGGGGAAACGTGCTGTGGAGGACAAGAATATTGGGCCGTTGGTAAAGACCATTATGACTAGATGTATACAGTGTACTCGCTGCATCAGGTAATTCCCCACCCCCCCTTTCTGGAATATCATTTGTATACTTATTTAATATTCATAAAATTTGGTGGAATAACAACACTTTCATTTGGTGGGAGAAGAGGAATGTTTTTAACGTTTTTTTTTGCATCAGCCAATAAAATGAGTAAGTTGGTCACTTTTGGTTAATATCAATGTCAGTTGGATTTAAAAACCAAATCTATAAGCATTAACTCTGTGGTAATTTGCTGAGCTATATACATGTAATTTGTGCAATTTTATGTATGTGTGCTATGCCTCAAATGCAAACATTGAATTTTTGTTTTTTAAAAAAATATTTTTTTATTGATTTCTGAGAGGAAAGGAGAGGTCAGATATAGAAACCTCAATGATGAGAGAGAATCATTGATCACTTCCCTTCTGCATGAACTGGGGATTGAGCTTGCAACCCAGGCATGTGCCCTGACCAGGAATCGAACTGTGACTTCCTGGTTTACAGGTCGACAGTCAACCATTGAGCCACATTGGCTGAGCTATAGAATTACTTTTTATCTAGGGAGTATGCTCACCATTGAAAATATACTCACATCTTTTTCAGTGCTTGAAAATGATAGTAGGAAAGGAGATTAATTTTGCTGGATTTGACGATTTTATGGTATATTTTTGTCTTGCAGGTTTGCAAGTGAGATTGCAGGAGTAGATGATTTGGGAACAACAGGCAGAGGAAATGATATGCAAGTTGGCACATACATTGAAAAGATGTTTATGTCTGAACTGTCTGGGAATATCATTGATATCTGTCCTGTAGGTGCCCTGACCTCTAAGCCCTATGCCTTCACTGCCCGGCCTTGGGAAACAAGGTACTCATATGTATTTTTTAGATAATTTCTGCCCTTTGCTACTATTAAAAACTTTATAAAGAAGCTTCTTTCTGAGTCCTAAGTGCTTTGGTCTGCTAAGTTATTATTTGTTTGCATTAAGTAAAATCATCTTATATTTTGATTTCAGAGAGGATGGGAGAGGGAGATATAAATATCAGTGATGAGAGAGAATCTTTGATTGACTGCCTCCAGCACACCCCACATTGGGGATCGAGCCCACAACCCAGGCATATGCCCTGACTGGGAATCAAACCATGACCTCCTGGTTCATTGGTTGACGTTCAACCACTGAGCCATGCCAGCTGGGCAAATAAAATCCTTTTGCTGGAAAATAAATAGTTATAGATTGTAGGATAGAATGCAACTGCAAATTTAAAATTTATGGTCTGTTTTCATTGTATATTAAGTTTTTAACTATGTGAATATATTGTACTTTAACCAATTCCTATGATTAGACATTTTGTTTCTATTTTTTATAATTACAAATCTATGATAAACATTCATAAATTTTCTTGTATATCTCTGGTTCTTCTGATTAAACCAAGAAATGGAGTTGGTAGTACAACAAATATGAATATTTTTAAGGTTTTAGAAACATATAATCAAATTCCCCTCCACTTTTAAACTTCCACCAGAGTTTATGGAGTTTCTTAAAATTCCAGGTATCAAACATTGTATTTATGTGTGCAAAAGGACTGGGGGGTGGAGAACAGTACAAAACAGATGTTTAATTAGAGAGTTTGTTCCCTTCTCCTCAGCCAATAAGGCTTCCATACTCAGCCAGTAGATCTGTGTGTGAATAGAGGAGCACATTCAAAGTTCAGGCTGTTTTCAAGTTGGCCCAATGTGTTTCCACTGGATACTTTGAATCTCAGTGTCATCTCGGAGTGTGAATAGCTTGGGGCCCTCTCTGGTCTCAGCTGCACATATATGAACAGCCTTTGCTAGGAGTGCTTGCCCCAACTATGCCTACAGCCTCTAGTACGTTTGGCTCTCCTCACTCAAGGATCTCCATGATATCACTTCCCCAGGCAACTTTCCTCATTGCTCCATATTGAGTGATTGTTCATCTGCAGGAAAGAAGCTCCCATCTTCACAGCCTGCCCTATCCTGGCAAAACCTCTAGTTCAAGGTGGTGGGAGGAGGGCTAAGAACTGCCCTAAACCAGAATACCGCTGATTTCCACTGTTCTTAAAGTTAAGCTGTTTTCCCAGGCATAAGAGTTTCTATGAATTTCCCTTCGGTAGAGTTCCAGAGTGTTGAATTGGTTGTTTTTAATTTTGTTCAATGTTATTTTTGTTTTTTTGGGGGAAGGAATTGTCAAGCTCTTAAATACCAAGCCAGAAATCTCTCCCTTTTTGTTATTTTGATACTCAAATTGTTTCAGATTTGCCCATTTAGAGCCCTTCCAGTTGGCTTCTATATCAGAACAATTTTAAAGTCTTCATTTTTTGCATTAGGAATTTATGTGATGTGTTCAAATATGAGGGTTTTTAAAAATTTTTTAAAGCATTTTCTCTGAGTTCCATTATTTTTAGAAATTCATAAAGGAAAGTAATTACACAGTTTTTTGTTTGGGGTAAACCAGATAGCAGAAACTTTATTCTTATTCATAAAATCAACATTGCAAATATATGTATGTATTTTCTCAGAAAGACAGAATCCATTGATGTAATGGATGCAGTTGGAAGTAATATTGTGGTAAGCACAAGAACTGGAGAGGTGATGAGGATTTTGCCAAGAATGCATGAGGACATTAATGAAGAGTGGATCTCTGATAAAACCAGGTATATGCCATATTGCTCTCCTTTTGCAATTGATTTAAAGGAAATTTTATAATAATTTTAAAGAACTATCTTTTGTATAGTTGCAAATTAACTAATGAATATAGGCTATTAAATTCTGTACTATTAATATAGAGAATTGGACAAAACTAACAATAGTTTTAGATATGTCACTGGTTTTCATATTAACTTTGAGATACATCTTTTTTCCTTCTAAACCAGCGGTTCTCAACCTGTGGATCGCAACCCCTTTGGTGGTCGAACGATCCTTTCACAGGGGTCGCCTAAGACCATCCTGCATATCAGATATTTACATTACGATTCATAGCAGTAGCAACATTACAGTTATGAAGTATCAACGAAAATAATTTTATGGTTGGGTCACAACATGAGGAACTGTATTTAAAGGGCCAGAAGGTTGAGAACCACTGTTCTAAATGGAGAAATTGAAGTAGATGAAGATATGTCAGTTTGTTTATTGGAGAAAATAAGCAAAATATCAGTTAGAGTTTATGCAACATAATTTTTTGATAAAATATCTAGAGGCACTCAGGTTTTATAAATAAAAATGATTTAGCTTTTTCAGCTGTCATATTGTTTGTGTAATTTTAAGATTATTCAGGTAGCTGAAAATAAGTTATAAGAATTCAAGCTTTATAGGTGGTGTTTTAGTTTTTACCTGATATTTGTAAAATATTTATTAGTTTACCTCTAAGAAAACCTAGAATAATTACTTGTCAGGTATTTATTAACTTACTTGATAATGAATTTAACATTTTTTTTAGATTTTAAATTTGGAAATTATAGTTGCCTCTTTATCAAGATTCCACAAATGGTGTAATTTCTGTTTAATCTAGATTTGCCTATGATGGGCTAAAACGCCAAAGACTTACCGAGCCGATGGTCAGAAATGAAAAAGGGCTTTTAACCTATACCTCCTGGGAGGATGCACTCTCTCGTGTAGCTGGAATGGTAAAACATGGACATATAAAATAAATAGTATTTGTGATTTTTCAGTGACATCTTTGTAGTGAAGAAGAGATATATATTTCTTCATTTCTTTCCCTTTGCAAAGATTATTAACAAACATTGAGAACTGTATGCCAGATGTAATGCTAGATGCAGGGATATAGAAATCACTAACACATCTCTCACAGTCTTGTAGGGAAAGAAAGATACCTAATTAGGCAATTATCATATGCTGCTATGGGTAGTTGTGCAGGAAATGATATGTGACATATAAGTGATATATGAGTGGTGCCTAACCAGGGCTAGCATATCAAGGCTGCCTTCCTGGATAAGGTGACTCCTTAGGCAAAATTTAAGAATAATGAATACTAGTTTGCCAAAGCAAAAATAAAGGGAATGCCTTTCAACATGCAGGGCTTGAGGGAATGACAGATACTTGAGAAAAAGTTGTATTTAACTGTAACTCCTAGTCTTCATCCTCCAGACCTCATTTTGAGGCCCTTTTGTTCCTAATTTAAAACAAACAGCTTCCTTCCAAGCTGGTGTTACTAGGGTTGGCCCCACATATACCTCTCACAGATTAATTAATCATTGGTGTGAAACTTTTTATTAGAAGTTTGTTGCTTTTTTTCTACTTGAAAATGATTTTTTTTTAAATTTTATTTTTTAGTTACAATTGAAAATGATTATTTTGTTCTCTGAACTGTTCATTGTGGTCTTTGCTGAATGAAAACTCCTTTGTGATACCTTTTACGTTCATTTCCAGTTGCAGAGTTTTCAAGGCAAAGATGTGGCAGCAATTGCAGGTGGCTTGGTGGATGCTGAAGCCCTTGTAGCTCTCAAAGATTTGCTTAATAGAGTGGACTCTGACACCCTATGCACTGAAGAGGTCTTCCCCACTGCAGGAGCTGGGTGAGAATTATAAAGCTAGGATCTAGGTTTCCTTCCTTCATTCCTGCCTTCCCTCTCCACCTCCCTCCCTACCTTCCTCCTTTCCTTCCTGTGTATAAGTCAACACATCTGTAGTATCTATGACTGAAATGAGACAACTTGGATTCTCTAACATGCCCACCAATTTATTTTCACATATAGACCAGCATTAAATCAGGAGGTATTGCAGAATCCAATTATAAATAAGTTTCTGAAACTTTGATGTAATTTAGGAATACTTCATAAAAATGTTTTGTCTGGGATTGCCATGGGTTTGTTGACACGAAGATATTCCATGGATTGTCAGTGTATGTTAGTTTTAAAGTAAACTTGTATTTTTAATTTTGTATTTCTAGCACAGATTTGCGATCCAATTATCTTCTTAATACTACAATTGCTGGTGTGGAAGAGGCAGATGTTGTCCTTCTGGTTGGTACAAATCCACGTTTTGAGGCACCACTATTTAATGCTAGAATTCGAAAGAGGTTAGTAATAGTATTCAGGTTTTAAATATATTTATGTGATAATTCGTTTTATATATGAAAAATTATTATTTTAGCTGACTTCTAAGTATTAGTAGGAGGGAAACTTCAAAATACTATTGGAGGATAGTTTCTAACAGGTCTACCCCCCGGGGTCTCCTCCCAATGATCTTTTATTTGTCTTATTTTTAAATAATTTAAGATGCTTGAAATGATCTTTGTATACACTGTTTTGTAGTACTGTTCACCCAGATTAACCAGTGTTAACATTTTGTCATGTTTATTATTCTTGTTCCATGTAGATATGTGTGAATGTAATTTTCTGAATTTTTACTCCTAAATACTTCTATGTGGGTTTCCTAAGAACAAGGGACATTCTCTTAAATAATGAAGTATTTAGTATTGATACAGTATTATTTATTCCACAGTTTATGTTCAGATTTTACCAATTTTCCCATAATTGTTTTAGAGTAATTTTTTTCCTGCCAGAATCTAGTCTAGAGTCACACATTGTAATTAGTGTCATGACTCCTCAGTCCCTTTTTTGGGGCATTTTTTTGAAGAACACAGGGCAGTTATTTTGTAGAATGCCTCTCCATCTTTTTGTATCTTAGAGATCTGTGGATAGGTCAATCATATAATTTATTTTCTAAACTGGGACACTGTTGAGAGTGAAATGGGGAGGTGTTAATTACTCCAGGATAACAGGTTTCAGCCAGCACTGTCTCAGACAAATCAAAATATGTGTTCACCGTGTTTATAACTATTTTTGGAGGAACTAGATCCATACTTTCATGTCAGAGAGAGTAAATATGAATGAGGTAGTTTGTTTTCATGAAATACATATACATATACATATATATATATATATATATATATATATATATATATTAATCCTCACTCAAGGATATGTTTATTGATTTTTAGAGAGAGAAAGGAAGAGAGAGTGAGAGAGAAATAGTGGTGTGAGAGAGAAACATGGATTGGTTGCCTCCCATATGTGTCCCAACTGGGGATCAAACCTGCAACCTAGGTATATGCCCTGACTGGGAATTGAGCATGCAACCTTTTAGGTATACCAGATGATGCCACCCGGCAGGGCTTTCATGAACTATATTTAAATGGCTTTAGTGGATAATTAGGAGATAATTCTGTTGTGTAAATATGGCAAAAACAAAACTACAGATCATTTATTCTAAAATTAGTCTTTGTTTATAGCTGGTTTATACAGTTAGCACTCTTACACAGAAAATTAATTGACTACCTTTGTGTGTATTTTTACAACACTTTATTTTGAAAGGTACACAGTAAATTATATCTGTTAAGGTTAAATGTTCTGCTGGTGTTTTTGTGCTTTTAACATTTTGTAATATAAATAACATGTAACACTAGCATTAATGAGACCAATAGCTCAGTAATTTAGCTCTAAAAACTTTGCTGTTTTTATTTCAGCTGGCTTCATAATGACTTAAAAGTGGCCCTTATAGGCAGCCAAGTGGATCTCACTTACAGATATGACCATCTGGGAGATTCTCCCAAAATTCTTCAAGACATTGCTTCAGGTACCCATCCATTCAGCCAGGTACTCTCAAATTATATGTATTTACACTTACTGATTTTTAAGTATTGTTAAAATTTCTTGTTTTTGTAATATTATGTGGTTACTGTTAAAAATTACAGCGATATAGACAAGATCATGGAAGAAAGTAAAAAATTCAAAATCCTACCACCCCAAACAAGTATTGGTAATACATTATAATCATCTCTCTGTTCATATATAGAGCAAAATAGATGAATAACAGGCAAACAAACAAAAATGAAGTGATACCATACGTGCTGTTTTTATTTACTGGAGTTTAATTTTATTTAAAATTATCAGAAAAGACATTGAAGTGAAACTGAAAGGATTAAACCTTAACCTTCAATGAATTTTTTCTTATTCTTTTTTTGTTTTAATCTTTACCCTAAGATATCTTTCCATTGATCTTTAGAGAGAGAAATTGGAAGGGAAAGGGGGAGGGGGGAGAGAGAGAAACTTCCATGTAAGAGAGCTACATTGACTGGTTGCCTCCCACATGCGCCCTGACTGGAGGTATGTGCCCTTGACCAGGAATCAAACCCATGGTCTGCAGGCTGATGCTCTAACTATTGAGCAAACTGGCTAGGGCAATGAAGTCTTTATTGCAAGTTATTATTCCTAAAAGAAATTTCACCACTTCTTTTACATGACCTTTTTCATTACTGGATTCTTCATAAATATTCATTTCCTTGCTGTCTGTAGATTATAGTTGTTCATTTCTTATTTTTTAAAGAGAGTCTCATAGGTGCACTATCCCTTGAGTTCTTGCTTGCTTGAGAATGTCTAGTATTCCTGAAGAGAGCCTTAGCAGATAGAAAGTTCTAGGGTCACACTTTTTTTCTTCTCTAAACTTTCATAAACACTCTTGTTACTGTGGAGAAGTCTGATATCAGCTCTTTTCTCCCAGCCCTGTCCTATTTTTTTTTTCCCTGTCTAGATACTTTTTTCTTGAAAGTTAAGAATTTCACCAGAAAGTGTCTTAATGGTGGTTCTCTATCACTTTTTATCTGAGGAGGTGTGCCTTTCAGTCTGAAGACTCAAGGTTCTCTTTATTTTAGAATTTGTGTGTGTGTGTGTGATTATTTTAAAAGTGGGAGGGGTTTTTATTTCTCATAATGGTTCTAGAGGTAGGTAGTTTAACAGATGATACAGGTTTCCCAAGATGTCATCAAGGAAGGGGCCTGCCTTCTTGCTTTGCTATCCTCGCTGCATTTGCTCACTCATGTGTTTGTGTGAGCCTCCTCTCATGGTTCCAAGATGATTGCTTCATTTATAGCCTCAAATGTAAATAAGAAGACAGTTGGGTCAAAGGGACAAAGCAGCCAAGCCCTACTTGTTTAAAGAGGAAAAACATTACCATGATTACAATGATCAAAAATACTAAAAAATATTAAGTAGTCCTCTTTTATCTCTAGTTCTCATCCTCATGCCCCAGGAGATGATTCAGTGTTCTTCAGGAAAATTTGCTTATAATAGATTTCAATGTATGTTTTCCATTATATAACTAGAGGCCTGGTGCACAAAATTTGTGCACTGGTGGGGGGGCGTGGCCTGCAGGGATTGGCCCACTGTGGGAGCAGCTGCTCGTCCTGGTCAGCCAAGCAGTGTTCCCACTGTGATAGTGCACTGACCACCAGGGTCAGCTCCGGCGTTGAGTGTCTGCCCCTGGTGGTCAGTACACGTCATAGCAACTGGTCGACCAGTCATTCTGGTCGTTCCGCCATTCGGTCTCTGGGCTTTTATTATGTAGGATTAGTTATTTTCTCTCTCTCTTTTTAAACGTGTGCCTTTTAAAAATATATTTTTTTATTGGTTTCAGAGAGGAAGGGAAAGGAAGTGATAGGAACATCAGTGATGAGCCCTAGCTGATTTGGCTCAGTGGATAGAGTGTTGGCCTGAAGACTGAAGGGTCTCGGGTTCTATTCCAGTCAAGGACACATGCCGGGGTTGTGGGCTCGATCCCCAGTAGCGGGTGTGCAGGAGGCAGCCAATCAATGATTCTTTCTTGTCATTTATGTTTCTACTAGAAGCCCGGTGCACAAAAATTTGTGCACTGGCAGTGGAGGGGGTCTCTCTCAGCCCAACCTGTGCCCTCTCACAGTCTGGGACCCCTTGGGAGATAACCACCTGCTGGCTTAGACCCGCTCCCCTGGTGGCAGATGGTACGCCCAGTCCCGTGGTGCCTGCCCTGTCTTCCCTGGTCGCACACGGCAGGCCCGGATCCTGTGCTGGGGCTGGCAGTGGCTGGGGATCGCACTGCCGTCTGCGCAGGGCAGCGCAGCGGGATCTGCCTGCAGTATGCAAATTTAATGGCCATCTTTGTTGGGTTAATTTGCATACTCTTCTGATTGGCTTGATGAGTGTAGCAAAGGTATGGTCAATTAGCATCTTTGTCTTTTATTAGTGTAGATCTTTCTCCCTCTCCCTTCCTCTTTGAAATCAATTAAAAAAATATATACATATGTGTGTATATATATATATATATATATATATATATATATATACACACTTTTTTTAAAAAAAAGAAACATCAATGATGAGAATTACTGATCAGATGCCTCTGCATGCCCCTTACTGGGAATCAAGCCTGCCACACCAGCTGGGCAATTCTATTTTCTTCATCAAGAACTCTTAACCATGCAGATATTGGATCTCCTTTTCTATCTTTTCTGCCATTTTTTCCGTAGTTCTTTTGTTCTTTTTCAGTTTGTTTTATATAATTTATAGCCTTTCTTGTTCCTGTATTTACAGTCATGTTTTATTTTGTTTTTTATTGTTTCTGGAATGGTGTTCATATCTAATTTCTCTTCCAGTTCTCTCCTTAGTTCTGATATGAAAATCTATTGTATTATACCCTCTATTATGTCACTTATTTGAACTCTTTTTTTGTTTGTTTTTACTGATTTTTTTTGGAGGGTAAAGGGGGGATATGAAGGGAAAGGGAGAGATAGAAACATTGATGAGAGAGAAACATCAACATTGATTGACTGCTTTCTGCATGGTCTCCGCTGAGGATTGATCCAGAAACCAGGGCATGTACCCTGACTGAGAATGGAACCAGTGACCTCTTGGTGCATGGGTCAATCGATGCTCAACCACTGAGCCACACACCACAGGCCAGGCTGAAATCTTATTTTTTTAAAGTGCGATAAAAGTGTGTTTTTAATTTTTTGAGCTATTGAAACTTTCTCCGAACTCTTCACATTTCCTTGGGAAATTCCTCTTGCAATATCCTCCTCTTTGTAGTATCTAGGTATAATTCTCATGCTGATTCTTTGATTAGGGCTAGCTGTCTGTTGAAGAATGAAACAGGGATGGGCAGGAGAGTGAGCTATGTAGTCTACAGCTTTACTTCTAAATTTTTTCATCTTCTACCAAAGATGGAGTTTCCTTTGCTCTTGGCATGCACTCCCCCCTTAGTCTTTGGCATTCAGGAAGTTGCTATGTTTGAAAGCAAACTGCATTGGGATCTAGGGATCATTGCTTTCCCTACCACCTCCTCCCTGTCTGGGACCTGGTGAGTAGACAGAAGACAGTAGACATGATACCTTAGCATGGTTTCTCCTGTTACACAGTACCATCGGAATCTCAGTCGGGAACATTCCCCAATTCCTCTGACTCAGTGTTCCTGACCAAAGTTGTTTGGGTTGGATTTTGACTCCCAATGTTTACTTTTAGAAAATCTGTTTTATCTCGTGGTACTTGTTTAATCATTTCACATAGCATTGGCAATGTGATTAATTGTGGCTATATGTATGTTGACTAAACTTGGGGACAGCATATTGTAGATTCAAATTTGGTTAAGTTTAGTTTTCATGTGTTTTTCATAAAAGTTACAAAATTTTTTTTTAATAGGTCTTAAAGGAAGCTAAAAAACCTATGGTGGTTTTAGGTAGTTCTGCGCTCCAAAGAAATGATGGGGCAGCGATTCTTGCAGCTGTTTCCAGCATTGCTCAAAAGATTCGGATGAGCAGTGGTGTTGCTGGTGATTGGAAAGTTATGAATATCCTACATAGGTATGTTGAGTATTGTTTTACATAATATAAAATTCAAGTAATTTTGTGTATAAGGGTGTTACATTGTCACATTTAGATTTACAAACAACTTAATATTGAACAACATTATCTTAGCTGGTATGAAATAGAAACCTTTATTTTCTTTGTGAGAAAAACCCAAGATAATAAAAAGTATTTTAAAATATCCAAATTTTCAGTTAAGTGCTGAGAAATCTTGAAAATCTGAATCAGTATAACTTGTTTCAAAAATTACAATGTCTTTGATTAAATGATGAAAATGTGAGCTAACTTACTGAGAATATATCTGAAGTTTTTTGGTGAGTATATTAACAATGCAAGTTTAAGACAGTTTCGAAAGAGAAAAAAGTGTATGAAATAAAAGTTTTCTTTATTTCACTATCTGTAGATAATTACTATTGCTATTTTGATGTACTCTTCTCTGGTCTTTTATTTTCCGTGTAAAATAATATAGTTGAAATCATACTATGCATACAATTTTGTGTCCTCATTTTGATTCTTATTACCAAATAAAAATTTCTTCCTGTTATTAGAAATAATTTAAAGAATATATTTTTATTGATTTCAGAGAGGAAGAGAGAGAGAGAAACATCAATGATTAGAGAGAATCATTGATTGACTGCCTCCACACTTCACACTGGGGTTTGAGCCCACACCTGGGCATGTGTCCTGATCAGTAATCAAACTGTGACCTCCTGGGTCATAGGTCAACACTCAACCACTGAGCCACACTAGCTGGGCACAACTTGCATTTTTAAGATAGGTTTGGCTATTCTGGGTCTTTTGCAGTCCTTATGAATTTTAGGATCAGTTGGTCAGTTTCTGCAAAGGATTCAGCTATGAATTTTTTTTAATCCTCACCAGAGAATATGTTTCCATAGATTGGAGAGAGAGAGAATTGGGAGAGGGAGAAAGAGAAACATCAATGTGAGAGAGAAACATCTATCTTTTTTAAAAGATTATTTTCTGCTTATAAGAGTTATATATGTTCACAGAAAAAAATTCCGCCGAAACCGGTTTGGCTCAGTGGACAGAGCGTCGGCTTGCGGACTGAAAGGTCCCAGGTTCGATTCCGGTTGAGGGCATGTGCCTGGGTTGCGGGCACATCCCCAGTAGGAGATGTACAGGAGGCAGCTGATCGATGTTTCTCTCTCATCGATGTTTCTGACTATCTGTCTCTCTCTCTCCCTTCCTCTCTGTAAAAAATCAATAAAATATATTAAAAAAAAAAAATTCCATAAAGACATACACCATTGTATTCATTATGTTTTCTCTGAATTACAGTTTTATGAGTGTGTTTAAATTTATCCCTTTTGGCTTTCAAAATCACCCATTTTTCTCTAATTTACTGTGTTTGGCTTATGTGTTTTATGGCTTAACTATATTGAATAAGAATCAACTTAAAACAATTGCAATTGGCAGAAAGCTTCCAAAATTATTTCATTAAATATTAGCTAAGGAAGAAACACAGTGTCCTAGACATCTTGTTTGTTTGTTTGTTTTTTAGCCATTCTTAAAAGTAAAAGATTATTGTTTCTGCTTTTGACATCTGTTTTAAATGGATTAAAAAGGTGAGGGATGGTTTAGGTATCACATTAAATTTTTTTTTAAACCTGAGGATATTTTCATTGATTTTCAGAGAGAGAGAAAGTGGGAGAGAGAGTGCAAAGCATCAATGTGAGAAAGAAATATTGATCAGTTGTCTTCCATTAACACCCTGACCAGCTGAGGATAGAAACGGCAACCTAGGAATGGAAGCCTTGACCTTTGACCTTTCGGTGTATGGAACAATGCTCCTACCAGCTGAGCCACACCGGCCAGGACTCATTTAATTTTTTATAGTGAAACATGGTACTTATGCTGAAAATTCCTAATTCTACAGGATTGCAAGCCAAGTAGCTGCTTTAGACCTTGGGTATAAGCCTGGGGTGGAAGCAATTCGAAAGAACCCTCCCAAAGTGTTATTTCTCCTCGGAGCAGATGGAGGTTGTATCACTCGACAGGATTTGCCAAAGGATTGTTTCATTATTTATCAAGGTAAGTAGCATCTGTGACACCAGAAACGGAAGAGAATAGTACACTGTGTATTGTAGAAACTGTATGGCAATATATTCAGTGGATTGAATATTTTCCATTCAGGAGTTTCCCCCACACACCCTCCCAATATTTTTAAAACCAAGTTAAAGGTTTTATTTGTTAAGAGGCCCGGTGCACAAAATTCGTGCACGGGGGGGGGGTGTCCCTCAGCCCAGCCTGCACCCTCTCCAATCCTGGATCCCTCTTGCAATCCAGAACCACTGGCTCCTGACTGCTCACCTGCTTGCTTGCCTATTGCCCCTAACTGCTCACCCCTGTCAGCCTGATTCCCCCTAACTGCTCTCCCCTCCTGGCCTGATCCCCCTAACTGCCTATCTGCTCTCCCTTCCTCTCCACACCCTTCAGAACCCCGGCGCAGGCTACTGAGAGCTCTCCGCCGTGCCCCTGCCCCTGCCCCTACCCCCGTCCTGATTGGTTGTTACGTGAAGGCGTCCTGGAAAATTTGCATATTCCTCTATTAGTATAGATAGTTGGTACTGCTATTAAGAATTATTACTTGATGTGATTTAATAACAGAATTAAACCTAAATGCTCCTAGTAATAGGAATGGTTAAATTCTGGTTTATTTATACAATGAGATATTATATAACATTAAAATTCAGCTTTTCAAAGAAACCATGTAAAAACGTTAAAAATCATGAGTCCTGTATTACAGGACTTTAATGCATCATATTTAATAGTGCTCCTTGGGCTTTTTTTTAAATATTTGACTCATTTTCTTGAACTCTCATTCATTGTATGAAATGAAATCAAATTTCCCTGGAATAAATAGAGTCCAGAGTTTTCTCGATATTTTACAAAGAAAAGTATTACATAATTTTCCACTTCATTTTACACATAAACACCGTAAATTTATAATAGGCTTTTCATGGAAGTAGTTTGTATCTTTAGTTTGATAAAGTTAAACCGAAATGCATAAACTCAAATTCTATAGTTTTATCCAGAGATAATTATTGATTATGGTTTGTTGTTGTTTGTTAAGTAATTTATTTTTTAACTTTTATTATTTTGAGAGAGAGATTTGCTGCTCTACTTATTTATGCATTCATTGGCTGATGCTTGTATGTGCCCTGACCAGGCTCAAACCCACAACCTTGGCATATGGGAATGACGCCCCAACCAACTGAGCTACCCGGCCAGGGTGATTGTGGTTTTGATATGCATGCTTCATACATTTTCCTATGCATATACAAGCATGTACACAAATGAAAAAGTTTATATGTTGTGCTATAATTCTTCATTTAATTTCTTCCCCCCCAACAGTTTGTTAAACTATTAGTGATTCATTATACTATTTTTTATAATTCTCTGTATATACCCTTTTCAGTGTTACTACTGTCTTATTCTTGTTGTACACTTTTTGTTTCTCCACCATTTCAGTCTACTTTACCAAATTTCACTAACATTCATATGAGCATTTTCACTTTATAATCATCAAGAGAAATAATTTACCTAGTTGTCACTATATATGTGTATGAGATACATATTTGTGTATTTGCAAACAATAATCTGGAAAGATACAATATCAAGTACTTTAACAGTAATTTTTTTTGGGAAGGAAGTTGAATTGTGGGCAAGGTCGGTTTTAATCTTTATTCCAGTGTTTCAGTATTGTATTGTTTTTATTTTTAAAACACTTTTATAATTTTAAAAATGTTTACTGTGTTCATGTAATAGTACCTAATCAGTTTTTTAAAATGTTGTTTGCCATTATCCATCTTTTCACAGGACATCACGGTGATGTTGGAGCTCCTATAGCTGATGTTATTCTCCCAGGCGCAGCTTACACAGAGAAGTCTGCTACTTATGTCAATACTGAGGGCCGAGCTCAGCAGACTAAAGTAGCAGTGACCCCTCCTGGCTTGGCGAGAGAAGACAGGAAAATTTTAAGAGCCCTCTCGGAGGTATTTATTCTTGGTTGCTTGACATGTTAGTTTGTCAGAATGGTTTTCAAAGTCAAGGAAGACCCAAGTCTGTAATGCAAAGATGATTTGAATTATCTCTACAGGGAAAATGTGTTTAAAAAATGGAAATTTGAAATTGGTATTTTAATTTTTGACTTGTCTTATATTTCTTTTAACTCTTTTTACTATAAAAAGAATCATGAGATTTAAAATAATGTAGTTGTTTATAAGCTGTATATAATCAATAACAAGCAGTCAGTCACCTTTAGCATAGCATTATCTCTTCAATCATTTATTTCATAATCAGTCTATTTTCTAAAGATAAATTACTAGTGTACTGACAGCTATTTATGGATTACCAGTGTTTTTTACAATTGTGTTCCCCTCTTACCCCCTTGCTTAATATACACACTAATGGACACCAGTAGATTTTCAGTAGTACTGTGTATTTCACCATAGTCACAGTTACAATCAGGGATGAGCAAAAATAGGTTTACAGTTGTATGTGCAACACAGCATTTATTCTAGGCCCGGGGCATGAAATTCGTGAACGGGTAGGGTCTCTAGGCCTGGCCGGAGATCAGGGCTGATTGGGGCCTTCCAGCTGCCTGTGAGGCCTTCCTTTGTTCCATGCCGCCCCCTGGTGGTCAGCACACGTCATAGTGAGCAATAGAACTCCCAGTCAAACTCCGGAGGGGACACTTTGCATATTAGCCTTATATAGAGAGAGAGATTATTATTTATTCATTATTGTATTTTTCATATAAACAGTTGTGAACCTACTTTTGCCCACCCATATAGTATTTGAAAATTTTAAGTATTAAAGCTTTATGTCAATTTTTGGGTCCTGATATGTTATAGATAGCAGGCATAACTCTTCCATATGATACTCTGGATCAAGTAAGGAACAGATTGGAAGAAGTCTCTCCTAATCTTGTTCGATATGATGATGTTGAAGGAGCTAATTATTTCCAGCAAGCAAGTGAGCTCTCCAAGGTAAAAACTTACTTATATGCAGTTTTCATAATAGTGTATCCTTCAGTGTAACAGTAGTACTTTTTAATACTATTATTAATCTCTTACTCCTCTTTTGCAGCTAGTGAACCAGCAACTACTTGCTGATCCTCTTGTTCCACCTCAGCTAACAATAAAAGACTTCTATATGACAGGTATGCAATTGTCAACATAACTGGCAAGTATGAAAGGTGGTAAGGAATAATTCAGCATTGTGATTACAACCTGTTAGTATTTAATATTTTTAATTTTTGAAGATTTTAAAACATCAGAACTGGTATAATTCATATTTTCTGATTTTACTGTAATTCCCTTTTCTAAAATGTAAGCAGAGTTTGAAAATGCAGGAAAAGTTAACAGATTTTAAATATAAAATTTTACTGTTGTATTTAGTATCACTATGTAGCAATTTAGGGAGAGTTTTTCTGTGAAAGTTTTCCTGAGAATTACAGAAGAATCAAAATACTTCAGTGGTGAAACGTGTTAAATGGTGCTTCTGATGGAAGGGGTTAGGAATGTTTTTAAGGAATGCAGACTAACTGAAACTTGTTTACTGCACATCTTACAACACTTGATATAACATCTAGCTTATGAGGTACTTGATAGATGATTTAAACATTTTTTTATATCTAAAAGCAGGTAGGAGTATATTTTAATTTTTTTGGTACAATTTATATTTAAGATTATTTTTAATAGGATGTTTAGTAATGTTATAAAAGTTGTATTCATTGTAGCCGAAACCGGTTTGGCTCAGTGGATAGAGCGTCGGCCTGCGGACTAAAAGGTCCCAGGTTCGATTCTGGTCAAGGGCATGTACCTGGGTTGCAGGCATATCCCCAGTAGGAGATGTGCAGGAGGCAGCTGATCGATGTTTCTCTCTCATCGATGTTTCTAACTCTCTATGTCTCTCCCTTCCTCTCTGTAAAAAATCAATAAAATATATTAAAAAAAAAAAAGTTGTATTCATTGTAGAATATATGCCTAAGCTAAAAATAGCAAGAAAAACTCACTATGACCCCACTACTCAGAAATAACTATATTTATTTTTTTTTTTAATATATTTTATTGATTTTTTACAGAGAGGAAGGGAGAGACATAGAGAGTTAGAAACATCGATGAGAGAGAAACATCGATCAGCTGCCTCCTGCACATCTCCTTCTGGGGATGTGCCCGCAACCCAGGCACATGCCCCTGACCGGAATCGAACCTGGGACCTTTCAGTCCGCAGGCCGACGCTCTATCCACTGAGCCAAACCGGTTTTGGCAACTATACTTATTTTTAACATTTTGGCCAATCACTCGGGGATATATACATATATTATTCTAACAAAAACAGATTATTTGGTTACTATGGGTTTTTTGTTTGCTTTTTATAGCTGTTGAAATGTAATTCATAGGCCATGAAATTTACCCATAAAGTGTACAATTGAATGCGTTTTAATACACATTGTTGTGTGACCTTTTTTCCAATTACAGTATATATTCACGTATTTTTCCAGAGTCTTTAATGCTTTTCTATAATATGTTTAATTGTTGCATACTGGCACATTGTTTGCTATATGTAATTATTTAATCATACCTAGGAATACTTATTAAAAGCATTTAGCTAATAAGGGGCTTATTCTCTGAATTTGTTGGTTGATCTCACAAAATTTACACATAGTTGCATAATTTTATATAGCCTTTTTTTTGTTGTTCCTGAATATGTGAAACAGAGTTTTACTATGTGCTTTTTTAAAGTTGTATTATCAAAGTCCAACTTTTTAAAATCTCTTTCAGATTCAATTAGCAGAGCCTCACAGACCATGGCCAAATGTGTTAAAGCTGTCACAGAGGGTGCCCAGGCAGTAGAGGAACCATCCATATGCTGAAACATCTACCAGTTTTGCTACAGATACTTAATGGACAACTATGTTGGAGTGATCTCTTAGAGGTTTCTCTCTTTAAAAAATAATCTGAATGATGTAATATTTAAGGTTCTATCATGCTTATTTGAAAAACAATATTGCAATCATCAAAGAACTTGGAGCTTCCAAGAATGTTTATGTATTGTGTGTAAACATTAAATAGCTTAATAAACATGTACACATGCTTTTTCATGTAAAAGCATTAATAGTCTTTGTGATGAATACAAAGAAAATCCTTAAAATATGAATTTTTGTTTATCTTTATAGGTCATTTATGTTTGTAAATGGGTTAAAGAAGCAAAGCTTCCATTAGGACCCCTTTTTTAATTTGTTTTGTTTTTTTGTTAATCCTCACCTGTTTTTTCCATTTATTTTTAGAGAGAGTGGGAGAGAAGGAGGGAGGAAGGGAGGGAGGGAGGAAGGGAGGGAGAAATATTGATGTAAGCGAGACACATCAATTGGTTGCCTTTGCACGAGCCCCACCTGGGGCCAGAATCGAACTTGTAACCCAGGTTTGTGCCCTTGACCGAGAATGAAACTCGTAACCCTTCAGTGTGCAGGCTGACACTCTAACCACTGAGCACACTGGCGAGGGCAGGACCCCCTTTTTTATTGTTAAAATAAAGATTTAAGCATTCTGTCAGAGTGGGTACATAGAAAAAATACATAATCATATACTGTATGTATCCTGGAAAATTATAATAACGATAGCTAATGGTTATTCAACTTGTTCTGTGTGCGAAGTAACCACTAAGCTTACATGTATTATCTTGTTTTGTCCTTGCTCTGACCCTATAAGGTAGTAGTATCTCATTTTACAGGTGAAGAAACTGAAGCCCAGGTAATATTAGGTAGCTTGCTCAAGGCCACAACAAAAAAGTCAGACTCAAGCTGAGGTCCGACTCCAAAATGTATTGTTCTTAACTGCTACACATAATTCCCTGCCATTGATGCATATTCTAAGAATTGGTATTGAGGAGCTTAATGGGTAACACATTTTTCTGTATTCTCTTGTACCTGTTTATATAATGTCATGGTGGTTATGTGACATTTTTCTTTGGATAATAGATTACACATACATACACCCACCGGGAATGAGGGAGGTCTGAAGAGATCTATAATGTAGGTCTTCATTGATGTTTCATATTCATTATATTAGTACCATGTATAGTATTAAGTCAGATAAATTTCCAGTAATAGAAAATAAACTAATAGCTTTCATAATTTTTAATTGTCAAAACACAAAGGAAAAATTTTACAGTTAATCTTGGAGGTAATCTAAAGCTATATTAAATTTTTTCAAAATTCACGTTCAGAATCCTTTTGTTTTATTATCCCTTTCTGCTTTCCTGATTATTCCTTTCTGCTTTTCTGATATAAACTCAATTCCATTGATTGTAAGGGAAAGTCATGTCTAATGTAAGCTCCAGATTGTATCTTTTAAAAGAAAAACATTTCTTCACTAAAGCTCAGAGTAATTAAGTAACTTGGTCAAGGTCAACCCAGTCAGTGAAATACTGCTATTACAATATCTCACCCAGGGTTGTGAAAATTAATTGTACAGAATTCTGCTTATTTTTAATAATGGATGGAATTTTTACCAGTCATTGTAAAACTCACTGTTTGTTGGATTCTAACCCTTAAAAAAGAGCAAAGCATAAAATGGTGCTGTCAGAAGAGGGGAGACTGTGTGCTCGTGATAGGAAAGGCAGTGAAGGGGAGTTAGAGCTGTTGATGTGCATGGAAGTGGATGCGTGGATTCTTTTGCCAACGTAAAGCTTTGGCTGATATAAACTGTCAGCCTTACTGCTACCCAAACAAATTACCCCACCACTAGTGAGGCTCCCAAGGACAGAGGAACTAAAGTTAATATGTAAATGTTAACATTGTCATTCATGACTACTGTTAAAATGTCATTAGCAAAGTCACCCATTACCAATGGTGTGGCTAAAAATTATGATTCATGCAGAAGTTAATGCTATACATAAATATGACACACTATTTTTTAGGTCACTTTATAAGGCTTCTTTTAGCATGCCTAGACCTTATGTTTGTGATTGACAACTTTTGGAAACAAGTAGACATGAAAAAGATATAAGGATCTGTTGGAACAAAAAATTGTGTATATACATATATAGTGACATTTTATGAAAATATGAAGATAGCTGATAATTCCCTAATAATTTTTAATAACCAGTATTTCAAACTACCTTAACAATTGCATAGTACTCTAATCAGTTTGCTTATTTAATTTAGCCCAAGAGACAAAAATGTTAGAAAACTGTGACTATACTTAGGGTCCATATTTTAAGAAAACAAGGATCTCAGAACCAAATACTCATTGCTTAATGTGTTTTCTTGTGGTTTTATACCACTGAAAAATTTTGAAGATTAAAGATAGAGACCTACCTATGACTGATTTGTCAAAATAACTTAAATGGAAAAGCAATACATTGGTATTGAAAAATATGGCAATAAAACCCAAAAACAAAAAGAAAAATATGGCAAATGTATGGTCTAGGATTAGATTATAATATTTAATTTTAAATTGGTATGTAAAGAGATCAGAAGATAACATTAATTTACTTCTCAGAAGCATATAATGTTGGATCTAAAAAGGACTAGAAAAATCTAGTCTTATACATGCATTTTGTAATTGTGAAAATGAAGGCCAAAGAGAATAAGGGTCAAATTGGAGGCAGGTTTTGTGGTTTTGTGATTTCTCAAAGCCTTAAATTCAACTCTGACATTTATTAAACATTTGCAGAGTATCTACTGTGTGGCAAGTATGATAGTAAGTACTAGGACTACAAAAAGAAATGCAGTTAAGTTTGTGCCTCAAGGAGCTAACCCTGTAATAAAAGGTATGTAAACATCAATTACACTAATGTCATAACAGTCTAATACAGGTATGTACATAATTCAGTGTTGGCCATGGCTGGACCTGACAAAATTTTTAAATTTACTGATACTCAGTGTTAGCCATTATTTAGAGACACAGTCATACACTGTGTATCCATCAAAATTTTAAATGTGCAGCCCTAACTGGTTTGGCTCAGTGGATAGGGCGTTGGCCTGCAGACTAAAGGGTCCCAGGTTTGATTCTGGTCAAAGGCATATACCTTAGTTACAGGCACATCCCCAATAGGGAGTGTGCAGGAGGCAGCTGATCGATGTTTCTTTCTCATCGATGTTTCTAACTCTCTATCCCTCTCCCCTCCTCTCTGTAAAAAATCAATAAAATATATTTTAAAAAGAATTTTAAATGTGCATTTCTTAGACCCAGGAATTCTACTTCCCAGGAATTAATCCTAAAGTTATATCAGCATGAGTTTGCAAAGACACATGGGTAAGAATGTACATTTACATCTTTTTGCTAGATGAATAAAAAATTTAAATGTCTAGCAATAGGAGACTGCTTAACATATTTTTAATATAATCATGAAATAAAATATTCCAATGTTAAAAAGAATGACCCCCCCCCCAAAAAGAATGAACCAGATCTTTACATGGTGATATGAAAAAAGCTCCAAGATATATTAAGAACTTTAAATGCACAGTACTAAATGCACAGTACTGTGTGTATATATATGTAAAGTTTCTCAGCAGATTAATAAAACTTAATTGTGGATACCTCTGGGTTCTTCAACTAATAGGAAAGCATAAAAAAAAAGTTTTACAGATGTATCATTTACACATTTGAAAGTTTTTACAAGAATATTGCTTTCAGCAGGGAGGGGGATTAAATGTTGCTTTCATAATTTTTAAAAACATTTTTTTAATGAAGAACATGTAGCAAAACATTTAAGTTGATGAAAACTGAAAAAGGCAGGATACAAAATTGTGTGTGTGCTGTGCGTGGCAGGCAGCCTCTGAGCCTGCCCCCGTGTCCCTGGCGGCTGGGATTCCATCCTTATGTAACCCCTCTCCTTGAGTACGGGCTGGTCTGACTGTGGCTTCTGTCTTGGACTCTCTCTGATTCTCTCCTCCCAGATCACCACCTGCATGTTGTGAGAACACTTAGGCAGCCTGAGGAGGAAGGCCATGGTAAGGAAGAGCCCTGTCAGCAACCAAGTGAGTGGACTGAGTCCTTTGGTCCCCAGTTGAGTTGAGATGACTGAAGCCTCAGCCAACAGCTTAACTGCAACCCTGTACATTTCTGAATTCTTTACACACAGAAACTGTAAGATGATAAATGTTGGGTTTAGCCACTATGTTTTGGGTTAGTTATTCACTAATAGACAACTAATATGTTATAACTTAACAAAAGCATAGGACAGGATGACCCATATCCAATGACTGATAACATGTGGGAGTATAAAGGCCATTTAGACCCAATGGGGGACAATTCTGAAGGGCTGTTTTAGCTCCTGAGCTCTCTGGGGGGTTGGCTGAGGCTGTCACTGGGTCTGCATTGCAATCCAGCTTTTAACTTTGCCACTCCTGCTTTCTTCCCCTCCCTTTAGGTGTTGATCCCTGGGAAACTCCTTTTAAATATTCTGAACTCTAAACTCTGCTGAGTCCGCTGCCTGGGGAAGCTAATCTGTGACAGCCAAACGCAATGTCTGTGGATCCCAGGTAGCTGCTCCAGTTATCACCGTCTCAGCCGAAAGGAGTGGAAGAGGGAGAGGAAGTGTGCCATTTAATGTTTTATTGACTTTATTGCATCATTTCCACTCACATCCCACAGGCAAGACTTATAACCACATTCCCCTGCACGAGAGGAGGTTAGGAAACAGCCTCTAACTAGCCAGCCATCTACCTAAAACACACAGAGATTCTAAAGGGGTTTTAGTTATCTTTTGCTGTGTAACAAACCACCCCAAAACTTAGTGGTGTAAAACAACAACCGTCGTCTTATATTCATGAGGTTCCCTGGGTTCAAAATACAGAAAGCACAGCAGAGATGTTTGGGGATGAGTAATAGCTGAGGACTGGAGCAACTGTGGGTGGAGGACTCAGTCTCCAGATGGCATCTTCACTCCCATGTTTGGCTCCTGGGCAGAATGTTGGGAAGACAGGTTCAGATGGGATTATCTTCTAGAGCATTTACTCGTGACCTCAGGGTAGTTGACTGACAGGGTGGTTTAGGGCTTCAGGAACAAGAGATTCCTAGAGACCTAGGAGAATGCTAAAGGCTTCTTACGACTGAACCTCAGAAGTTACATAAATAGCATCACTTCCTCTGTACTTTATTGGTCAGAGCCCACCCATATTCAAGGGGAGGAAACACACATCCCATCTTTTGATGGGAAGAGGGCCAAAGAATTAAACCACTACAAAGGTAGATATCGGGGGACAATTACTTCCTGCCAGAGGCCCTGTGTGATATGTACTGCAGTAATGAAGAGGAAGATACAGAGAAAAAAATACACCATAATTATAAAATGAAATTAATAATCTATAACTATTTTGTGATTTACTTACCACATAACCCAACTCTCTTGCTTTTATATCCAATATAGAGTTGGTAACTCCCCTATCATATATAGATAGAGCTAGGCCCTGGCTAGGTAGTTCAGTTAGACCATCGTCCAATACACCAAGCTTATGGACTCAATCCCCAGTCAGGGCTAATACAAAATGAACCAATGAACACATAAATAAGTGGAACAACAAATTGATGTTTCTCTCCTTTCTGCTCTCTTGAAAAAAAACAAAAAAAAAACAAACAAACAAACAAAAAACATGCTTTGAGGCCCTTTACTTTGTCTCAAATTCTTTAAGCTTCTAAATATAGCTCAAGAACCTTGGCACATTGGAACTGAAATGCTCTTCATGGTATTAAGGCTATATATAGGAGAAAATTAACTTAGTCTTTGTTAGGTTGCTTATAGATTATCCATCTTAGGTTGTTGTAGGTGGGTTACATACCAGGTCCAAATGAAGTAGTCTTCTTCATGTAACACATTTAGTATCAGTTTGATTACAGTAGTGGAGCCCAATGTCTTCTATTCCACTTCCACTTTACAGGATTTACCATCTTCAGCAGGACAAATGACCTCCCTGCCAGAGTGTACTATACATTATTAATATAAATTATTTTCTAAATTAAAAAAAGATTGTGATAAGCCACAAGATCAAAGTAGGACAGGAAACTGAACCTACTGAGGTCTTTACATTCTTCCAAGACTCGGGTTTTCCTCATGTTCCTAGGGGTAAGGTGACCTTGGCCCATTGTTCTAGAACAGAAGCATCTACTTTGCTGCTGGGAAATCCTGGGATAACTTTGGAAGTCTAAAAGGAGCAGTAAAGCATGACTAAATTCCATTAACCTCAACTTCCCCTGCCAAGAAGAATAAAGGCCAACATTTTTTTTGCCTTTTTTTTTTCTTCTAAGACTGGAAACAACCAGGTTTTTTAATTTATTTTATTATTTTTTTAATCCTCACCCAAGGATATTTTTTCATTGATTTTCAGAGAGAGTGGAAGAGAGGGAAAGATAGGCAGAAATATTAGTGTGAGAGAAACACATCAATTGGTTGCCTCCTGCATGTGCCCTGACCAGGAGCCTGCAACCGAAGTACATGCCCTTGACCGGAATCAAATCCGGGAACCTTCGGCTGCAGGCCCATGCTCTGTCCACTGAGTCAAACTGGCTAGGGCGCAACCAGGTTTTTATCTGAGGTGTAGTGTTGCAGGTGTAAAGTTAATAATAGAATAGATGCCTCCCCGTAGTTCCCAAAACCCAAACTTCAATTCCCATAAAGCATGAAGTGGATGTTTACTGTTTGCTTAGTAGAAGGAACCAAACAGCCACACCCTTTCATGGGATGGGTCTTGTTTTGCACTTGCAAACCCGGAGAGAGTGAGGAGGTGTATCCCTGGGCAATAGCATTCCCTTGGGAAATTAGAATTATTCGCAAAACTCCTGTGTGTAGCCATACTCTGACCTATAACCTCTCCTTGTTTATCCTACATTTCACTAGCCACCTGTGTGTGTCTATGTCTTCAAACCTTTTGTTCCTTTTGATGGGATGTGTTCCTTACTCCTTCCGCTCTATATCTCTATGGTTTGCCTCTAATGTTCTGTCATTTTCCTTTCACATCATTCCCATGTATACATAAGGTACATTCTCAACAGGTTCAAGTTTGTCATTGTCATCTCATATTCTGCATCTCTCCTTCATTGTGACTCAGTTTATAAAATATATTGCCCTTTGATAAAACTGGAGTTATTTTCATCCAAATCTAGAATATTAGGACAAGTAACTTGAAAGGGAGTGATTTTAGGAAAGTGTGCTACCCTGTAGAAATCTATTGATTGCCAGAAAAGATACCTAATCATTTTTAATAATATATTTGAGTCTTGAGAGTCCATATCTTATTCCACTGTGATCTTTTTTATTGGAATTGTTTCTTCTGTTCATGTTTTGTGGTTTAATTCATTAAGTCCCTATGCAAGAAAAGCAATTTTCAGAAGGAAAATGAAAAACCACCCTAAAGGGGGCAGAAAACTTTCTGCTAAGCGAGCCACCAAACAGACTATTAGGAGCTTCTATGCTTCCAATACAGTGACCTGTTATTTTCCTTAACGCTTTACAATTAAGGCTACAAATTGAGGGCTGTGCCTCTTCTATTCTCCCTGGGCAGTGCCCAACATGCTCTTAAATTTGAACATTCTGATATTAACTGGAATTAGGCCTGATCCTCAAGGTTGAGTAGAGCAAGCCAACTGCTCACCCTGGGAATAAGTTAATTTTTCTCAGGCACCAACCTACTGATTAGGGCACTGGGCAAGGAATTTTCCTAAATTGGCCTGGCTGCCCAGGAAGAGGTCATTCCTTTTCCCTCCCAGAGAGCAGGGCTGACTCACCCTCTGACTCAGCATGATTGCATACAATAAGCGGTGGAGAAATTAGTCTCTGCTAGAGTTTCTGGTGTAGTAAGGCATATCTATGCAGTTAGTGACCAAAAAGATGCCAGATCTCAATTTCCTATCAGGCTCATAATTCTTTCCCTGGTCCCTTTTCTCTCCTGAACCCACCACCAAACATACATCAAAAGTATTGGCTACTCTTTTCTCTCCTCACAGTTTATGTTGCTCCAGAGCTCCAGTGTGTGTGTATTTAAATTTAAATTTAGCTCCTCTCTAGCTAAGTTTTTTCTTGGGCATTGGAGAGAGACAAACTGAGGTAGCATCTGGTTGAGTACATAGAGCTCTCTTTTTAAAATAGTTGCCTAGTATTCTATTGTGTGCCTCTACCAAAATGTGTCCTAATCCCCCTAAAAAATAATGATTACCAAAATGTATTGAACATATACAATGGATTAGGCACTGTTCAAAATACTATCACAAGCCAATGAAGTAGACCCTGTTTTTAACTCTTTACAGATGGGTAGCTAAAAGCACAGAGGGATAATTTGTCCATAATCACACATCTAGTGAACTGTGGAGATGGGATTTTAATCCAGGCAATTCTTAACCACTATGCTATACCGCTTCCCTATTGATGGGATATTTAGGGCTTTCTCTAGATTTTTTTTACTCTTACAGATAATGCAATAATAAATATCCTTATACATTGTTATGACCAGATGTCAGGATCCCCAAAAGACCAACAAGGAGCCAACCGAGTCCGATGCAAAAGCAGAGAGTCTTTATTATTACAAACCCGGGTCTGGCTCCCAGCCTCTACCGACACAGCAGCGAGACGAGAGTGCCAGCCCCGTGGGAAAAAGGGGTTTAATAAGGGGGTTGGAGTGAGGGGAGGAGAGATGACTGTGGGCCCTGCCGATTGGCCAGGTGCAAGTCGGGTCTTGTTACACAGGATGTGGTCATATCTATGGCGCGCACGTCCCTTGATTGTCATTGGTTAGTTTAAAGAAATCCTGGGTGTGGCTAGCAGAGGCTTGGGCTTCTGGGAAGAAGCCTTGCCGAGCACATGGCTGCCCAAAAATGGAGGATCCAGGGTAAGATGGAGGGCGTAGTCCTCGCCCTTTCATACATAAATATTTGCATATTTTTCTAAGTATATCTGTAAGGACAAATTCCTTGAAATGACATTGTAGGGTCAGAGAGCAGCACATTTTTCTTGGGACAGAAAAGTTTCTTCTAATTTATCATTTGTTTTGAGGAGGTAGCATTTTATCAGAGACAACAAACTGTATTTTGACATATTTAAAATGTTACTAGCAAAACGACTAGAAAGCCATCTGAGTCCTTTACCAGATGAATAATTATCTAAGTGTCCTTTCCTCATATCATTTGTTATTTGATTAGGAGTAGACAGGTAAACTGGATGCAAAAGGGACCTGGGTCATGATAGTCCAGTGATTGATTTAAATAATTGTGTGTGTTTTTTTCATCAGCAAAGTACAGATTTTAAATACTATCTACTTTATTTACCACCAGTGGCTTTATAGGCACAAATATGAATGTATACATTGTTCATATGTATCATTAAGAACACTTACATGGCCCTGGCTGGTGTGGCACAGTGGTTGAGTGTTACTCCATGCACCAAAAGGTTGTAGGTTCAATTACTGGTCAGGGCACATAACCAGGTTGTAGGTTTGATTCCCAGTTGGGGTGTGAATAGGAGGCAACCAATCAATGTTTCTCACATCAATGTTTCTCTCTTTCCCTCTCTCTCTAGTCTTAGTGCACTTTCAGCAGGTAGGCTCATTATAGTAAATATTTTATGAATAAATTAATGAACAAAGATTTCAAGGCCACTCATTAATTTTACAAAGCTAAGACTATTGTCCTCTCTGAAAAAAGGAAAATAATTTTTAGCACTTTGTCTTATCCCTAAATATTTATTATTTATACTAGGGGCCCAGTGCACGAATTCATGCAACTAGAAAGGAACTGTGAGCCCGCCATGTTCTGTGCTCTTCCGCCTGCTGCCAATGCCCGCCATGATTGGCGCATGCCCCCTGGTGGTCAGTGCACATCATAGTGACCAGTTGTTCTGCCGTTCGGTCTATTTGCATATTAGCCTTTTATTATATAGGACTAGAGGCCCAGTGCACAAAAATTTGTGCACTCGGGGGGGAGGGGCGGTCCCTCAGCCTGGCCTGTGCCCTCTCGCAGTCTGGGACCCCTTGGGAGATAACGACCTGCTGGCTTAGGCCTGCTCCCGGGTGGCAGAGGGCAGGCCCAATCCCTAGGTGCAGCCCCAGGTCGGGATCAGAGCAGGGCTGGCTGGGGAGTTGGGGCGCCGGCCCCTGTCATGCATAGAGCAGGTTGATCGGGAGGTTGTGATGCCACCCTCAGTCACGCTCAGGGTAGGGCCGATTGGGGGGTTGGGGCACCACCCCGTCACACTCAAGGCAGGGTCAATGGGGAGGTTGCGGCGCCACCCCCCGTCACACAGAGCAGGGCCAATCAGGGGGTTGGGGCGCTGCCCATTCACACACAGAGCAGGGCCCATCAGGGGGGTTGGGGCTCCGTACCCCGTCACGCACAGACCAAGGCCAATCGGGGTTGGGGAGCTGCCCCCTGTCACGCACAGAGCAGGGCCGATAGGGGAGTTGGGGCACCGCCCCATCACACACAGAGCAGGGCGGATCAGGGGGTTGGGGCACCGCCCTCTATCACCCACAGACCAGGGCCGATCAGGGGGTTGGGGTGCCGCCACTCTCACACTCAGGGCAGGGCCAATGGGGAGGTTATGGCTCTACCCTGTCACACACAGAGCAGGGCCCGTGGGGGGGGGGGGGGGGGCGCCACACCCTGTCACACACAGAGCCACAGGGCGATCAGGGGGTTTGGGCGCTGCCCCCTGTCACGTTGATCCCGATGCTGGGAGGCATATTACCCTTTTACTATATAGGATAGAGGCCTGGTGCATGGGTGGGGGCCGGCTGGTTTGCCCTGAAGGGTGTCCTGGATCAGGGTGGGGGTCCCCACTGGGGTGCCTGGCCAGTCTGGGTGAGGGGCTGAGGGCTGTTTTCAGGTTGGCGGGTGACTGAAGCTCCCAACCGCTCTTTTTTTTCTTTTTTTCTTCTGGGCCAGCTTTAGCTCTGAGGCTCAGCTGCTGAAAGCAGGTATCTGGTTTGTTTCGGTTCTATAATCGAAACACTGTATCAACTCCAGCTCTGAGATCCCGGCTGGCTGAAAGCAGGTTTCTGGGGTTTTGTTTAGCTTCTATATTTGTAACAATGTTTCAAACTGCAAGCTCAGAGGCCCGCAGCGGCAGGCGGGGAACGTTGGAGTCCTCCATCACTGAAGCAAGCAAGCCTCATGTTAGCTTCAAGCTGCCTGGCTGCCTGCCGCCATCTTGGCTGGCAGTTAATTTGCATATTGCCCTAATTAGCCAATGGGAAGGGTAGCGGATGTACAGCTAATTACCATGATTCTCTTTTATTAGATAGGATATTTATTAGTGTATCATCTTTAGAACTATGTTTATATCACAGTATAAAGGTCTTGAAATTTGATCTCAGACAAGTTAGTAACTAAATCATCCAGAGCAAAGAATGTAAGGTTATTTAGTTTGTCAAATGTTGAGTAACTGTTTCCCTATAAATTTGGAAAATACAGAAATGTAGAAAAATAATATATTTATTGACTAGAAAACCTTTTCTAATACTATAGGGACTTGGCAAAAGTAGGTTTACAGTTCATATAGAAAAAGTCATGCAGGTTATGATTATTATAATAGTTTTATTAACTGTTTCCCATACTCATAACTGCAAACCAACTTTTGCCAAATCCTATATAATTTATTGGTCATTCAGGACATTATCTCCTATTTCTTTAAAGCTATTGATAAACAGCCTTATTTATGAAAATAATTTCTAAGTGATGAACAATTCAGTAGAAATCAGTCACATGTAGTCATATGTGTGCTGACAAAACTTACTTTCAAATTATAATATAAACTTATTTTGAATATACTTATATTTTATTGGACTATATCAATCACATTTCTATTTTATCCCCAACTTTCAATTACCTTGAATAATGCTCCTTCTTGTTGACGGCCATATTTCAGACTTGTACAAATGTGGACATAAATTGAATTCATTTTTCCTCTTTCTAACTTATCTAGATTCATAAATTTTTTAAACTGAATTGGGAAATATCTACGAACTTCAACATGAAAATAACTTAGACTTGAGTGTCCTAGAATAGAAAAAGTTACTTTTCCTTTTTTTAAAATATATTTTTTTATTGATTTCAGAGAGGAAGGGAGAGGGAGAGATGGAAGCATCAAAGATGAGAGTGAATCAATAACTGGCTGCCTCCTGCATGCCCCCTACTGTGGATTGAGCCTGCAACCCAAGCATGTGCCTGGACCGGGAATCAAACCCTGACCTCCTGGTTCACGGAGCAACACCAGCCAGGCAACTTACTCATTTACATGAATGAAACATGTAAGCACTCAAATGTACAAATAAAGCAAACATAAAAAACATTTTTTGTGATTAGTTATGAGTAAATGTATTTTCAAGAATCTGTCACCAGGCAGCCTAAATTTATTTACCCAAGAGTTTCTTTCCAGGATTTTTCTAAGAACTGGAAAAATAATACCGTTTTAGTCTGTTTGGGCTGCTATAACAAAATGCCAGGTGGCTTATAAACTGCAGAAATTTATACATACAGTGAACAAAACTTTTACAAACAGCCTAAATACTGCACAGATTAGTAAATAAAAATCCTTTTTTAAAAAAATTCTATTTTCACAGTTATGGGATTTCAAGCTCGTGGTGCCAGCATAGTCCAGTTCTGGTGAAGGCCCTCTTCTGGATTGTAGATGGCCATCTTTTTGTGTGTCTTCACTTGGTGGAAGGACCAGGGATCTCTAGGATCTCTTTCATAAAAATACTAATCCCATTCATGACAGCTCCAGCCTCATGACTTACGCATCTCCCAGAGATCCTACCTCTTAATACAATCACATTGGACATTAGGACTTCAATGTATGAATTTTGACAGGACACAAACTTTCAAATCATAGCAAATACCTAAATTGACAGCAGTCTTCAATTATGAGAAAATAATTGTCCATGGCAAAACAGATACAAGTAAAATAGTTCAACCTTGTTCTGAGTAATTTTGCTGAGAGCTACATTCGCCAAGTTGTGCCATCAAAATTAAAGAGATGATTTCAACAATGGCAGTGGTGAACTTGAGACTGCAATGTCTTGGGCTCTAGTTATTGTTATGTGCAATCAAAAGGACTTTGAACCGTGGCTAGATGGCTCAGATGGTTGGATTGTTGTCCTGTACACCACATGGTGGCAGGTTCAATTCCCTGTCATGGCACATACCTAGGTTGCAGGTTTGATCTCCAATTAAGGTGCATACGGAAGGCAACCAATGGATGTTTCTCACTATCTCTCTTCCTCTCTTTAAAAAAGAAAATCAATAAAAACTTATCCTTGGGTGAGAATTTTTTTAAAAAGGACTTTTATTTACTAATCTGTGCAGTATTTAAGCTGTTTGTAAAAGTTCAGTTCACTGTATGTATCAATCCATTGAGACTGTAGTTTTTCAGCTATATTCCAAAGTTGGGAAAAATTTGGGGCAATCATTATATCCCACACTATTTACTGAGTGTCAACACTGTGTGACATTGTACACACTGATTTGTGTGTTAAGGGAGAAAGCTCTGGAATCAGTTCTCCAGACTTAAATCCTAACTACCAATTACCAACTATATCATCTCTATTACTGTTACCTATTGAAATGGGGATGATGATGATAGTAACACCTTCCTCATCCTATATAATAAAAGGCTAATATGCAAATAGACCTAACAGTGGAACAACCCAAACAACCAATTGCTATGACATGCTCTGACCACCAAGGGGCGTGAGCGGAACATGGCAGGTGTTAGGTGCAGCGGTATGGTGGAGCAGGTGAGCGGGGGCGCCAGACCAAGGCGGGGCGCCAGTCGCTGTCATTGGGGCGAGCCTCTGGTGGTTACTGAATATTCTCTGTTCCTGTGCACTGCAGTCTCACCTGGTGCTCGCATCTGCTGTCGGTACTGGCCCTGCTGGTGCCAGAGCCGCTGCTCGCACCCACTGCCAGCGCCGGCCGTGCTTGCACCCGCAGCCAGCGCCAGAGCCGCTGCTCCTACCCACTGCTGGCACCCGGCGCCAGTCCCGATCACTCGGCACCATCAGCGGGTGCGAGCAGAGGCTGCCGGCCCTGATCACCCCTGAGGGCTTCTCTGCTTCCCCCTGCTCCTGTGGGGCAATCGGGGCAGCAGCTGCCACTCGCACCTGCTTACGGCGCTGGCCCCACTTGCACCCGCTGATGGTGCCGGCCCCAATTGCTCCGCACTGTCAGTGGGTGCAAGTGGGGCTGGCACCGTCAGCACGTAGGAGCGGCAGCAGTGGGAGCGGGGCTGCTGGCAGAGAGGGGACTGGGGCCCACTGCAGAAGGGACTGGGCAGGGGCGCAGAGGATGGGCTGAGATCCACCCCTGTGCCACTGCAGCCTCGTGGCCCATGGTTCCTTTCAAGGTGCACGAATTTGTGCACTGGATCCCTAGTAGAGTAAATTAACTTGTGTAAAGCACTGGGCATGTAGTAACTGCTTAATTTGTGTTGTTATTTCATCCTTCAAAAAGAAAGAGTGAAAATACAGACTTAGGAGCCCATTATTTACGATGCAACCAATCTATAGGTTAGTACTAGAATAGAAAGCATTAGCTTTTAATACTTTACATCCCAATTTTATTTCTAGTTAGCTAAAAGTAATAAGAATGGGGAGACCTTGGTTTTAGAAACAGCCTCCCAGACAGAAAAGTATTTAATATTAGATACTTGAATTACTCCCTGAAGTTAAGCTACTAAAAGCAATATTCCCATATTTTGAATCATGACTTATTATATATCTTACTGGTCACCACTACCTATTGCAGTGTCTTGCACAGATACTCAATAAACATTTGCTCAATAAATAAATGAATAAAAAGTACATGTACAATTATAGCCAAGAGAAAGAACATTTTATATATATTGGCTTTGGCAATGTAATTCCCAACCAGCAAAGTGAATACAGGTTATATAAACTGAGCTGTTTGGACAGCAAAGTAATGCATCATGGGAAATTACAATCATTGCTTTTACAACTGGGCATGATCCTGTGAAATATGTGCTGTTGGTGACAAACAAAATGAAGGAGGAGGACAGACAGATGGATCAACAGAAGTTCTTCACTGTTTCTGGAGGACAATCAAAATCAATGTTCTACTAAGACATGATTACTGACATTTACTTTTATGAAGGATTTAGACAAATGTGCAAATAGATTGCAATTTTTTAAAAAGTGACTTACTGGGCTAAGAAAAAGTAAAGAGACCCACTATTAAAGGAATATTTCCAAATATATTCACATGGTAGGTAGAATAATGGCCCCGAAACATGTCCATGTCCTAATCCCTTGAACCTGTGAATATGTTACTTCACATGGCAAAAGGATTTTGTAGACACAATTAAGTTAATGATCTTGAGATAAGGAGATTATTCTGGATTATCTGTGTGGTACAATGTAATCAGGAAGATTCTAATAAGACCGAGTCAGGACAAGAGTCAGAGGAAATTAGCTGCTTGCTTTAAAGAGAGTAGGAAGGGATCATGAGTCAAAAAGGCAGGTAACTTCTAAAAGCTGGAAAATACTAGAAACAGATTATGTCCTGGAGCCTCCAGTAGGAAAGCAGACCTGCTGATACCTTAATTATTTGCCCAGCAAAACCCATTTCAGACTTATCTGCAGAACTATAAGATAATAAATTTGTGTTTTAGGCCACTAAATTTGTGGTACTTTGTAGGACAACAAGTCGAAATGAATACATTCATTAATCTGTACCTAACCTACAGAGACACGAATTTGTAGCCAATACAAACTGAAATTTACTTCTAGTTTTCTGGGATTAAAATGAGTTATCCTTGGAAAAGTGATTTAGTTTGGGTTTGGGTCAGGAAAAAATACAAATGACTCTAGAGCAGTGGTTCTCAACCTTGGCTGCACATTAGAATCACCTGGGAATCTTTTTAAAATCCTGATTTCTGGGCCTCATCCTCTGGAAAATGTTTCTTTGTTATGGGGTGGGGCCACAACATTAGTAACAAAGAAACAGAATTTCCGGAGGATGAGGCCCAGAAATCAGGACTTTAAAAAGATTTCCAGGTGATTCTAATGTGCAGCCAAGGTTGAGAACCACTGCTCTAGAGCAATGCAAATAACCAGGCCAAACTGAAACTGGACTTAATACAGCAAATAAATTGACCTTAATTTGGCTCTTTAATAAAACTTGAGGGTGATTTTAGGGGGGTAATTGTGTTTCAATAGACTCTATAATACACAACTGTGAATATTAGACTCTAATTAATTGTCTTCAAAGTTTTACTTTTCACCTATACATTGAACTGGATCCTGAATTTATCTACTTTTCTTAAATATTTGGCTACAACCCTCCAAACTAATGTTTCATTTTTCTCCCGTCCTTTGACTTGGAATTTTTAAGAACGAAAACTTTTTCCTTCCACCCAGACCATTTGTCCTAATTCTAACACCCAGTGCTGTTCCACCACCTACAACAGTTCAGTTTGGGAAAAGGCATGTAGTGTACTCACAGGTCATTAATGTCCAGGCATGAGGATGGCACCTGGAGCACAAGCGTGAGGGAGGTTCAACATGATGGAACTGCTGAGATGGTCAAAGAATGCATGCAAGAACAAAAAAAAAGGGGAAAAGGGTACTTGGGAAGAACTATACTTAGAGGCAGATTAAAGAGAGCTCAGGTGCCACAACAATAATGGAAACCAACGGGAAGGAAAAGATTTGAGGAATAGGAAAAGGGAAATAAATGCAAGGGCTGGGTTTGTAAATCACGTAAACACACAAAGTAAAAAGCAGCATGAGCTCAACTGGGGAAGTACAATTTAACCTAAGGAACAGAAAGCATGAACCTTATACCTCTGAAAACAAACAACACACGAATGAATCGAGAGCATCTTATGATGTCAGAAAGTGAAGTTCTCAAAAAGGATGGGGCATGTCAAAAGGGCACAGAAGCTAACCTGAAAGAACTCACACTGGCCAGAGCTAATGATAGCATTGGATTGTAACTTCCCAAATAAAATATACTGTATACCTATGAGTTTGCAATGAATTAATCAAAAATAAATAAGTGGGCAGTGGACAGTTCCATTGATGAAAGTTAAAATTAGTAAGTGAAAGTTTGAGGAGAAATAGAACATTTGCATAGTTCAAATTATCTCCACATATGTATCTCTCCATATATGTACTCTTTTTTGTTTGTTTTTTTGAGAACGGAAGAAAAAGGGAGAGAGGGAAGGAGAGAGAGAAAAATATATGAGAGAGAAACATTGACTGTTTGTCTTGGACCCCAACTGGGGATCAAACCCAAAACCTGGGTACGTGCCCTGACTGGGAATCGAACCTGCCACCTTTTGGTGCACAGGATAATGCTCCAACCGAGACACACCAGCCAGGGCTCTGCCCCGATATATTTTAAAATTATAAATGGAAAATCACAACTTTACTGAGGGTAAACCCAGAAGACACCAGCTTAATCAATCAGGTTAGTATCACTAGTGTGGAAGGCAGAGCTCCATGATGACTGCTCCCTCCCCCTTTTGTCCCCACCTTTGCTATATGTGCCTTTCATAATCAGTGAGCATGATTGATTTCAAGCCTGAGATTAGGTACATTAGGTGACACAGCTGACTTTGAGAAAGATAACTGGTTTGGGCTGACCTAATCGTATGAGCCTTTTAAAATCTGGGTCTAGAAGTCAGAGATTAAAACTGTGAGAGGGATCATACAGGAGGGCAATTCTCCTGCTGCCCTTGGAGATGAAGGGGCCACAGGGCAAGACCTGGAGCAGGGGTCCTCAAACTACGGCCCGCGGGCCACATGCAAATACAAATATTGTATTTGTTCCCATTTTGTTTTTTCACTTTAAAATAAGATATGTGCAGTGTGCATAGGAATTTGTTCAGTTTTTTTTTTAAACTATAGTCAGGCCCTCCAACGGTCTGAGGGACAGTGAACTGGCCCCCTGTTTAAAAAGTTTGAGGACCCCTGACCTGGAGAGTGGCTCTAGGAACTGAGAGTGATCTCCAGCTGCAACCAGCAAAACTGTTCAGTCTTATAACCAAGAAACTGCACTTTGCCAACAACCTGAACGAGCTGGGGAGAGGAAGACCAGATAAGGTGCAGCCGTCCGACACCTTGATTTTGGCCTTGTGAGACCCTGAAGAGAGCCCAGCCATACTTTGCCTGGACTTCACACCTCCAGAAACTGTAAGTGGGTATTTATGGTGCCGGGTCTGTAGTGGTTTGTTACGGCAGAAGTAGAAAACTACTCAACTCATCATAACACATCTACATCACGTCCTCCCTGATAGGGTGCTCTGAAAAGGACACATCACATCTAAAATTTCCTTGCCAAAAATACAGTACCTCACCTAATCATGAGAAGATATCAGTCAAATCTGAATTGAGAGACAGTCTATAAAATAACTGACCAGAACTCTTCAAAGGGACGGAGGTCATAAAGATAGGAAAGACAGTGCCTGGAGCAGAAAAGGGACATTAGTGGTAAGCTGGTGAAACCCGAGTCTGTAGTTGAGTTAACAAGAACAAAAATTACAACAAAACACACCTCAAGTTACTTCTCTCTAAAATTGGGCTCGTCTATGTAATCTTGAGCAATTCACTTGCTAGAACTTGTTTTTCCAATTGTTAGGTAACACGAAAAGTATGTAATGTGTTTTAAGAGTCTGCTGAAATAGTAAGTTACGCTGCTTACTGTTTTTCTTTTAATTCCAATTTTTTTTCCCTTTAAGATAGCTTAATTTTGGAAGAGGTGGAGTATTTTAGAAGACTTGGTTGCTTCACAATTGTAAGCATTTTGATGCAATAGTATAAATTAATGAAAATAAATACTATTGATGGATGCAATCCAAAAATGAAAATTTGGACAATTTACTACATTGTGGGAACTTTTTGTGGTTGTTGCTTTGATGTTTGCATTAAAAAAAAAAAAATCCCATTCGAGGATGTGTTTTATTGATTTTTAGAGAGAGGGAAGGGAGAGAGAAAGATCAGTGTGAGAGAGAAACATGGATTGTTTGCCTTTGGTACGCACCCTGATCGCAGATGGAATCCGAAACCCAGGTATGTGCCCTGACTGGGAATAAAACCTGAAACTTTCTGGTGTACAGGATGATGCTTCAACCAACTGAACCACCCAGCCAGTGCAGATGTTTGCTTTTTACTTTTATTTAAAACTAGAGGCCCAGTGCACGAATTCGTGCATGGGTGGGGTCCGGCCAGCCTGCCCCAATCAGGGCCAATCAGTCCAGGCCAGCTGAGGGGAGGGGATGAGGGAAGTTGGCCGGCTCTGCCCCAGATCGGGGTTGGGGGGACCAATTGGGGGCAGGGTCGGTGGGGGAGAGGCTATGGGTGGTTGGCCGGCCAGCCCCATGCCCTGGTCAAACTCCTAGTCGAACTCTTGGTTGAGGGGACAATTTGCATATTAGGCTTTTATTATATAGGATTAAGGAGTTAGCGTGTGAAACTATAAATATACAAAATCAACAGCTTGAAAGAATAAACATTTCAGAAGTTTTCTGAACCGAAGTCAAGATAGAAGCAAAAACGAACTCAGTAACACACTATTTGAACAGATTGATTCAGACAAGACAAACTCCCTTCCATTAGGTAAAAAGGATAAAGGGCCTGCCTGGATTTACATGAGCTAAGACTCCTATATAATAAAAGCCTAATATGCAAACTGTCCCCTCAGGTGGTCATTTGACCAGGAGTTCAACTGCTTGCTATGACATGTGCTGATCACCAGGGGGCGGTGTGGAACATGACGGGCATCCGCAATGTGGCGCTGGCAGCGGGAGGCAGTGGAGGCACCGCTGGCCCTGATGGGCCCTGATGAGAGCGGGACCACAGCAGGATGGTTGAGCAGGTGAGCGGGCAGTGCCAGGCCACAGCGGGGTGCCAGGCAGGGCTGCGGGGCTGCAAGGCTGGGGCATGAGCTGGGGCTGCGAACCTGGGGGCACAAGCTGGGGCCCAATCATCGCAGGCCACCACGAGTGATCCCACCTGTACACGAATTCGTGCACCTGGCCTCTAGTGGTATCCTAAGTCTCTTTCACTATAATTTTTTTCTTAGTTTCATTTCAGAGAAATAGACACATACCATTGGGATTGAATAATAATATATCACATCATCAGTGATTATTGTATGAAATACTCTGACTTGCTACTCGTACATTTGGGTAACAATTCTTCTCTCCTTGTACCATAGAGAAACACAGCGCTTGCCATCCAGCTCAAGGCTGGCATAACGGCCTCCTTTGAGGTTAATGTTAACATCATTCTGGACAGAGCAACAGGAAGCATCTGTGTAGCTTACCACAAACCGAGATGGTCCATTCTTTCCCCATTTAAAGTAGAAATTCTGTTGGTATTAAATTACTTAATTGCTCTTGCTTTATACATTTAAACATTTAAATATATAAAACACCATTGTAGTAATCTCTGAGAAAACAGAAATGATTGATGACTATTTAAATACTTTAGTTCTTCCCAGTTGGTCAATATTGATTCTCCCTCCCCCCACCTCTATAACTGAAAGAACTTGTACTATGAAAGCTATTCCTGCACATCTTTTGTTCTATGTTCTAGAACCATCTACAATGACAGCAAAACTCAGGGAACAATGTTAGTCAATTAACAGCTGCCAAGTTACCTTGAAGAGCCGATGGTATAATTGATCATGTCCAACAAAATGGGGGGGATAATTAAATAGGAGAGGATGCTTTTTGAATAATTAAATAGCAGAAGATCCTTTTTGCTTAAGTACAAATAATGGTTCTTTATTGCTGTTATATCTGTTTGAACTTTTAGGCTTGGCTTTCAAAGTCCTCTTAATTGGTCCTTACCCTACTTCCTTAGTTCCTACCATTTCTCAACAAACAACCCCTGTTGTACTGTAGAGAAGGCATGCTTACTCCTGCTTTACCTTATGGTATATCCTCTACCCAGATAAATAAAAGTCCTCCCCATTTAGATTCAACAAATACTGACATAGTATCTCCTATGTGCCAAGACTATACTAGAGATTGTCATGCATTTTCTTGAATGTACACAAGCACTCTCACTGGTTTTTAGGAGCAAAAGAAACTCAGAGCTCTGAGAGCAACCCATAGTCATTTGCTTAACAAGTTGGGGCCTTGGTCTCCTCCAACCCACAGCAACCTTCCCTCTCTCTGCCCTTCTTTTCCCTTCTATGATCCCTTGCTTGTTCTTTGAGGGCTTCCTGATGTTATTTATCTTTGCAACTAGATCAGTGGTTCTCAACCTTCCTAATGCTGCGACCCTTTAATACAGTTCCTCATGTTGTGGTGATCCCCAACCATAAAATGATTTTCGTTGCTACTTCATAACTTTAATTTTGCTACTGTTATGAATCGTAATGTAAATATCTGATATGCAGGATGGTCTTAGGCGACCCCTGTGAAAGGGTCATTTGACCGCCAAAGGGGTCGCGACCCACAGGTTGAGAACCGCTGAACTAGATGGTAAGCTCCCTGTGCACAACTGTGTATTATATGTATATATTTTTACTTCCCTACCCCACAGAGCCTAACTCAATACTGTGCCCAGGGAGCACTCAAGAAATACTTCACTGAGAGAAGGCTAGCCACTTTGGGCCGAGTCTCCTATTTTCAACTTTGCAACATAATTCTGTCTTTGAATTAAGTTCTATATGGTCCGAACTTGTTGTGTGAAAAAATACTTTCTTTTAATCTTAAATACCTCACTTGAGATTCAAGTTATCTTTGACTTACAGGTCAATTTAATTCATGTTCAGCTGGTCTACTTCCTTAGTTGACTTTAATCACAACCCTGTTGATTTTATTTTTCCAAGCAGAGAAGTCCTATGTTTTCTTTCATTCTTTTGACCACACAATGGCTCCTTCGTGTCTCTGAGATCTGGCAAGCTAAATTGCATGGACAAGCTGCATTTTGATGAGATTACCTATCCAGTGTCACATGTTCTCATCAGCCAACAAATCTGCTACAGACATGTTTAGTTTGGCCAGCAGTTAAAAAAAAGAAAAGAAAAAAAGGAAACAATATTTTTAAGCCCAATGCTCTCAAGTTCCTCTCTCCCCCCATCATTTTTATGGTCATCAGCCAGGCCAGTTCAGACCTTTATCTTATGCCTACACTGGAAATCCAATGAGGACAGGGAATGTCTTACTGACTACTTAACCACCACAAGATGCTACAAATTTCAGCCTTATAACATATAGTGAAGTATTCACATTTTTTGTCCCAACCCACCAAAATAGACATATACACATACGGAACTGGGAAGAGCTGTTTCATGAAATAATGCTTTGACCACAACTTTGGATATTTTCTATTCTACATCATTCTATTCTTTTAAATTTTTTATTGATTGATTTGAGGGAAACACTGATTTGTTGTTCCACTTATTTATGCATTCAATGGTTGATTCTTGTATGCGCTCTGGCCAGGGATCAAACCTGCAACCTTGGCTGTTGGGACTATGCTCCAACCAACTGAACTACCTGGCCAGGGCCCTATTCTTTTTACTAGGTCATAAGCTGCTAAATTGATTTCTTAAGTTCCCTGTTTCAAACACACTATGCCACAGAGTTCAGGTAAGGTCTTTTGCTATTGTATCACCAAGTACCCTGGATAAGAAGACACCTGTAATCATTTTGTTAGAGCCAAGTGCTAGGGAAATGCCTAGCAGTCTGGCACACATGTCAGTGAATAAATGCTTGTGGTTTTGTTAGCTGAGCCTGTTCTTACTGTGAAAATATGTAGTTCGATTGTATTTTTAAAAGTTACGTTTTCATGTACTCAAGAGCACCAATAACTTTAATCAAAAAGAGAAATATCACATAAATCATGCAAGAAAATAGTAAATATGAAGGTAGATTTCTAATTAATTTGATATTTGTTCTTCAATACTTTAATAATTGATCCTATAGCAAGGCCCTTTTCAGTTTTCTAATTAAAGTCCTACTTTGATCAAAAGCATTCTTTGAATTCAGTGAAGACAGAAATAGAAATTGACAGTTATGGAGTGACTGTTATATATCAGATATTATACTACATATGGTCCTACAAATCATCTTATTCAAGCAATTGTATTAAGAACGGGGGCAATGAGGTTTGAGAAGGCTGGGGAACTTGCCCGTCTGTACAGCTAGTAAATAAATATTAGCTCTGAGATATACACGTGGTTTCCTGATTTACGCCCCACACTTTGTTTACTGCCTGACACTGCATTTTAAAACAATAAACTAGTACCTGTCCTATAATGTTAGTTGGAAGTATTACACATGTCAGTAATCTACTATTCCCTTTGTGGGACGACTCTTTTTGGAGATTTTTGATAACTCTTTATATGCCTGGTCAAAAAAAGCCTTCTTCAATACCTCATATTGAAATTTAAATGCATTTCCTTCTTTAGAATGGCCAATGAAGGAGGCCTTAACTGGTCCCAATATTCTCCTGTTGTGTGTTCTATATATACTCTTCCTGTACCTTCACTTTATAATTTTTAAGACTGTGATTGAATCTGAATCAGGATATCAAAAGCTCAGCTACACTTAAAATTCTTTGTTGCAGATTTTCAATTATCTGGATATTAAAAAATATCTGGGGGGAAAATCAGTAGCCTGTTTCTGTTTTAATGAAAATAGTTGTTATGCCATAATCATAGTCTTCTTTCACCTTTTTCTATGTTGAATTCAACTTGTGACTAATACTTAGTTCACTGTCTTGGTACTGTTTAAAAACAAAACAAAACAATACTCCCTGACCTTGAGCCATACTGCCTGTAAGGTATTCATTGGCAGTCAACCAAAGAGAGCAGCTGGAGATCCTGCCTTGTGCCTTACATGCACTATGCTGTTTAATCCTCACAACAACACAATGAGATCTGTACTATTATTATTCCTGTTTTTACAAATGAGGAAACTAAGAGGTTAAGTAGCTGGCCCAGGGTCATGGTACCAAGAAAAATGGTGGAGCCAAGTTTCTAAACCAGATGGCTTTGACTGGAGATTGAGCTCTTAACCACTGTGCCTCTCTTGCATAAGAGGAACACAGGGAAGCAATGCCCCCGGCCCTACAAAACAACGCAAGGTATTAAAGTAAGAATAAGGTCACTAGAATCAGGTTGGCATCAGAACACTTCAGGGACAAGATTTTGAGCAAGGCATCAAAGCAGGGTGGGATTTAATTGGCCCAGCTGAAAGCTGGGGCATCATGATAGACAAGAATGGCCAGGGCTTGTTGAGTGGGTAAGAAACAGCATCACGCCGAAACCGGTTTGGCTCAGAGGATAGAGCGTCGGCCTGCGGACTGAAGGGTCCCGGGTTCGATTCCGGTCGGGGGCATGTGCCTGGGTTGTGGGCACATCCCCAGTGGGAGATGTGCAGGAGGCAGCTGATCGATGTTTCTAACTCTCTGTCTCTCTCCCTTCCTCTCTGTAAAAAATCAATAAAATATATTTTAAAAAGAAAAAAAAAAGAAAAAAAAGAAACAGCATCAGCCTAATGGACAAGGGTGGGTAATTTTTAATAGATTCTTATCTACTTCAGTCTCCTCATTTCCTTCTGGTTTTTCTTAAGAATAAAACAGCCTGGCCAGTGTGGCTCAGTGGTTGAGCATCGACCTATGAACCAGGAGGTCACGGTTCAATTCCCAGTCAGGACAAAGGCCGAGGTTGTGGGCTCCATCCCCAGTAGGGGGGGTGCAGGAGGCAGCCAATTAATGATTCTTTCTCATCACTGATGTTTCTATCTCTCTTTCTCTTCCCTCTTCTCCGAAATCAATAAAAATATATTTTTTAAAAAGATTAAACAAAATGCAAATACCAACTGTAACATAATATAGCAACCAGATATGCATAAAATAGAAACACCAATGTATTCAATTAAGGTAAATAATACAATTTTTAGTTACTGACTGAGGTCTTTTTCTCCTTCCTGGTGTACTATAACTGGCCTCCCCATTTTATATCTGATAATTTTCCTTACCTGAATTTAAATCAAACTGTTTGAATTGTGTTAATAGTTATTCCTTATTTTGATTGAATGAGAAGATTTTCTTCTTTTCCCAACCTTACTATTGACTTCTGGAAGTCTGTAATGAATATATGGCAAATACGTTATAGTACAGGAAGCCCAAACTTATTAATGGGCTGTGTTCCAGTAAATTAGTTGTTTGGAAACTGGAATTTATTTTCCCATGGAAATAGTGGCTAAGTTCCCGGAGGACCTATAAAAGCTTGCTTCACCAGGAATGTGACAGAAATGAACGCTGTCACCTTTGTGTTGCACTCTGCCTATTATTCTGGGGCTCTATGGATTTCTCTTCTTACTACAATGTGTTAGCTAACCACCTCTTGGGACACAGATTTTTTCATTATAAATTATGGAAAAAGCTATCACTTATAATTCTACCCAGATCCAATCTTTAATACTGCTTCAGGGTGTTTCTTTCCACTAATCATTACTTAAAACATGACTTCAGGTGGAAAGTTGTTTTCCTTAGCCGACAATCAGGAGTCAGAAGAGTGGCCCAAGAATGCTCATAGCCTACCCAGTGGTTGGCAAACTGCGGCTCGCGAGCCACGTGCGGCTCTTTGGCACCCTGAGTGTGGTTCTTCCACAAAATACCACGTGCGGGCGCACATGTACAGTGCGATTGAAACTTCGTGGCCCATGTGCAGAAGTCGATATTTTGTGGAAGAGCCACACTCAAGGGGCCAAAGAGCCGCATGTGGCTCGCGAGCCGCAGTTTGCCAACCACTGGGTAGGCTATGACATCACCTTCTCTGCCTGCACCAGGAGGAGAAGGCAGTGAAATGGCACCAGGGACATGTCTTGCCCCTGCTGCTGCCCGTGACCATCTGGTACCTAGGGGTATCTTTTGGCCTATGTGGGGATTTAAAAATAAAAGACTTTCTTGGTTTCTAACTTGGCATCAGGTAATAGTCCCCAGGTTTTAGTGCCTGCCCCATGTTAGAACTTGGGGGATTACCCGATCATGTGTGTTTTGACTATAGTTGAATCCATATTACAGAAAATTCACACTTAAATAATCTGAAGCTACGATGTGGATATCTGCCAAATACGCTTGTCTCAGAAGCATTTCCTTGCAGGGCACAGTAACCACAATAAAACCAAAACCTTTGTTTTAGATAGAAACATTACCAGCAAATGTTTCCAAAGCAGAAATACTTAAAGTGAAAAAAAATTTGTCTATGGCCATCATAGCAGTGTGGTTTTTAAAAACTTTAGCTTCTACACACATTTCACTTCTAACTTTTTTACCTCGTTGGGAATTTTTTTACACTAGCGAGGGATTCTTTGCATGACTTTTGAGTCTGCCTTTAGAAATGTCAGAAAAAGCATTTGTATAACTAGCGAAGGTTTATATTTACAACCCTAGTCCTCCAAAAGACAAGCAAAACCCCCACTGAATTTGTACAGCCATGTCTGCTGTCAGTGTCTTTTTTAAACACTTGGTGATGTGTCAGTAAACATTTGCCATAAAGACAGTGCATTTCAATTGAAAAATACATTTTTTTTTTTTTTTGCATCCTCAAAACAATGGATAGACTTAGATATTAGACTTCATCAAGATGAAATAGGCCACTGGTTGGGACTAACGAACGAAGAGGGTTCCAGCTGCTGGGTGCTCAGTTTGTTCTTGGCAAAGAACACACGGCAGGAATTTAGCATTTCCAGGCACCTTGGAGAGCCTAGAGCGGGAGGAAGTTTTGAAATCTTACTGGAAAGCTTTAGAGCCAAGTAGGTCTACACTACTTGAAAGTGAAGACAGTTATCTCAACTGTGTTTAAAAGGAGAAAGAGAAAGGAGGAGGAAAGAAAGAAAAAATAATACTCTTGGGGGAATCAAATGAGAGCACATGCATAAAAGTGCCCAGTGAGGTTACCAAGATGCATTAGCTCCTCAATAACGTTAGCCAAATTTGAGTACTGGGAATTTTATTGGGCAAACAGGATTATTTAAGCTCAATTATGTCAGTAGTTTTGTTAGCACCTGCAGCTTCTAGGAATTATAGAGACATCGTACCTGCAATGAGTTCAATTACCAACTGAAATACACACTGACCAATCAAATTCACCAATCCTATATAATAAAGAGCTAATATGCTAATTAGACCGGTAGATGAACGGACCTTCTGACCAGTGTGGGGAGGAGGGGCCTGCAGCAGCTGGAGCTGCTAGGAGGGCTGAGCCCCTTGCACGAATTTCCTGCATCAGTCCTCTAGTATTGCAAATGAAGTGGGATTTCTTTCTCGGTTGGGTTATAATTCCTTAAGTCTTGGCTACTTAGCTCAGATGGTGGATAAACATTATGGACCACAACCATGTACAAGTCAAGCTTTATAAAGAGAAAGACATTGAAACGCTAAGATTATGTACGATATCCCTATCCCCGATACACATCATATAAACAAGTTTATTGGTCACTAGATAGATTGCATAAATGGGTGCAGCCAGCACAAACACATGTAAATTTCCTAAAAAAATTCAAAGCATTATCTATAAAGTCACGTCATGTTCAAGGAACAAGTTGTTCAAAACACGTTTTTCAAGACCCTTAGAGTTCTACGTTAGGAGAAGTAATTTCCTTGTTATGACAAATATGTTTGATCTCCAAATGCTTAAAAGATTTGTAAGTTGAACAGAACTTCACAACCCAAGTTTCCAAGATGATAAAACTCAGTTAATTTTAATTACTTTAGATTTTCCTACCAGAGAAAGAAAAAAAACCCCACAAAAGAACACCTCAACTATTCAGCTACACTGGCATTAGGGGGGAAAACTTAGATGATAAAGATGGGGGTCAACATGAAAATACCACGATACATGCATTACTTGAACTTACTTTAAAATTCTAAATTTGTGAGCTCAAAACATAAACATGTTGAAGTGGAGTCATCAGTTATTTCTTAATGCACTGTAATAAATTTAAAATGCAAGAGATTCAAGGCAGTCAGATTACAAATCAATTCCCATTAGGTTAGTCAACATGTGTCAGAAAAATAACTAAGTATAAGACTCCCCATGACCTGTAGAACAAACCAAATGATCCTCTGGTTATTTTCTAAGATTCTCCTCTTTCTCACAAACATAGGAAAGTATCTCTGCAATTCACTCTCCCCCGTCAGAGTTCTATGGGAAGTGTTGCAAGTGGGCATCACCTTCCTCTCTCACCACTGCGCTAGCTATACCTCGGCTCCCGGGAACTCGGATGCTATTCATCTAAGCTTTGCTAATTAAAAAAAAGATTGATGACATCCACCATCCACCGAAACACATTAAAAGTAATTTATACAGCCCGGCAGCACACTGGAAGTCCTGAGCAGACATTTCAACTCCAACAAAAAGACACCGCTCGCTTCTGTGACACAACAGAAAGTGGACAGCAACATGTGTCATGCACCCAAGATTTACGCCTTACCAAAAATAAATAAATAAATAAATAAATCTAAATAAATTAAACATTTTTTTTAAATGCCTAGCGATAATGAATTCTTCATAAGTCATTCTACTTAAAACCTAAAGCTGGTCATCAGAATCTATTTCCAGTTTTACAGTAACCTTTCTTCCTGGCAAGGCCATAACAGAATGAGGTTTCCAGGAACGTGGTCACTTACACCACAGCTGCACCTGACCGCTGGTGATCTCTGCCTTGGTGCGCACGTGGGGTTTGCACATCTGCATCCTGCCTTCCTGGACCGTCCGTCAGGTTCTACTTACGTGGCTTTGGGAAAAGGAGACAAAACACCCCTTTGCAATCAATCGCCTTTCGGCAATCCCAGTTTTGGAGGGAGCGATAGACAACACAACATTTTCCATATCACACAGAGAAACAACTCTCTCCATAAAAACATATAAATACACAGACTGACAAATAGAGACCAGGTGGCCTCGAAGTCCCTTGAAGTACCCATGTATCGACGGACCACCAGACACTGACCTCAGATCTGTAACGGAGGGGAAGAAAAAAAAAAAAAAACCATGATGAGCCTGAAAAAAATAAAATAAAAATAAAAAAATGTAACCTACCACCGTCACCGACACGGAAAACAGAACACAATCACCACCGGGAACCCGGGGTCCTGTCAAGATCTCTCTCCACCAGAAGATGCAGGCGCACTGCCCCCCGGGTGCCCAGGAGCGCGTCTCTCGAGCAGCAGCTCCCCCCGTCGCGGGCCCGCTCTGCCCCCGGGCGCCGGCGTGGACGGCCGGGGGGCGCCTTCCCCCCGAGATGAGAAGTCGGAATCGGTGCTCTCTCGGGCGCGGGTGCGCTCGTCCCCCCGGCCCCCCTTCCCCGGCCGCCAAGATGGTAGGAAAGTTGTCGTTTCGGGGGCCGGGAGCGCGGTCTGGTGCTATGTCCTCGCGGTGCCGATAGTGGTGCTGTAGGAGGCTGCCGCCTCTCGTAGCGCAGCCGGCAGCCCTGCCTCCTGGCTGGAGAGGACATTCAGGGATTTCCCCTTCATGATCGCCGGCCCCGGGAGCACTTTTCAGTTTCCAAAATAAAAATATGATCCTCGCCCCTCTCGCCTGACAGGGACAGGCTCGCGCCGGAGCCCAGGGGGGAGCGGCAGCAGCGCCGCCGAGCTTCCGCGTCCATCGCCAGCGCCTCGCACTCGCATCCGTCAGCCGGGCCGAGGAAACGGGGGGGAAGGAGGGGGGAAAAAAGCAGCTGAAAGGTAAGCAGAGGCGGCCCCAGGCCCGGCCCACATCCCCGGGCTCCCGTAGGGCGGCGGGCTGGGCCGCGCGGGCAGGGCGGGCGGCGAGCGCGCGTACGTGAGGCCGGGGCTTGGCCGGCCCGCGCCGGGCCCGGGACGGAGAATGAAAGGGTGAGGGGGGCCGGCGCCGGGGCGGCGGGGCAGGGGGCCGGGGGGTCTGGGGGGGTGCCCGCGGGCGGGGACGGCGGGGGGCGGACCGGGTCCCGCGGGGCCGGAGCGGAGCGAGCGGCGCGGCCTGCGGGCCGGGGTGGGGTGCGGGGCGGGGGTGCCGGCTAGGCCTCGGGCCGGCGGGCCCCGCGGCGACCGCGCCCTGCCCCGCACCCGGGCTCCCCGCGCCCCGGCGGGTCCCCGCGGCCTCCGGGCGGGACGGCGGCGCTGTGGGGCCGGGACCGGCGCCGGCCGGAGCCCCCCGTGGGCGGCTAGGCCCGGGCGGCCGGGACGGGGCGCTGGGGCCTAGGAGTGGGGAGCGGCGCCCCCCTCCCCCGGCCCCCCGCCGGCGCCCCCGCCCCCGCCCCCACCCGGGGAGCGCGCGGTGTGCTCGGCCCCCTCCTCCGCGCCCGCGGCCTGGCGGGGCGGGGCGGGCGGCCTGGCGGGCGTGGGGTGGGGTGGCGGGGCGGCGAGGAGTCAGGTGCAGCCGCGGCCCGGAAAGTTTCCTTTTAGGCCCGAATGGGGGGCGGCCCTCCTCGCGGGGAGCCCTGACGCTAGCGCTCGCGACCCCCGCGGGAGCGGGGAGAGCTCGCGGCGATTTGGAAACTCTGGGCCAGTTCCCGTCGGCGAAGGTACTGCGCCCCGCGCCCCACCCCGCGCCCCGCGCGCCCCGCCGGGCGGCCGCCTCCAGCCCAGCCCCGGGCGCCCGGCGCGTGAGGGCCTCGCCGCCCCGTTCGGAAAAGTTTCCCGAGGATTTTCCCGGCTCCGTCGTGAGCGCCGGGGCCGGGGCGCCGGGGCGGGAGGCGGTGAGTTCAGGTGGGCTTGCTGTGGGCGCGGGCGGGACCCCGGACACCCGGGCGGGTACTTGGCGATCTGGCAGCCCCCCCCCCCCGCACACACACCCCCTTGCACCCCGGATTCCTTCGGGTCTGCGGCCCCGCGGGAGGGCGTGGGCGGCGAGGACCCCGTCGAGGAGCGGGGCTGGGTTTCTGCCGCCGCCCCCGGAGGTGGGAGTTTCCCGTCCTGTGTGGTCACTGTCCGGGGAGCCGAACACGTGAACAGCCGGGGGGGGGGGGCTGGTTGTCAGCACGCGTGGGAGCAGGAGAAACGGGGAGGTAGGGGAGGTGGGCAGGGCACCTCTGCAACCCGGCGCGGGGATCCGCAGGGGTTTATTCGGAGAACTGTTTGCATTCAGGGGATCCCTCCTGTCTGACCCCAGCGATAGGAAAGTGGGGGTTTTAAGGGCATTTGCGATCGCTGCAGCTCGCAGGGGTCTGCGGGAGAGCCCTCGGGGAACGCAGCCTCGCCGATACCGGGCTTTCTCCTCTTTCTTTCCGTTTAAACGGGTTCAGTGTTAGCTGTATTTTGGTGCCCTGGGCTTTGAAAGGGTTTAGTTGTTGTTTGTTTGTTTGTCTTTTAGTTGAAAACTTACATTCCCAAATCTAGATGTCCTGGTTTTCTGGGATGGGATGCTTCCTGTGCTGCACTTAGCCGCCTTCTGGGGGTTCTTTGGTATGGAAGTTGGGATGCTAATGCCCCCTGCCCCCCTCGGCCCGCCTCCGGGATGGGCAGGTGGGGAGAGGTGCTTTTTCCTCTTTTCGTTTGTTCCTCCCTCCCCCCACCCCCCATCCCCACCTCCTGCCCTTTGTGGTGGACCCAGGGCAGGATGCTGGGTGGGTGGGTGCGCGTGTGCGTCCTGCCGGGTGTCGGGCTGGAGTTGGCTGGCAGGGGGGTGCCACCTTCTGACCACCCGCCCCCAGAGCACTGGTACCCGGGAGAAGGGGCCGCGCAGAGCAGGGGATGGATGGCCCAGGACCTGGGCAGGCGGACTTCTGTCAGGATGGAAGTGTGAGGCTCTCCTGTGAGTCCTACCGTGTCCTTTCCTTTTGTCTGCCTAGAATAAAACTACTTCTGTTTTTTCCACAGCGATACACATCCAGCCATTTAGCATTGTTCTTAAGAAAGGCGTGATATTCGAGATGATATGGATTGCGTACAAGACATGCAAATTACATTTAATGGTTGTTTAACTTTATTGATTAATTGAAATTGCTTATTGACTTGGACGTTTTTATGTACTTGTGTACCCAAAATGGTTACTTCTGTTGTAGTTTGGCCTTTTCAGAGCATATTGGTTGGAAGAAATCACTCAATGAGCCTCTTAGCACAACATTTTAAGGTTTTAAAAAAAAGCCCCTTTGCCTCATAATCCAATATTTGAAAGATATAGGTTTAACTTCACATTCCTAAGCTTTAAAAAACTATATGGACAAATCCCAAAAGTTTTGTACTTTTTCTACCCTGTTCCAAAATATGTTAATTTCTTAATTGCCTCAAGGACTACTTTATTCCTGAAGAAATGGTGGGGTTTATTTTCAAAAGCTACATTTTATTTGAAACGAATAAGAGACTTCAGGGCAAATACGGAATTAATTTTAAATTGCTAAGGTGAGATACTTTTTTACTCTTAAATATTTCCAAAAATAAATATTTATTTTGATTTATAAATCTGAAAGGATCAATTTTTCTTTCCTCTGGAAGATTGTAGAAGGAAATTTGAATACCACACCCCCAACTATTTTTCTCAGCAAATCATGTCACTGCTGTTCTTAGAGAAATGAAATTTTGATTTTGATGGATTTTAAAACTTGTAAGTCATTAAGTCATTAAAAAAAAAAAAGCTGATCCATTCATTCTTATCTGAGATGTTCCCCCAGGGTGAGCAGCTCTCACTATCCAGGTTGGGAACAATAGTTATGGATATTGAGAGGCCATTTATTTCTGGATACAATCAACAGTCCCTTGGTCTTGTAGCCCAGGCTCCCCTCCACACACACTTAGAAACTTGTAAGCAATAGGTAGATAGGTGAGAATGGGTTGGAAGCAGCAAATTGTCCCCAAAAGCAGATACTCCACTGCGTATACAATGGAGTCACATCCAAGCCCATTTAATTTATGCTAATGTAACTCTGTTTGTCCCAGAGCTCTGACTGTAATGCTGATTTTAGACAATACTTCTGGCTATTTTGAGACACGTGTAAAGATACTCTGCACTAAAACTTCAAATTAAAATCTACAGCCTCTCTTTTCCCTCCTTGCACTAAAGATGCCAGGCTACTAGGTTCTGATGGTTTTTAAGACAGCTCTTCAGTTCAAAAAATTTTTCTTCAGTTCATTTTTATGTGTAGCATGACATCCCACAGTCAGACAGAAATTTGGACTGGGCTTTGGGTTCTCATCGCAGCGCTTCCAGTGGTTGGGTTTGTTCATCTGTAAAATAGAAATACCTTTTTTTGAGGTAAGGATTAGATGAGATAGCCCATGTGCTTGGCTCTTAGCTGGTGCTCTTTAAATATTAATTCCTGAGCCCACCTTACCTTTCTGTTAGCGCCATCTAAAAACCGTTTCTCTTATTTGTTTGCTTTTTTTCTGGCTAAAAGTAATAAATTCTCATATTCATTCCACTCAGATTTACCCCAGGAGATAACCATTGTTAACATGTTGTGTTTTGTTTTGTGTGATTGTGTGTGCATACAACATAAACATAATCTTAGGATTTTCCATTTAACAGTGTTGTGTAGTTTTTTGTTGGTTAAAGCTTGGGCTCTGGAGTTAAACTGGCCTTGAATCCTACCTTTGTGATTTGGACAAATTACTTAATCTCATTCTCAGTTTTTTCATCTGTGAGAGAAGGTGATGATAATACCTTCTTCATAGGGTTGCTGTGATGATTAAATGAGGAATTGCACAGAAAGCCCTTCGAGTGGTGCCTGGTGCAGGACCTTTAGCTAGCGTTTTCCTCTAAAGAGTTTCAATACTTTCCATGTGATTTTTTTTTCAGTCTGAATGAGTTCTTGATTCAGTATATATACTAATAATACTAGTGCGTATTGAGTGCAAATAGAATGTTATCATTACCTTCATGGGGCAAATAAATATTTTTGTGCCAGGAGAAAATTAGCAGTATATTCATAGAAACTTTCCGCAGCTTGATGTTAGGTAGTCTGCTTTTGAATTCTGAGAGTTGCCAAAAAGGTGGGTTTACTTTTACTTCCAGCTCTTCCTCCAAAACTCTTGCAGTTATCTGCCTGCCCTCTGGGTGTGTGTGACCTCACCTTGGGAGGGTGGGGTGTTGAGGTGGTGGTAGGGGTTGTTGGAGCCCCCGCTGTTTCATTCATTTAACTGTAACAGTGGGCCCTGTAATACAAAGACACACTCTCTGCCCTTGAGGAGTTTTTAGTCTAGTGGAGAAGGAAAAACCGCTGACTTATACAACCGTGGATGATAAGGGATAGGTTCTCCCGGAGGCCTGGAGGCAGGAAAGCTATTTATTCTGGCTGCCCTGGGGCAACCCTTAAAGTAAGGACTTTCCAGGGGTGTTTCTGTGCTAAGCAAATGGGAAGTTTTAGGAAGGCACTTCTGAGGGTGGGACCTGAAGGTATGAATAAATGCCGGAGGACACGAAAGTATCCTGTGTTGCAAATTGTAGGAAGAGCAATAAATAGTGCAAGAGGGAGAAGTCAGCCTGGCCGGATCCTAAGGAGTGGATGTTTGAATTCCTTTTACAATTATAAGCAGACCTTGAAGCCTTTGGCTTAATAAGTTATTCGAGTTTTAGAGAATTTGAGTTGTACAAAGGGTGGAATAAATGAGGGCAAGACTGGAATTAGATCCAGCGCTGCTGAGAAGAGATTGAAGGTTTGAACTATGGCGGTGGCAATGGCGCCAGAGATGGAGAGAAGTGGCGAGGTTACCAAGGTAAAGTGGCTGCCTAGGTTGAACCGGATGTAGATTTGGGAATCATCCTTGTATAGATAACAGCTGGAGGGTAGAAGTAGAAAAATTTGGCTTAGTCAGTGGTTCATAGTCTTTTTTGAAAATCTGACGAACTTTACGGACTCCTGTCCAGAAAAATGCATTTATTCGCATTAACAGTTTGTACATTTGGTTTGAAATCTGGGATAATAACCTAACCTTGGTAGATGTAGAGTAGAAATGAAAATGAAAGCTTGTACAAGTGTCTTGACTCACACTTCTTGTGTGTTTGTGTGTGACTTTATCACTGCCATTTCATAGATGAGGGGACAGATTTATAAAATAAATTTCTCAAGGTAATACTGTTGTAGGTGGCAGGAATGGCACAGGGTGTTGACCTATGGGGTCAGACTGGACCTGGGTTCAGCAACCTTGGTACTCGAGTTCTTAGCAACAAAAAGCCAAGACATCACAGATGTAGAAAAAGTGATTCCTAGAAGAAATGGGCTTAGGAAACAAGTTATAGAGGTAAAGGAAGGGCCCTTGGAGCTTAAGGGTGGAGATTTTAGGGGAAGTCCCAGGAGGAGATCTCAATAGAATATTCTGCAGCTTTCCAGGTGTGTCCTTTCAGGGATGCGGTCTCCACGGCACCTGGGCAGGGGGTCAGTCAGTGCAGCTGGTCCTGATATCAGCTGTGGCTGGTTTTGTTGCTTTTCTGGGCCTGGAGCTGAAATACAACTGAGGCCTAGATGTTATCTTTAATAGGGAGGAAAGGTCAGGGGTCCAAACCGCATGACCAGCAATTTGCTAGGGGAGGAAAGGTCATCCTGAGGGCAAGGTCCCACCCTACAGTTTGTCCTTTGCGAGGCACCCAGGGCTGTCCACCCTGGTGACATGGCCATGGTCCTTGCTCTGCATCAGGTCTAACTGCCTACCACAGTACATCTTGTATTTTAACGGCTTTAATGAGCTGCTGACATGAAAACGATTAGAATATTTTGTGGGACTATTTGGAATTTTATCTTCTTTTGGAAATTGGAAGATCTAGAAACTCTGGGTCTGCTTTTTATTTTTTTTACTTTTTATTGCATCAGTTTACTGGAACTGGTTTGAGTCCGTCCCCTGGAGATGAGCAAAGTTTGCCACCGTCTGCCCCTGGCCCACCCTGGTGGCCCATGTAAGGTATTTCATCCTGCATCCCTGTACAAAACAAGGCAGAGAGGATCTTGGGGAACATTGACGCTTGAGTGTGGGGGCAAGAGAAACTAAGTCACTGACTGAGCAGCCAGAAAGATTTTCAAGAAAGAGAAAGTGGTCAGCAGAGTCAGATGCTACAGAGAGGTCAAGTGAGAGGATGGAACTGTGTATGTGGAGTGTAGCAACAAAGAGGCCGTTAGTTTCAGATTCGTAGAACAAGAGAACTTTGAGGATTATAGCTACAACTTTTTTCTTCTTGTCCTGCAATATAGGGTTTCCATAACAATTGAGAGTGACTGGCATGGACAGGAACTCAGAAGGCATTTGTTGTAAAGGATGATTTATTTACTGGAACTAATAATGCTGTAGCCAAGTCAAGCACTGCTCTACTAGTTATTTCCATCACAAGAACAGTAGATAGATGCTGTATAGAAGATAGACATTATTTTTAGTATTAGATTTTTAATATGGATTATAGGGAAGAATTCTCAGTGGATTCTGTTAGCATAGCCCCGAAAGGGTGGGAGGGCCTGACTTAATGGAGAGTTACACTGTACCATTCAGAAAACCACTAGCAGCTGGAGAAGGCATTTTAGCTCTGCAGATTGTAGATTAAAATGATAATACTAATAAACTACTGTTTACAGCTTCTAATAGTTAACATTAAGTGATTACTGTGTGCTTGGTACCATGCTAAGTATGGTTCATGAAATGCCTAATTTAATTCTAAACAACTCAATGACTATTGTAATCACGCTTTACATACGAGAAAACTGAAACCTAAATTACTTGCCCAAAGTCATAGACCTAGTAATTAGGAGAACCAGAACTGAGTGCCATCTCTGATACCCACTAGAGCCAATAAGTGCTCTCAACATCTGCAAAAACTCTCCTTTACCTTTCTGATAAATCAGGTAAGGAACTCAACTACTTGTAAAGGCCATTTAAATTCAAGTTCATAATGCAAACTTATTTGTCCAGTGCAGTTTGGCATATAATAGACGTTCAATAAGCATTTATTTGATTTATTTAAAAATATTTAGTTTGAACTTTATACTGAATATTGTTCATATTTTTGGGTGATAGGATGTTTTTCTTCCCATCAGTTGATTTTCATTATTTCTAATTTTACTGCTTTTCACATTAGTATGTGGGATGTTAGTTTTTTTAAAAAATTAATATACTTATCTGTTTAGTATTTTATTACATTTTTTGCTCTATAAAGTTGAATTAAAAGTCTTTATAAAAAGCTTAAAATGTGGGAGGTAGGGAAGCTTTTTTAAAGACTTGAAAGTGACTCTGGGGTAAGTAACTATTCATTTCTATTAAATATATTTTAAAAAAAACCTAACATTCTGAGAATTTAGGTCCATGCTGGATTAAGAAAATGGTAAGGTGTGTTGGAGGTCTAGGCTGTTAAAAGGGGTAGAATATAAAATTACAGATGGCAATTAGGGGAAAATGCTGTGGCGGTGAAATGAACATGCTTCTGAAACCTGAGACTCAAAAGAACAGTCATGACGTATAGAGATCCCACATGGAGGTGGTGCAGCAGCAGTCCCAAAGAGAGTAATGTTCATATTTTTTGTCAAATTGGTTTATGGTTGCTGTTGGAAGACTGAAAGGGCTATAGGTGCTTTTGTTATAAGCTTACATTTCTTACTTTTGTCCCCTGCTAATGTCTCTGTATTTGCAAGATGAAAGAAATTATAGAAATGAATTGTTTCATTTTCCAGTTAAACTCAGCATATAATATCAAGGAGGATTGTGGGTTTTTTTGTTTGTTTGTTTGTTTTTAATATTTAACACCTAACCATATTTTCTACTCTTGAATTTTGGTAACATTTCCATTCTCATATGCAAATGTACACGCACCAGTTAAACATTAGGGTATGTTTAACATGGAGGTATTCTTTCTGTGAGACTATTCTCAATATAGTTGTTTTTGCTTTTGATAATAATTTAATAAGGGTTTCTATTCTGCTGCCACTCTAAAGTGCTTAATTATCTGCATTCTTCTCCTTAAGGGAGCATAAATCTGTTATATTCTAAGCAAATTATTTCCATGGTTGGAGAAAATATCTACTTATAGTTGTCTGGTTAGGATATTTTTCCCTCCTCTTTTAAGATAGTTAGCATGTGTTAAAAGGTAGAGCTTAGCTATAGCATTTCTTTATGGATTAGAGATATGGTAGTATTTAAATATTAGGGTCTATAAGACATTTGATTAAGATCATTTATAATGTTTCTCCTCTCTTTATATTTTACAAGGTGTGTCAAAGAGTGAAGGCCATGTGAACTTCACCTTTGGTGGAGTAATGGTAAAGAACTTGAGTTGTGGGAAGCTGGATATAAAGAATGAAAAAAATGTAGGGTCTTTTTCCTGAGAGCTGCCTTACTGATTTTGTCATAATGTCTTCTTTAATTAAAAAAGGAAAAACCTATTAGAGGAATAGTTGTTTCCAGTTTATAGACAAAGTGATTTTGATATTAAATAATACTCACTTAGAAAAGTTAGATTTCCAAGCAGAGGGCCATTTTCCCCAAACATTCTTTCGTTTTATGGTATTTAAAGTGAGTGAGTTCATGAGGGAATTGAAAGTTTAAGTATAAAGATTAAGTTGAGCTTTTAAAAGAGGGATTTGAAAATAGAGAAACCAGATGATTGTTCAAAAGTAAGATGCAAAGAATGATATAAAGTTGGCTTTTAGTAGGACTTTAAAACATTAAAAATCAGAGAAAAAATTAAAAGAAATTAAAAACATTAAAAATGAAACACATAGGAAGAAAAATTAATCACAGATGTAAAAATATTAAGATGGCAGAGGAGTTGTTTATAAGAGGTGAAATTAAACACCTTTTTGTAATGGCATGGGGATGATTAGCGGAGCTTCCTTCCCACCTAGTGGCAAATGCTGAAAAGGGGCAATTGGATAGATTACTGAATTCTTAGCATTAGAAGGACATTGACTTGGCAGATTTTAATACATTCTTATATATATTTTTGTTTTAAAAATACATTTTAAAATATGTTTTCATTTAATTTAGAGGAAGGGAAAGGGAGAGAGAGCTAGAAACATCAATGATGAGAGAGAATCATTGATTGGCTGCCTCCTGCACGCCCCCTATTGGAGATCAAGTCCCCACCCCAGGCATGTGCCCTGACTGGAATTGAACTGTGACCTTCTGGTTCATAGGTCAACACTCAACCCCTGAGCCATGCTGGCTGGCCTCTAAAGTAGTTTCTAGTCCTTAAATATAAAGACATTATTAGGTCAAAATGGGGGGTGGGGGGGTGGGGGGAGGGAATCAAGCCCTGTATAAAATAAAGAGGCTGGCCTTAGGCATTTTCATTCTAGAAGATATGGAAAAAAATATACAAATTTCGTAGACAAAAAAGTATCTGACCCCAGAATTTTATGTCCAGGTAAGCTATAGTTTAAGTATATTGTTTAATTGACGTATATTTCCAGACAGAAAAACCATGGCTGAGATTCCATAAATCAGCTTTGGGTGGGGGTGGGGGTGGAGGGGAAGGGGAGATAGAGAAGAGAGTTGACTATGTTTAAACCATTGAATCAGAGATGAATTAAAAATTAAATGGATTAGTGAGTAGCATGGAATAAATTTAAATGTAGAACCAACATTAAAATGTTATAAACTTCCTGGCTGGTGTTGCTCAGTGGTTGAGCATGAACCTATGAACCAGGAGGTCATGGTTTGATTCCTGGTCAGGGCACATGCCCAGGTTGTGGGTTTGGCTTTCAAGCTCGATCCCCAGTTGGGGTGTGCAGGAGGCAGCTGATCAATGATTCTCTCTCATCATTGAGGTTTCTTTCTATCTCTCCCTCTTCCTTCCTCTCTGAAATCAATAAAGGATATATTGAAAAAAAGAAAAAAAGTTATAAACTATGGCAATGTAGAAATCATAATACAAGGAAAAAATACTGCTTTGGGATGTGTGGTTTAGGAAATTTTTCTCATAACATGAGGTCAATCATGATAATGCTAAGTAGACTAATTTTCTTAGTCTGCAGTAAAAAAAATGTTATCTTAAGGACAAAGACTAAATCTTCCAAGAAAATAGGCTATATAATGAAACATGTAATAAAAAGAATCAAGAGCTAAAAGCAATGCAAAAAATCCTTGCATGATAAAAGGCTAATATGCAAATTGTCCCCTCGGGAGTTTGACCAACTGGGAGTTTGACCGCTCGCTGTGATGTGTGCTGACCACCAGGGGGCAGCGTGGAATGAAGGAAGGCCCCGATTGGCCCTGATCACTGGCCAGGCCTACGGACCTTACCTGTGCACAATTTCGTGCACTGGGCCTCTAGTAAAATAATAAAATTAAGATGAAATATTTTCCAAATAAATAAATATAAAATTATAAATTGGATAAACCCATTTATTAAAAGAAAATGACACTCATATTAGAGCAAAAAAGTCAAACCAATTAAGAGATGTCATCTAAATGGGACCAGCAGATAATATTTTAGTACATAGTTTAGGCTTTTCAGTCATACAATCTCTGTTGCAACTGTTCAGTTCTACTGTTATAGCATGAAAGCAGCTATAGACAACATGTAAATGAATTAACAGGATAGTGTTCCAGTAAAACTATATTTAAAAAAATAGTCATTGGGCCAGATTTGTCCTGTAAGCCAGAGTTTTCTGACCCATGATTTAAAAACAGTGCCTCACCAAACTTTAGAGTAGAAGGATGGGTAAATACTTAACTGGCAAATTGAAACAACAACAAAAATGAGAGTTCAAATATTTTTGTCAGACAAGGTTGAATTTAAGACAAAATTCATCACTTGAGTTGCATTTCCTAATGATAAAGAATGATAATCTAGTGGTTATGAATTTTATATATCAAACTAGAGGCCCGGTGCACAAAAATTTGTGCACTTGGGGGGAAGAGGGGGTCCCTTCAGCCTGGCCTGTGCCCTCTCGCAGTCTGCGACCCCTTGGGAGATAACGACCTGCTGGCTTAGGCCTGCTCCCGGGTGGCAGAGGGCAGGCCCAGTCCCTACGTGCAGCCCCTGGTCGGGCTCAGAGCAGGGCCGATTGGGGAGTTGGAGCACCGTCCCCTGTCATGCACAGAGCAGGGTGGATCGGGAGGTTTCGATGCCACCCTCAGTCACGCTCAGGGTAGGGCCGATTGGGGGGTTGGGGCACCACCCCGTCACACTCAAGGCAGGGTCAATGGGGAGGTTGCGGCGCCACCCCCTGTCACGCACAGAGCAGGGCCCATCAGGGGGGTTGGGGCTCTGTACCCTGTCATGCACAGAGCAGGGCCAATCAGGGGGTTAGGGCACTGCCCCCTGTCACGCACAGAGCAGGGCCAATCAGGGGGTTGGGTTGCTGCCCCCTGTCACTCACAGAGCAGGGCCAATAGGGGAGTTGGGGCACCGCCCCCTGTCACACACAGAGCAGGGCCCATCAGGGGGTTGGGGTGCCGCACCCTGTCACAGAGCAGGGCCGATGGGGAGGTTATGGCTCTACCCCGTCACACACAGAGCAGGGCCCGTGGGGTGTGGTTGGGGCGTCGCCCTCTATCACCCACAGAGCAGGGCCGATTAGGGGTTTGGGGCGCCGCCACTCTCACTCTCAGGGCAGGGCTGATGGGGAGGTTATGGCTCTACCCCGTCACACACAGAGCAGGGCCCGTGGGGGGGGGGGGGGTTGGGGTGCTGCACCCTGTCACAGAGCAGGGCCGATCAGGGGGTTGGGGCACCACAGCCTGTCACACACAGAGCCGCAGGGCGATCAGGGGGTTTGGGCGCTGCCCCCTGTCACGCTGATCCCGGTGCCAGGAGGCCTCGCGGCTCCGCTGATCCCAGTGCTGGGAGGCATATTACCCTTTTACTATATAGAATAGAGGCCTGGTGCACGGGTGGGGGCCGGCTGGTTTGCCCTGAAGGGTGTCCTGGATCAGGGAGGGGGTCCCCCCTGGGGTGCCTGGCCAGCCTGGGTGAGGGGATGATGGCTGTTTGCAGCTGGTCACACACCCTTCAGGGTGGGGGTCCCCAATGGGGTGCCTGGCCAGTCTGGGTGAGGGGCTGAGGGCTGTTTTCAGGCTGGGGGTGACTGAAGCTCCCAACCGCTCCTTTTTTTCTTTTCTTTTTTTATTCTGGGCCAGCTTTAGCTCTGAGGCTCCAGCTCTTAGGCCTCTCTGCTGAAAGCAGGTTTCTGGCCTTTGTTTACCTTCTGTATTTGAAACAATGTTGCGATCCTGCTGGCTGAAGCCCAGTGACTAAAGCAGGTTTCTGGGGGTTTGTTTAACTTCTATATTTGTAACATAGTTGCTTAGAGTTGCAGCTCAGAGGCCGGCAGTGGCAGGCGGGGAACGTTGGTTTCCTCCGTCACTGAAGCAAGCAAGCCTCATGTTAGCTTCCAGCTGCCTGGCTGCCGGCCGCCATCTTGGCTGGCAGTTAATTTGCATATCGCCCTGATTAGCCAATGGGAAGGGTAGCGGTCGTACGCTAATTACCATGTTTCTCTTTTATTAGGTAGGATAATACAGCTTTAAAATTTATAAAACAAAGAATATACAGAGAAACAGACAAATCAGTTCATAGTAGGGGGTTTTGACTGATCTCTTTGAGCTCTTGATAGAGCAACCAGACAAAATGTGTAATAATATAGTGGATGTTAATACCATGATATATGGTATAACAGACAACATACCCTAGGTACAATGAATGTGCTTCTTCAAGAATCCTTATGAGGCCCCAAAGACAACCTCAGTCAAACAAAAAAACCCCCAAATATATGCAGGTATGTTCCTTATTCTTAACTACAACTGAAACAAGGAAAACATAAAACTCTACCGTCTAAAACTAAATAACTCTTGGGTCAAAGGAGAAATTAAAATATCAAATCCAAATCAACTAAAAACTGCTGATATTCAAAATTCTGTGTAATAGTACCTTTGGGACATGGCTAAAGCAGTACTCTGGAAGATTCATAAATTACTAAGCAAGAAAAAATGAAAATAGAATAATTCAGCCCAAAGAAGTTACCAAAAAATAATAAATGAAAAGCAAACAGAAAGTTTATCAGCTCTGGCCATTGTGGCTTGGTTGGGTGTCATCCCACGCACCAGAAGGTTGCCAGATTGATTCCATGCCCAGGTTTCAGCTTTACCCCTGGTAGGGGGTGTGCAGGAGGCAGCTGATCGATAGTTTGCTCAAACATCGATGTTTTTCTCTCCCTCCTCCCTTTCTCTCTTTCTAAAAATCAATAAGAGAACGTATTATCAAAGATAAAAGTAGCAATTGATGAATTAGAAAACATACATGGAGATACTAATAACTCCAAGAGATTTGTATTCTTTGTGTTTTTATTTTAGAGGATACTGGGGAAAAAAACCAAAAAACATGAAACAGCCTCCTATTGAACCTGTCATGAACAAAGGGAGAAATCACAAATATCACATATGCAAGTTAATGAATACACTGAATATGAGAAAAAATCATATATATTTAGGAAATTAAATGTAAGAGGTCATATTGCTAAAAAGTATGGGAATAAATGTGAAAACCTGATTCACTATGAAAAAGCAGTACTAAGCCCAGCAGTTCTAAGGAACATCATAACTGCAGTGCTTTTTAACTTGCTCAAGAACATAGAAAAAGAGAAAGATTTTCTAAATTATTTTTTGAAATATTTATTGATACCAAATTCTGGCAAAGCACACAAACAGAAAATTTAGACCTTTCTCCTACTACAGAAATCTTAAATATTAGCAAGTATAATTCAACAACACATTAAGATAATAATACATAATGACCAAGTTGCTTTCATCCCAGGACTGTAAGAAGAGTTCAGTGTCAGAAAATAATAAACACCATATTTTTTAAAGTATGAAAGAGAAAAATGATCATCTTTCCCAGAAGCTGAAAAAGAATTTGGTAACATTAATCATTATGAGGTTTTTTAAAAAATAGGACAACTTACTAAAATAGGAATTAATTGATAACTTTCTTTACATAATAGGAAATCATGTTAAAAGTCAACATTATTACCTTGGCGGTGTGGTTCAGTTGGTTGAGTGTCATGCAGTACACCGTAAGGTTGCCGGTTCAGTACCCAGTTGGGGCACATGCTCAGGTTGTGGGCTAGATCCCTGATAGGGGGTGTGGGGGAGGCAGCTGATTATGTTTTGCTCTTGATCTTTTTCTCTCTCCCTTCTCTCTCAAAATCTGTAATTTTCATTTGTTCATTGTTTAACATGTATGAGGCACAGTACTTGGTGTGTTGCATGCTCTATCATTTGATCCTTGGAGCAGCTTGATGATAACATAGCTACTGTTATTATCCCTATTTTACAGATGAGAAAACTGAGGTTAAATGACTTGTTCAGGATAACAAAGTAAGTCCAGATTCTGAACTTGAGCAAATATATCTTCCGACTCCTGAAGCATTTGTGTGTCTTGCCATTCACTCGTATAAGGAATTTCATATTGAGTTTAGTAAAGGAGAGAGTATTTTTTGAGGCTTTCTGTAGCTGGTATCTAAGCTGCTCTATCAGCTATGTGGGTGACTTTCAGAGTGTAGAGGAAGGGTGTTAGACCACATCAGCCCACTGCAATCATACTTGACAGATTAGTTGATTCAATTTCATTGTAGACTATGTGGTCTTATCCTATATAATAAAAGGCTAATATGCAAATCGAACCACAGAACGACCGGTCGCTATGACATGCACTGACCACCAGGGGGCAGACGCTCAATGCAGGAGCTGCCCCCTGGTGGTCAGTGCGCTCCCACAAGGGGAGTGCCGCTCAGCCAGAAGCCAGGCTCACAGCTGGCGAGTGCAGTGGTGGTGGTGGGAGCCTCTCCCACCTCCACAGCAGCACTAAGGATGTTCGACTGACGGCTTAGGCCCACTCCCCAGGGGTCATCAGTCGGACATACCCTGAGGGCTCCCCAACTGCGAGAGGGAACAGGCTGGGCTAAGGGACCCCCAACCCCCAGTGCACGAATTTCATGCACCAGGCCTCTAGTAATATATAAATTCTACTGCTGGAACTTTGTGTTTAGAGAGGTATGAGTATTGTGTCCTTTCTTCCATTTCTTACTAAACCTCCAAAGACTCATAAACCATGATTATTATTCTATTTATTTTAATTGGGAGTGCCATGTAGTACCAAGAACTGAACTGAGTGGCGGAAGTGTGGTTGGGTGACTAGTCTTTGGGCTCAAGAAGTTTATAGTTTAGATGGGCTAAATGAGGGGGAAGATTAGAGGGAAAATTACTTTTTTAAAAACAGGAATTTGCTCTTTTTTAAATTTCATAAAAACATTTGTTACAAATTGCCAAACACTTGTCAACCTATCCAAAAATGTAGACTTTCTGAGGGAAGTTTGTGGTCCATCGGCATTGTAAAGAGATTCGGGTTCTGAAAATAGGTATAGCCTGTAAGCAGCAGTAATGAGATGAAAAGACCTTATGGCATTTGTTTGGTGGAAAACCCCTACCTGTTTTGAGGTATTTCCAAAACTTAACCAGAGGAGAAGTTATTTAGTTCAGTTTGGAGGGGTAAGGTAACTTAATATTTTATGCCTCTTATTACTTTAATTCAGTATTGGGACGTTGGATTACAATGAAGAATCCATCCCATTAGAAGGGTGATATAGTATTTTACTTCTGAGGTGAGCAAACTTCGCTTATTCCACTTTTGTTAACTAGGCCTTTTGATATTTTTATAGACAATCTGCTTCATCTTGATTCTGCAGCATTCCAAAGTGTGGTATCCTTTGGGTTCTCTTAACATTGCTATGGTGCAGAAGATTTAAAATCAGGTATGGCTATGGGGCCAGAAGTCGCTCAATGAAATTCTCAACTTAAATCTGCCTTACACTCTCTGATTTATCATTTGGGTTTCTTTTTTTGTGGTGGTCTTTTAGCTGATGTTCACAAGGAATAGAGTCACGTGATGTATGAAGGGAAACATATACACTTCTCTGAGGTTGACAATAAGCCCTTGTGCTCATATAGCCCCAAACTGTGCAAGCAGCGGCGACTCAACGGCTACGCTTTCTGTATCAGACACGTTCTGGAGGACAAGACTGCTCCCTTCAAGCAATGTGAATATGTGGCCAAGTATAACAGCCAACGCTGCACCAACCCCATCCCCAAATCAGAGGATCGTAGGTAAGATCTGGTAATGGGACTCAACCTTTGATTTAGTTAGGCTGGGATTTTTCTTTTTCTTCTCCTTTTTTCTTTTGATACAGTGAATGTAAAGGATGCTTTCCTGGAGTATTCTAACTAAACTTTAAAATGCTTCTAAAGATGAGAGATTGGTAATTTAAAAAAAGGGAATAGTAAATTTGGGGAATCATTTGAAAAGTATGTTTCAGTATTTTCTTTTTATATGGATTTAATAGACTTGCTAGGATTATGAAACTGTTGCTTAAAGTCTTAGTACTGATGTATTTAGTTTGCAGCCTTATAAAGTGTTTCTGACTTGTCATCTGCCTAAATGAGAAAAATTATAGGAACTACTTAGGTGTTGTAAGTAATGATAGTAATTTTGGAACTTTAAAATCTGTGCTTGAAAGGTAGAAAAGGGTAAGTATTTATTGAAAAAGAGTTATTCAAAAGAATGATTACTTGAATCACTCAGATGTACTTTTTATCAGACTTCTTTTTGGTTAAAAAGAATTCCATATAGAGTATGTTTACTATAAATTAGAAACTGTATTTTCGTAGTATGAGTGGCTGTTATCACTAGAATTATGAATTTATGCTTTGCTGAATTAAAAATAATAATACAGGAAGGTGTTTTAAAGAAGTCTTATGCTGGTTATTCATCTTTCATATTTTTAGGAAAATTCACACTAGATTTCACATATGATCTCTTTTTCTTCAGTTCTACAGAAACAGTGTTGATCATTGTAGGTTATTACAATGAGGGGTGCATGCTTATTTTATAAGAAAGTTTCAAATATTTGTTATCTTTAGGTAGAAACTTTGAACTTTTTACTTTTCTTTTAGAGGTAAAAAGTTCATCCTTGTTCCATACATAAGCAGATGTCACCTGCATAAAAGGGTTGAAAAGGAATATGTATTTTATATTCAGAGTGAGCAATTTTTACCCTTTTAGGGTGAAATAAATAATTTGTGTTGATAGAGATCCCACCAAAATGAGTATAGTATAATGTGGTGATTTGGGAATACTCTGTTAGAATTTCTAATGAGCACTTAAGGCGTCAAATTACAATACCCGAAAGTTAGAAACAGCTGCTTAGTGAGGCAAGGAATAAAATTTTAATCTCAGGTGAGAAAGGGACCACTGTATTAGGGTAAACATATCTGTCCATTTGGTTTTAGCAGACTAAAAATGATAATTTCTTACCCCTGCCCCTTTTAAACTTAAAGAATGCAAGAACTTGGATTAATTTTTTACTTCGAGCTCCATTATAAATACATTTCTATAATTTTGTCTTAAATTCCATTTTTCACAGTTGTGATTGTTAACCTTGGATTTTTTTAAAAATTCAGCTGAAGCAAGTGTTATAGCTTACAGCAAGTAGTAAAGTGAGTCACTTCGAATTTGTCCAAAGTATTCTGTGAAGCATATGCCTTCACCTTTATATACTAAGAAATTTCCTCTTTTTAGAACAAGATAAGGGAAAGGATTTTTGTGTTGCTCTGTCAAGAGAAGCTACTTCTTTTTTCAAAGTTGGTCCAAGAACATATGAATATATATATATATATATATACATATATATATATATATATATATATATTTACCCAAGGATATTTTTTCCATTGATTTTTTTTTAGAGAGAGTGGAGGGAAGTGGAGAAAGGGAGAGAGACACATTGATTGGTTACCTCCCGCACTTGTACTTGCCTCCACTAGGGCCAGGAATCGAATCTGCAACCCAGGTACGTGCCCTTGACCGGGAATCAAACCAATGACCCTTCAATCCATAGGCCAATGCTCTAACCACTGAGAAAAACTGGTCAGGGCTATAATTTTTTGGGTATTGGTATTTTTGTTTGTAGGGTTGTTTGAAAATAGAATTAAAGTAGACTTTAACACAGGTAATATTCTTATGTTACCTCAAGAATTCCAAGCTGAATTTATGTAATAATATCTTGACCGGTGTATAAATATTGATAGTTGTAACTATACTACTGTAGAAAAGATTAATATTTTTTTTTTTTAAGAAAAGATTAATATTTTGAAAATGTACTTTCATTATTATTGATGCAATTACTACTTGGACACCTAGGTATTTGAGATGGTTTATATATTGTTTTAGAGAAGAAAAAAATTTAAGGATTTTTTTCCCATTGATATTTTTAGAGAGAGTGGAAGGGAGGAGAGACAGAAATATCGATGTGAGAGAGACATATCTATTAGTTGCCTCCCACACATACCCCAGCAGGGGCTGGGGATTGAGCCTGCAGTCGAGGTATGTGCCCTTGACCGGAATCGAACGCCGAACCTTTCAGTCAGCAGGCTGATGCTCTATCCACTGAACCAATCCAGCCGGGCTCAAGGATTTTTAATGGACAAAATTATCTGGTTGGTGGTCAGCTAGAGGAAGCTTCTTGATATCAGTGCTAGCTTATCTGGTGTGCATTATAAATGCTAACTTATGAGTTCCAGCTCTTTGAAATAGAATAGTGTTATATGCTCAGTAGAAGTAATGGTATAATTAAAAGGTAAAAATCATTTTCTAAGCTAGGGCTCATTATTGTACCCTTTTTTTCAGAGATCATGGTTATATTAAGTTGGTTATTTTATATAATATTTTAAATTTAACTTTGCTATAATTTATATATATATATATATAGATGTGTGTGTGTGTGTGTGTGTATATATATATATATATCTATTTTACTAGTATGTATATATTAGCCAGGAAAACTCGTCATCTATATGTTTATTTTCTAAAACAGTTTAAGATAAAATTCACATCCCATATGTTTACCCATTTAAAGTATATAACTCAGTATTTTTTAGTATATTCACTGGGTTGTGCAACTGTGGTCACCACAGTCTAATTTTACATTTTCTTCCCCCCAGAACCCCATTAGCAGTTACTAATTCTTTTAGACTAGAAATTCACGTTTGCACACTTATTTTAAATGCTAGTAAGCTGTTCGAGGTGTGAAGAGGTGGAGGTTTAGGAGTTCTGACTGTTGTGATAGTGCCGCCAGTGTGGCTGCAGTGCGTGCAGAGCGAGGCTGAGGGAGTACTATTCATGCATCAGCCTCTGCTGTGTTACATGATGAAGCACATAGTGGCCTCATTTACCAGTTCAGGCTGCCCACATGTCAATGACCAGGAAAGTCTGATTTGTAAATTAAAAAAACAACCCATCTATTTTTCTTCGCTAAAAAAACTAATCCATTTGTCAATTTGAAAGTGAGTTGAAAACAACAAAACCTTTATTCTATACTAGAGGCCTAGTGCATGAAATTCATGCACAGGTAAGGTCCCTAGGCCTGGCTGGTGATCAGGGCTGATTGGGGCCTTCCTTCGTTCCACACCATCACCTGGTGGTCAGTGCATGTCGTAGTGAGCGAGTGAACTCACAGTCTCTCGGTCGAACTCCTGAGGAGACAATTTGCATATTGTGCTTTTATATAGAGAGATTGGGAAGCGTGAACTCCTGAGGAGACAATTTGCATATTAGGCTTTTATATAGAGAGATTGGGAAGTGTCTACAGTTACTACAGTTATCCCTGAAGCCCTTCCTCTTGTTGGCCAGCTTTATGAATCTGTTCTCTGTGTGTGTAGAACATATAGTGGCTACTTGACATTCTTAAGGATTACATCATAAGATCTTTTTTAAAAAATTGATTTGTTAATTTGAGAGACAGAAATTTGTTGAAAAAATTGATTCATTTATTTGAGAGAGAGAGAAATTTGTTGTTCCACTTACTTATGCTTTCACTGGCTGATTCATGTATGTGCCCTGACCAGGAATCAAACCCGAAACCTTGGAGTATCAGGAGGACTCTCTAACCAACTTATGGGCTGGGGCCCATAAGATCTTTATGAATTTCTAAATACTTGAATGGCTTTAGAACACATATTTTTTTCTCCGTAAGAGAATTTTAAGTGACTCTTACGAGTTACTCTGTTTGCTATGAATAAAGGATAACAAAGCGGTCTGAGAAGCAATAGCTGGGCCACTCAGTATTTGAGTGACTTCTGTCTGGCGGCCTCTGCATGTGTACAGTCACATATTTGCTTCAGCAAAATTGCCAGACTTTGAGGATTGCTTCAGAGGAGTGGAAGTGGCATGTATGAAATTCATCAATGTCAAGAGTTACTCTAATCATGCATTTTTAACATATTAGGATTCATATTTTATAAAATGTAGTTTTATATTTTGCTTTTCTTAATATATATCATGAACATTTTCCCATGTATGTTTCTGTTTTTAAAGGTACTGCAACAGCCACTTGCAGGTACTTGGCTTTATCCCGAAAAAAGAGAGGAAGAAAAAGAATGATCCTATAGATGAGGTAAAGGGCAGGCACCAGATGGATACCATGGCCTTTAGCCTGGCGGTGCCCACGTTGGCCTTGAAGATGCCCAACGGACTGGACGGCATGTCCCTCTCTCCACCGGGGGCAAGGGTCCCTCTCCACTACCTGGAAACCGAGTTGGAAGACCCGTTCGCTTTCAACGAGGAAGATGATGACCTAAAGAAAGGGGCAACTGTGAGAAAGAAGTTGCAGAGCAAGTTGGCCCAGAATCGTCAGCGCCAGAGAGAGACAGAGATTTTAAAAGTTCGGCAAGAGCACTTTAGTCCCCCTCCTGCACCTTCCCAGCAGCAGCCTCCGCAGCAGCACTCCAGCCTGTCACCTTTACCCGCGCCTGTCAAACCTCCAGCGCCACCGCAGGGCTTAGTCTGCAAGTCACCTCAGCCTCCGAACACCAGCCTACCACTGCAGGGAGTGGCCCCCACCACACACACTATAGCACAAGCGAGGCAGTGGTCTCACAAGAGGCCTCTGCCCCTCCTGCCATCCAGTAGGGCTCCTGTCGTGGACCCGCCCAGGACTGACCGGGTCCTTATGAAAGCCACAGCCTTCTCTCCACACTTCTCTTGTATAAGTCGACTGCAGAGACTGGTGAAACTGTGCACTCAGAAGCATCAGTTGGACACTGATCTGTTTCCCCATTTGGGTGAGTTATCTGTTTTACCGTATCATATATGTGTAAGACAACAAAATGTGCACTTTTGCATGAGGCTTTATCTTTATAACTACCACATACGTGATGGGGGAGAAGAACATTTGGATAGAGTGTCCCGTGGAAGATTCTGTATTTAGGTAGACCACCGTCAAGGAAATATGCTGCTGGAGAGGGTAATACTTGGTGAACAGGATACAGAGAAAGGAGTTGGGAGTTTAGAATCCCAGTCATAGCTTGTAATAGTAGCAGGGGCAGCAGCAGCAGCAGCAGCAGCAGCAGCAATAGTAAAAGGCAGTTGTGTTTGATTGCATGCCTCTGTGGTCTCAGTACCTGTGTGTCCAGTGAAGTTCTCTACATGTGTTATCGTAGGACTTTGGAATAATGAGAGCATTATTCCAAACTGCCAACAGTTTAAAAGAGAACTTGAAAAAATTCCCAAAGCAATTAGTGTTTATGCTTAAGAAAATCTCTTTGATCCCAAGTTTATAAAGATATTCTATATTTTATATTAATAGTTTGATTATTTTAGATCATTTAAATCTTTAACTCATTTGGAATTTATTTTTGAATGTGGTATGAGCTGAGATTCTGACTGGCGGAAAAATTATTTGCATGAGATGACAGCAATAGAAAAATGGGGAAAGGATGGGAATAGAGGAAGAAGAAATATAAGTGGTCAATAAACAAATAAATCTCAAACCCCAAAGCAGGCAGGAAATGCAAATTAAAGTAATAATGAATTCTCATCAGATTGGCAAAAATTATACCCAGTGTTGATGAGGATATGGGATCTCAGACATTGCTGGTAAGTAGTATTACAGTATTTGCTAAATCAAAGTATATGTACAGCCAGCAAACTCGCTTTAGGGATTCTGTCTTATGGATCACAATAATCAGAATGTAGGGATCTGTGTTCAAAGACGTTTATTACAGCATTGCTTGTCATATTAAAAATCTGCAAACAATCTTTATAACCAATAGGAAACCTTGAGTAAATTATGATGCATCTATGTTTTTGAAGTATTATGCAGCTCATAGAAAGAATGAATGAAATCTATATTTTTACCTGGCTGTGCCCATGATATGTATTAACAAGTAGAAAAAAATCAAGAGGCATTGTATAGTATCTTATTTTTGTAAAAATAAATAAACAAGGGACATCAATATATCTGTTGCTTGAGTATATGGATAGATGTTTGCCTATTAGGTGTGAGTATAGGTCAAGTGCGAGTGGATATACACTGCTGAGCTGTTAACATTGGCTGCCACAAGCAGATGGAGTGGACAGGGTGTGTTTTTAAGTAGCTGGGAGTTGTTTCTCCTATTACTAAACCATGTATGACTTTTGTTTATTAAAAAAACAAACAAAACTTAAAATATATAAACAAAAATAATAAAATGCTCCAAATATCATTAAGTTGAGTTCCTGCTATATGCACAGTTTTGTAATTTTTAAAAATTTTAGTAATGTATTACCAATTAGTAATTTTTCATACACAACATAATTTGTCACAGCTGAATACCTTTTCTAATTTAAGTAACATCCATTATAAATTGTTGTAGCTGTATAGCCTTGCAGTAAAACAATTAGTCATATCTTTAATTTTTCCTTCAAATAAGTTCCTAGGAGCAGAATTGCTGATTCCAAGCTTTTGCATTCTTAAAGAGGTTTGTGATAGGTGCTGCCAAATTTTCCTTCAGAATTATTTTGTCAGTTTACCCATTTGGCGGTGAATGAGAATGACACCTTCTCTATATCTTTATAGGCATGGGTATTAGATAATATTATTATTAATACTATTATAATTATTTTATGTTTGCAATTTTTATAGAAATTTTACTTTAATTTGCATAACTTAGATCAGTGTTTCTCAAATGTTGGGCCTTAGGATCCCTTTATCCTCTTAAAAATTATTGCGGACAACACAGAGCTTTGTGTGAGTTATAGCTATTGATATTTACTGAATTAGAAGTTGATACAGAAGTTTAAAAATAACTCATTTAAAAATAAGCTCACCACATGTTAACATGTTCTTTTTATGAAAAATAACTATGGTTTCCAAAACAAATATCATGTGAAGGAACAGCATTGTTTTACAAATCCGAATATCTGATCTACTAGAAGACAGATTCTCGTATTTCCTTCTGTATTTAGTCTGTCGTTATATGCAGTTTTGGTTAGTAGATGAAAGTGTGTCCTTACACGTTTGGAAAAGGGAGGAATACTTTAATAGTTTTTGTTTTTTTTTTCTCAAATAATTGTGCATATTCTTATTTGATTCTACACCAAAACTTGGTAAGTGTTAATTTCTTTAAAAGTAGTTATAATGTGGAATCTGCTATCAGATCAAGGAATTTTACATACCGTTACATTAAAATCCATTGATTTTCCTTGTACTTGAATGGATCATTTTAAAAAAATATATTTTTTATTTATTGATTGATTTAAGAGAGAGAGAGGGAGGAGAAGAGAGAAAAATATTGATTTGTTGCTCCACTTATCCGAGCACCCATTGGTAGATTCTTGTTGTGCTCTGACTAGGGATTGAATCCAAAACCTTGGGTATGGGTACCATGCTCTACCCAGCTCATTATGTAAAAACTAGAGGCCTGATGCACAAAATCCATGCAAAAGTAGACCTTCCTTCCCCTGGCTGCTGGCACCAGCTTCCCTCTGGCACGCAGGACCCGGGCTTCCCTCGCAGCCCCAGCTTCATCTGGAAGGACATCTGGTCTAAATAGCATTTTATCCTTTTATTATTATAGATTTAAAATTACCACCAATTTCATCAGAAAAGTCTGTTAGGAAGTTGTCATACTCTCAGTCAGGGGTCCTCAAACTACGGCCCACGGGCCACATGCAGCCGAAAACATTTATCCGGCCCGCCGGGTGTTTTTGCCGCCGCTGCCTGTCCTTAGCAGCCGACTCGTCCCGGGCCTGCAGTGCGCACGTGTGGAATGTCTGAGGGACAGTGAACTGGCCCCCAGTTTAAAAAGTTTGAGGACCTCTGCTCTCAGTGATGAATTCAAATTTTCAAAAAAAAAAAAAATCAAGCTCTCAGGTAAAACTTTGAAAGACATTGGCAACAAATAATGTCCATTGTCATTACTCTTTCAAATAAAAATGGTATTGAAGGGGGGAAAAAAAGCAAGTTTAGGTTACAGTTAAAACAGTCATGCAAGTACTTTTCCTCAAGACAGCCATCATACTTTTTTTGTATGCAACAGAGGTGCTTTATATATACTTCACATTTAGTCACACAGAATGTTATAAAGACATACACCAGTGATGGCGAACTTTTTGAGCTCGGCGTGTCAGCATTTTGAAAAACCCTCACTTAAACTCTGGTGCCGTGTCACATATAGAAATTTTTTGATATTTGCAACCATAGTAAAACAGAGACTTATATATATTTTTTTATTATTTTTTTATTTTTTTTTATTTTTTAATTAAATTTTTATTGTTCAGATTATTACATTTGTTCCTCTTTTTTTTTCCCCCCATAACTCCCCTCCTCCCAGTTCCCGCCCCACCCTCCGCCCTCACTCCCCACCCACTGTCCTCATCCATAGGTGTACGATTTTTGTCCAGTCTCTTCCCGAATCTCCCACACCCCTTCCCCCCCCAGGAATAGTCAGTCCATTCCCTTTCTATGTCCCTGATTCTATTATAATCAACAGTTCATTCTGTTCATCAGATTATTTATTCACTTGATTCTTAGATTCACTTGTTGATAGATGCATATTTGTTGTTCATAATTTGTATCTTTACCTTTTTCTTCCTCTTCCTCTTCTTAAAGGATACCTTTCAGCATTTCATATAATGCTGGTTTGGTGGTGATGAACTCCTTTAGCTTTTCCTTATCTGTGAAGCTCTTTATCTGACCTTCAATTCTGAATGATAGCTTTGCTGGATAAAGTAATCTTGGTTGTAGGTTCTTGGTATTCATCACTTTGAATATTTCTTGCCACTCCCTTCTGGCCTGCAAAGTTTCTGTTGAGAAATCAGCTGACAGTCGTATGGGTATTCCCTTGTAGGTAACTGAGTTTCTTTCTCTTGCTGTTTTTAAGATTCTCTCTTTATCTTTTGCTCTTGGCATTTTAATGATGATGTGTCTTGGTGTGGTCCTCTTTGGATTCCTTTTGTTTGGGGTTCTCCGCGCTTCTTGGACCTGTAAGTCCATTTCTTTCACCAGGTGGGGGAAGTTTTCTGTCATTATTTCTTCAAATAGGTTTTCAATATCTTGCTCTCTCTCATCTTCTGGCACCCCTATAATTCTGATGTTGGTACGCTTGAAGCTGTCCCAGAGGCTCCTTATACTATCCTCGCATTTTTGGATTCTTTTTTCATTTTGCTTTTCCGGTTGGGTGTTTTTTGCTTCCTCGCATTTCAAATCATTGACTTGATTCTTGCGCTCCTCTGGTCTGCTGTCGGGAGTCTGTATAATATTCGTTATTTCAGTCCGTGTATGCTTAATTTCTAGTTGGTTCCCCAATATAAGATCGAGGGTCTCATTAGTTTTCTTGTAGATCTCATTAAGTTTATCGGCGGCTTCTAAACAGTTCTTGAGAGACCTTAAAAGTGTGGTTCTGAACTCTATATCTTCCATTGACAATTTTGTCCGGTTTCTTTGTCTCCGCATTTTGTTATGCTTCCTAGTGGTCTTTGTTCGCAGTCTTATAGTTAAATCTTAATTGTTGTAGCTAATTCCAGGGAGGGTTTGACCTCCAGGCCAAGTGGCTATGAGAATCAGCTGTGTCAGCAGTGAGAGAACTTCTGTCCTCTAGGGAGGTGCTAATCTAGCCTTTGCCTGAGGCTATCAGGCAAATGCCTGTGTGCAGGGCTTGGGCAGGGCGGGTCGCACAGGATCAACAGGGTGGGCCAGAGAGAGCAGTTATGGCGGCTCTCAGTCCTGTCCCCAGGGGCTCTGCCTCTCTGAGTCCCAGCACCCGCTGCAAAGCTCAGAGAGAAAGCTGCACTCGCTCTGACCGAAGCCAGACAGTCCTGCTTCTCCCGTTTGAGTCTGGGTCCCTAAAGACTCGCCCGGATCTGGAGCTCAGAGTCTGCGACTCCCTCCCGATTGAAAACGCCAACCACGCCCTCCGCCGCCAGCCCGCTCCGCGCACTCCGCACCTCAGAACTTGACTTCAGCACTGCGCCTCCTCTGAGTGTCCGTATGCGTTTCTCTTTCCTCCTAGTTGTAGGACTTCCACTCAGCCAGCGTTCCTGTGGTTCTGGGTGATGTCCCTTCCGTTTTTTGGTTTCACTTCTGAAGTAGTTGTTCAAAGCAGCAAACTCCGGCGTTAACCTATGCCGCCATCTTGGTTCTAACCCTTTGACCTCAGGCAATTCTTCGAGACTTATATTTTTGATATTTATTTTATATATTTAAATGCCATTTAACAAAGAAAAATCAACCAAAAAAATGAGTGTCATAGGTTTGCCATCACTGACATATACTAAGGAATTGAGATTTAATGAAATAAACAATTTTTAATAAACAAGTGCTTTATCAAGAACATCCTTAAAACTTTATTGCTTTTATTTAACTGTAAGTCCTGGTGTGAAACATATACTGACTTCTAGTACAGTTTGTAGCCACTGCTTTGACTTACGCCAGCAGTTTTACCCATCATAGTTGTATCATCAGTGTAACTGTCAGCACAGTGAAAAAGACAAGTAATTTCTTAGTTTTATTTTAAAGACAGGGTTGACTTAAGGAACTCCCTTGTGAGTTTCAGGGACCCCTGGGAATCTTTGGACCACACTTTGAGTGAGAACTGTTATTTCAGATTATTAATATTGTGAATATTTGTCCGTATGGGTTTTTTTGGACATTTGTATTTCTTATTTCGCCTTTTCAATTTTTCATTCATTTTTAATGATGTGTTTCTGGGTTTCTTTATTAGTAAGAGCTTTTTATGCATACTTCGTGTTTGTTACAATACTTCTCCTCCCTCCCATTTGTTATTTGCTTTTAAATATCTATTATGATTTTGGAATGGAAAAGTTAAATTTTTTTTTTTTGGTTCCTAAGTTTTATTCAAGAACTCATACAAAATGTGCCAGATAAATTAGTTTTAATCCTCATCTTCCTCCTCCTCTTCATCCTGGTTTATCTGGAAGTAACACAATTCGTAACTCTTTGCTGTTAGCAACTACACACAACCAGTCACGTAGAGTATTCTTCTTCAAATATATTTTGGTGAGATATTTCAAATACCTTTTGGAAAAAGGCACCTCAGACATCTTGCTTCTTTCAATGGTTACAACCCCTCTGTCAAGATTCCCAGCTTTTCCATTCACTTTGATTCTCTCCTGAAGAAACTGCTCAAAAGTTGGCAGCGTCCATAGTTTTATCTTCTGGGTGGTGCAGTCAAGGGGAGCTTCAGAACCTGCTTCTCTTTTTTTGCTCCCCTTCGCCAGGAGCTTTTTCATGGGAGCCATGGCGGCCACGGAGGCAGATAAAAAGGAAAAGTTAAAATTTTTAATGTATTCTCTTTTTTTAAGGATTTCTTCCTTTTTAGTCAGTCGTCGTGTCCCCTCCCCCCCCGCTTCTCCCCTCCCCTCCCGCCAATCTTTGGGTGCTCTTCATCCCATCAGTATTTCACCTATATATATATATTTTTTTAGTCCTTTTATTATTTACTCTAGAGCAGTGGTTCTCAACCTGTGGGTCGCGACCCCTTTGGCGGTCGAACGACCCTTTCACAGGGGTCGCCTAAGACCATCCTGCATATCAGATATTTACATTATGATTCATAATAGTAGCAACATTACAGTTAATGAAGTAACAACGAAAATAATTTTATGGCTGGGGGTTACCACAACATGAGGAACTGTATTAAAGGGTCTCGGCATTTGGAAGGTTGATGAGAACCACTGATTTAAAGTTTGCATTTCCGTTAACTTTATCTTAATTTCTCTACTTATCACATATAAACTTATTTAAATTATGTAAGAAGCCCTGACTGGTGTGGCTCAGTTGACTGAGTGTGGTCCTATGCACCTAAGGATTGCTGATTCAATTCCTGGTCAAGGCATATTCCTGGGTTGCACGCTCAAACCCCAGTAGTGGGTATGCAGGAGGCAGCCGATCTATGTTTTTCTCTCTCTCTTCTCCCTTCACCTTTCTCTCTCTAAATCAATTTTAAAAAAAGATTTAAATTATGGAAGAAATCTGTGAAGTCCTTTTAAATATAACTTTAATGATTTTTGACAGTCTCAAGAAGGAAGATGTAGAATACTGGTTATCTAATTAAAGTCTAACAGCAGCATGAGTATATTAAAGTAATGTAGTCTCACATGCTGGCATATTTTAGGCTCATCATTGTCAGTATTTATACAACTTTTAAACAAGTAAAACCTTTCTGTTGGAAGCTAACAATTATCCAATCATTAAAAACAATAGCATTTAACAAAATAAGTAAGCATTGTTCATACTATATTTCTGTACTTTTTCCCTATAAATTTGTTTTTCAAAATAGAACACTAAATGGGGCAGCTGTTGTTTAAAAAATTCAAAGAAACCCAAGCCACCCTGCTCTTTCCTCTTCCTATGGAAGGCAGGAGCCAGGGAATGGCCCCGCCTGCTCGATGAATCCTTTCCTCCACTCATGTTGGGAAGGCGATGGAATGTCTTTACTTTTGACAATTCTTTCTAGGGTCCTTGTTGATGTCAGAGTGACTTCACTGGCACCTTCTGACTTTTTTCTTGCCTGAACTTCTTTTCTCACCGTTTTGAATATGTTTTGCTTTTCTGACATTTTAGGTGTATAATATTTTGATACTTATGAAAGTCTACCCTTTTTTTTTACTTGAACTTTCTTTGCTTGTGTTGTTTCTGCTCCATTTGTGAAATGTCTGATAAAAGAAGTTCATCCGTAAAAAATAATGAAATCTAACAGTATGGGTAGACTTAGAGGTTATTATGCTAAGTGAAATAAGTCAGCCAGAGAAAGACAAATACCATATGATTTCACTTATAGGTGGAATCTAAAGAACAAAATTGAAACAGACTCATAAACACAGACAAGAGACTGATGGTAGGCAGAGGGGAGGGTGGTTGGGGGACTGAGTGAAGGAATTAAGAAATACAAATTGGTAGTTACAGAATAGTCACAGGGATATAAATACAGCATAGGGAAGATAGCTAATAATGTAATTAATAATAATATATGGTGTCATGTGGGTACAGGAAATACTGAAGGAAACACTTTGTAAAGTATATGATTATCTAACCGCTATGCTATACACCTGAAACTAATACAAAATAATATTGAATGTAAACAAATTGGGGGGGGGGGGGGGGGGACACAAAAACAAAAAAAGTCCATCCTTGGACTATAGCCTTTTTGCAATAACGTCATTATTTTAGGCCTGAATGTATGTCATACATTCATTATTACTGTCTTTGTCAGGTAGCGATGACACTCACCAGGAGGCACTTATTCAGACTGTGGTAGCACTTGCTATTGATGTTAGGTCACATATTTCAGGTTTCTTTTTATCTAAATTTTAAATAAAAGTAAATTTTTTCTCACTTGTAATAATCTTTCCTGTCCAGGGTTGGACTGGTCTGAAGAGAGTGGAGAGGAACTGGAGGACTCGGAGCAGGCCTCGCCATACCAGGTTGCATGGTCCATCCGAGAAACCCTCAGATATGAAAGACACACGTAAGTCTTCCTTTTCGTTTTTATTCTTCAGTGACCACTGTAGCCGATCGATTCTTTCCTATGTGTGCAATTTTTGAAAAACTTACTGGATTTAGTTTTATTGTAAGAGAGATAAAATAGATTCTACCTGGAGAGAAATATACTATATTGTTTGAGGAAAGTTACTCTTAAGTTTTCTTAGTTAACTTGTTTCTGTACCTTTCCCAGTTATCACTGAGGGAAATAATTGTAATAGAATTTTGAATTGAAAGGGACCTTAATGATTTATCTGAGCCCATTTCCTCATTTTACAGAAGAGGAAATCAGGACCCAGCTAGGTTAAGGAACTTGCCTGTGGTCCCAAGGCTACTTGGAAGTCCCATTCTTTGAGTTCTCCTTATCTTTGTTGGCCCTATCCCCATAGTATCTGGAAATAGTGCTTTAAAAAAAGAAAGTTTTTATTTATTTATTTATTTTTTTTTTTTTGAGAGGGAGAGATAGAAACATTGAGAGAAAAACCTCAATCAGCTGCCTCCTGGACACCCCTTACTGGGGATCAAGCCTGCAACCCAGGCATGTGCCTTTACTGGGAATCTAACCAGTGACTTCTTGGTTCCTGAGTCAATGCTCAACCACTGAGCAACACTGGCAAGGCTGGAAATAGTGTTTTTGACGTCACCTCTGTTTTCTGCACGATTTACCTATTCTTTGATATTTAATGCACTGAATATTTCTAATATGCCAACATGTTTTTCAAGATAATCTCATGAAAGGTTCTTGGTATCTACCTTACTGGGAAGCTGTAGATTAATGCACAGCTCCTTCAGTGATAGTGAGGAAGCCAGTGTTGTTGTTTTCTAGGGGACTGCCTTAGAGTCAGAGGAATCCACCTGGTGCAGTGTGCTGGTACTGAGATACATCCTTATTTATAGGGCCAAAGGATAACTCACAAGCTCAGCTAATTATTTTTTTTGAAGAGTACTGTGGTTTGACTAGATATTCAGCGAGATGGAGAGGAAAGCAGCTATCTGCCTCAGGTCAACTCGTAGAATTTTGCAGTTTCATTGAGTGGACATACATATAGACTTCAAAATGTGATTTGTAAGTACACCCAGAGGAGATGAAGCTTAGGGAACTGATTCACTAGACACTGACGTCTAAACCAAAATAACCAGTTTACAGTGAGACATATAATCTGTAAGTAGTACAGATGTTCTCTAAGCAGAACTACATGAGAAGCAAAATGCAATCAGATGCTTACTTGGGCATGGAATTAGAGCAAAAGGAGTTCGTTAGGTTTATTAATGGTCAGTGTCCTTAACCTAGAGTCTGAGGCATCCCTTTGCAGCCCTGGGACTTATTTCCCACTTATTTGTCCTTGCCCTCCCTATCGCCTACACACTATTGGAAAATGCTGTGTTTCTTCTCCCTCTCCTGATGTTCCATTTTAGATGTCATTCAAAACTGTTTCCTTACCATTAGCAATTCTTTCAGATAGAAGTACAACTGAGCTTTTGGATCTGTAGTTTTAGAAGTCTTATCAGATTTGGAAAAATTTTGGCCAAGTTTTCTTCAATTATTTTTCTTCCCCCTTCTATTTGAGAAACTCTAGTTACACATATTTTAGGCTGCTGGAAATTATCCCTAACTTACTGATGTCCTGCTCATTCTCCCCCAGTATTTTTTCCTCTCTCTGTTTCATTTTAGAAAGTTTCTATTGCTGTCTTCAGGTTTGTTTTTTGACCAGGCAGTTCAGAAAGAGATTTCGTCTACTTCCTTTGAGACCAAAAATGCATCCATAAGCCTATCTTATCCTGTATGTAGTTGCTTTGGGTCCCTTAGAATATCTCAGTTGCCATATTGCCATAAGTCTTTTACTCCTTTTTTTGTTTCAACTGTTACCTGTATGTGAACAACTCCCAGATTTTTTTCTCAGGTCTGACCTTTCTTTTGAGTTAGAACTGCTGATCAGATATTTCTTATTAAATATTCTGCCATACCCTACATTCAGTATTTCTAAAATTAAACTCATTATTTTCCTCAATATGTAGTACCTTTTTTTGACTCCCCTATTTTTATCAGATGTTACCTTTTTGCTCTTTTGTTGTTTTTAAAAAGTAAAGTAAAAAGAATTTTACTTGGGGAATTTCATGCCATGCCTTGAGATTATAGATAAGCCGGAAGTCTTAGGAAACCAGGTTTGGAATTTACTGCTCTGTATTTGGAGTTATTAGCATTTAAATAATTGTAATGCCTGTACTTACATTGTGATCTTACATATGTCATTTCTTTTCATCCTTTTAACCTCAGGGATAGGCAAGCCAGCCAGCTATATCTCTCATTTCCTTGAAGGAAGGAAAGTAACACACCTTGAGAATCCTCTAGGTGCCAGGCCTTTCCACTGCTGGTAAAGGATGGGAACTGGCCCTTCCCTTCCCAGTTTGCTACTCTTCATTAGCAAACCCAAGTGTGTGATATTAATGTCGTAGCATCTTAGAAGTGGGAAGCAAGTTGGAGATTTTCTCGTTTAGGACCATTTTAGGGATGATCTGTGGACCTACTCTGGTCTACAAACTTGTTACTGGTCCACAGCAAGGGCAGTGTGGGAATCATGAGTAAGCTCTGAACACGTCTGTGAAGATGTGGCAGCCGATGCATCTTTCCGCCATCACCTGAGAACCACTGATCTAGGCCAGTCCTCCCTGCAGTAATAGTCTTTTCAAACAACAGTTTTGGCAAGTGCTTACCCACTGGCTTTACTTTCTCTAGGACTTGCTGTTTCTCCTCTCTTTTCTTTTTCTATTAATGGCACATCCATCCTTCTAGTTATACAGATTCAGAGTCACTGAGTCCTTAGTGACTTTCTTATCCTTCATATCCAGTCACCAAATTGAGTTAATTCTTTGATGATAATGGCCCTTATATGTCTTTTTCATTCTGTTATCTCTGGCTTTTTACTTTAGTCACTCCCATGCCTTTCAGTTGTTAGTTGTTGACTCTGAAATCTGTATCTCATCCCTAAGTGCGCTCCAGTTTATCATTTCCAACGGTTTTGCCACCGCTCCCTCTCATACCTCTCAGCTCTACTTGAAATTCGCTGGGTCTGAAACGGAATTTATTTTTTGTCCCAAATCTGCTCTTGCTCCTGTTCCCTGGTCGTTGCTGGTGGAAACTGCTGAGTGATTATTGTCCCTTCCATTTCCTTGCCCCGTTGTTACCCCTCATCCTCTCCAGTTCTGCTGTTGCCACTATGGTGTGGCTCCCTATTATCTCTTACCTGGAGTTTTATAACAATTTCCTCACTGTTCTCTTCTTCTGTCTGTTCCTCCGCTCACATCTGCTGATGGTGTAATCCTGCTCATGCACAGCTCTTACTGTGACCTATTTTCTTAAAAATCTACATGGTTCTTCACTGCCTTGGAATAAAAGGTTCAACTCTTTAATCTGTTGTTCAGGTGTAGAAAGTTTACCTTACCTACCATCACTCTCCTACAAACCCCACACTTTAGCCAAACCAAGCTACTTGCTGTTCTCCATCCTGTCCATCTCTGTATCTTGGCCTATATTGTTTTATCCTTGTGAGGTACCTTTTGTGTCTTATCTTCAAATTCTGCCTTTTCTTCAAGCTTCGGTTCTGTTGTCATCTTCTCTGCAAAGCCTTTCTTTTATGCAGCAAACCTTCTAGTGAACACTAATAGCACTTTATCTATGCCTCTCTTATGTTACTTAATGTTGTGACTTTGCATTAACAATACAGCCCTTAGGGCTCTGATACAACTCCCAAATTGACACTTGCTGTGGGACTTGGGGCAACAATCCTATCTAATAAAACAGAAACATGGTAATTGGCGTATGACCGCTACCGTTCCCATTGGCTAATCAGGGTGATATGCAAATTAACTGCCAGCCAAGATGGCGGCCGGCAGCCAGGCAGCTTGAAGCTAACATGAGGCTTGCTTGCTTCAGTGATGGAGGACTCCAACGTTCCCCGCCTGCTGCTGCAGGCCTCTGAGCTGCAACTCTAAGCAACTATGTAACAAATATAGAAGCTAAACAAAACCCCAGAAACCTGCTTTAGTCCTCCATGCTTCAGCCAGCAGGATCGCAACATTGTAAGCAAAGGCCAGAAACCTACTTTCAGCAGCGGAGGCCTAAGAGCTGGAGCCAAGCCTCAAAGCTAAAGCTGGCCCAGAATAAAAAAAAGAAAAAAGAAAAAAGGAGCGGTTGGGAGCTTCAGTCACCCCCAGCCTGAAAACAGCCCTCAGCCCCTCACCCAGACTGGCCAGGCACCCCATTGGGGACCCCCACCCTGAAGGGTGTGTGACCAGCTACAAACAGCCATCATCCCCTCACCCAGGCTGGACAGGCACCCCAGTGGGGACCCCCACCCTGATCCAGGACACCCTTCAGGGCAAACCAGCCGGCCCCCACCCGTGCACCAGGCCTCTATGCTATATAGTAAAAGGGTAATATGCCTCCCAGCACTGGGATCATCGGAGCCGCGAGGCCTCCCGGCACCGGGATCAGCATGACAGGGGGCAGCGCCCAAACCCCCTGATCGCCCTGTGGCTCTGTGTGTGACGGGGGGGGGGGGGGGGGGGGGGGGGCACAACCTCCCTATCCACCCTTCTCTGTTCGTGACAGGGGAAGGCGCCCCAACCCCCTGATCAGCCCTGCTCTGTGCCTGATAGGGGGGAGCTCCCCAACCCCCTGATCGCCCTGCGGCTCTGTGTGTGACAGGGTGCGGCACCCCAAACCCCTCCCTCCCCACCCCCCACGGGCCCTGCTCTGTGTGTGACGGAGTAGAGCCATAACTTCCCCATCGGCCCTGCCCTGAGTGTGAGAGTAGCGGCACCCCAACCCCCTGCTCGGCCCTGCTCTGTGGGTGATAGAGGGCGGTGCCCCAACCCCCTGATGGGCCCTGCTCTGTGCGTGACAGGGGGCAGCGCCCCAACCCCCTGATTGGCCCTGCTCTGTGCGTGACAGGGTACAGAGCCCCAACCGCCCTGATGGGCCCTGCTCTGTGCATGACAGGGTACAGAGCCCCAACCCCCCTGATGGGCCCTGCTCTGTGAGTGACAGGGGGCAGTGCCCCAGCCTCCTGATTGGCCCTGCTCTGTGCGTGACGGGGTGGCACCGCAACCTCCCCATCGACCCTGCCTTGAGTGTGACAGGGGACAGTGCCCCAACCCCCCAATCGGCCCTACCCTGAACGTGACTGAGGGTGGCATCACAACCTTCCGATCGCCCTGCTCTGTGCATGACAGGGGGCGGCGCCCCAACTCCCCAATCGGCCCTGCTCTGAGCCCGACCAGGGGCTGCACCTAGGGATTGGGCCTGCCCTCTGCCACCCGGGAGCAGGCCTAAGCCAGCAGGTTGTTATCTCCCAAGGGGTCCCAGACTGCGAGAGGGCACAGGCCAGGCTGAGGGACCCCCCTGAGTGCACAAATTTTTGTGCACCGGGCCTCTAGTCTATCTAATAAAGAAGGATATGCTAATTGACCCTCACACCATTGCAAAAGATGGTGATGCCCACAGCCAATAAGGAGGGAATATGCTAATTGACTGCCCCGCCCTCAAAGATGGTGGCACCCACAGCCAATGAAGAAATATGCTAATTGACTGTCCCGCCCTCAAAGATGGTGGCACCCACAGCCAATAAGGAGGGAATATGCTAATTTACTTCCCCACCCTCACAGATGGCGGTGCCCAGTCCCCTCAGCCCTGCCACGTGCCTGCTTCCAGAGTCCCCCAGTCTCCTCAGCCCCCCAGCCGCCAGGGCTGCCCAAGGCTTAGGTAACCAGGGCTGGCCAAGGCTTGTGCTGCTGGCAGTGGCAGCAGCAGAGGTGTGATGGGGGCATCGCCTTCCCTTATCCTGAGGGCTCCCAGACTGTGAGGTGGGGCAGGCTGGGCTGAGGGATCCCCCTCCAGTGCATGAATTTTCATGCATCAGGCCTCTAGTTCATAATAAAGATTCCTGGGCCCCATCCCATGGAAACTCTGGTTTAGGTCTCAGGAAGGTCGTGGGAATCTGACATTTTAAAGAACAGTTAGACTTTTCAAATTTGAGGTCAGATGTTTGAATCATTGGTCTGACTGCCCCACAGTTTCAGGTACTGAGTCTATCCTCTTGAATTGTTTAACTTTTGGGATGCATTTATCTTGTCTAAATTACATTGCAGACTCCACAATGTTTTGTTTCTCTATGGTATTTAGCGTAGTAGACATACAGTAACTGTTGAATGTTGAATAAATGAAAAGGTTGAAGTAAAAGCCTTCAATTAGTATACCTGTAGAGAGTGTACACTGAAGGGAACATGTTTCTTAGGACATACACTAAATGGAATTTGGCCGACAGCCTGTTAATGGGCTATTCTGAAGGAAAAGGGAGGGATGCCGCTCGAGAAGAGAAACCAAGCAATGATTTACAGAAGATGAGTAAGATAGCATTTTGTTTGTAGGGTCACATGGGTGCTATTTATTTATGTTACAATTGAATAGAAAAAGAGAAAATAATTAACATGGTCCATTTCCAAGCCTAGTGTGCCTTATTTCTAACAGTAAAAAGTGAGATAGAATGATTGTGATCCCTACAATAAATTTTTTTGTGTGTTTAGCAAGAAAAGCCAGTGTGTCTAAAGGGGCAGCTCTTTGATAATGTGCTGTTAGAATTCACGGCTCTATTTCTGGTATGACCTATCTTACGAAATTATGCTGTTTCCTCATAGCTGTCATGCCACTTACTGAGACTTTTTATTAAGTAAAGGTAAGTAATATATTCTTCCTAAGAGTTTAGAAGACCCAGAGCACTGTCTAATTCTGATATGCTGAGAAGGTTAAGCTTAAAGCATTGGGTTGCCTCTGTTGCCTGCCTTATTGTTGAAATATTGTGCTTATTTTCAGCTCTGCTGGAATTCTCTTCCACTAATTTTGTTAAGTATGTGTTCACAGGGCACAAATTTTAACCCTGTGCATCCAGCTATCCTTCCTCCCCGTGTTTCCCTTTTCTAAAAGGAGCCTCACAGGTAATCAGGTTTTCACTTCTCTCTTGGCACCTTCCAGGTCAGATGACGATGACACGGAGAGTAGGAGCTCCAGGGTGACCCAACTTTGCACTTACTTTCAGCAGAAATATAAGCACCTCTGCCGCCTGGAGCGGGCAGAATCCCGTCAAAAGAAATGCCGGCACACGTTTAGGAAAGCCTTGCTGCAGGCGGCCAGTCGAGAACCAGAGTGCGCTGGCCAGTTAATCCAAGAACTGCAGAGAGCTGCGTGCCACCGAACCAGGTCAGAGCCGTGCGCGGCGCCCACTTCTAAGGAACCTGTCCTCTCTTTTTTGTACTTTGTGAGAAGATAGCTGAGACACGATGGGCTGTGGGCACTTAAGTCTGAAATATTTATGCATTGTATTTTGGTTTTGTTGCTCAAATAAGGTTCTACATGGATGGCAAAATAATACTGCATGAGCCGACATTAAAATTAAAGCATTACTGCCCAGCTGGGGGCTGTAGGTTCAATCGAACCCTGTCAGGGCCCAGACCAGAAGGCAGCCGATCGCTGTCTCTCTCACTTTGGTGCCTGTCTGTCTCTTTCTGTCTCTCTCCTCTCTCTCCCCCTTCCTCTCTCTAAGCATGCTCTCCTGTGAGAATTAAAAAAAATTAAAGCATTGCTGTATTTTTCTAGAGTTTGATTAGAATTTATTCAGTAAAGGATAAGAGAATGTTACCTATCTTTAAAAAAAATACAGTGCCTAGAAATTTTGTATGTTATTTAAAAGTAATATTCATAGTTTTTACTATGAAAGTGGCATTTTACATTTTTTATTTTAAAAAATTTTTTATTTGAAATGTGTTTCTGTTAATATCTACATTGTATGTTTAAATATTTTATTAACACTGGATGTTTTGGCGGGGGGAGTCACTGTTTATAGTGCAGATACTTGTGTTACTGTGAAAAATATATAAAAAGGGCAGTGCCTGGCCAGTGTGACTCAGTTGGTTGAGTGTCAATCCATGAACCAAGGGGTCACCAGTTAGATTCCAGGTCAGGGCACATATCTGGTTTGTGGGCTCAATCCCCAGTAGTGGCCATAAAGGAGGCAACCAGTCAATGATTCTCTCTCATCATTGATGTTTCTATCTCTCTCCCTCTCCCTTCCTCTCTGAAATCAGTAAAAATATATTTAAAAATAAAGTAAATATTTTTAAGCGGGGAATCTCCATAAATAATAATATCATCATTCACAAAACAGAACGAGCACTATGAACATTTTTATTCTATTTCCTTCTAGTCTCTCCCCCCCCCCCCTCTCTCTTTCTCTGTGTGTGTGTGTGTGTGCACGCGTGTGTGTGAATCTCCAGTGAGCCATGTATTATTTGTATTAAAAAGCAAAATTGAGATCATGCTATATGTATTTTATTCTTTGCTTTTTTTCCACTGAATTATGACCTCCTTTTTACTTTAAAACATGACTTTTAATGGTTTCATAATATGAATGTCAGTCTTTACATTTTTTCATTTTTATGTATGTAATTAAGCAAAATTAGATCTATATTGTCTTAAGAGTTATGTGTCCATTTTTCCCCTTAAAAATATAGCCATTCCCCAATGTCCTTAGATTGTTTTGAAAATATGATTTATAATGTTTATATAATATTTTATTGATAAAAACATCTTATTTAACTAGCGAAATAATTTTCACATTTAGAAGGCTTCGTTCTGTATTGAGTATTATTTCACACTTTTTAGTTATTACATTTTCAGATAACCTTGAATATATATAGTATGTAACATTTTAGGAATTTATATCTAAATTTTAGTAGTGGTTGTCTCCAGATAGTAGGCTTGACTGCTTATTAGGTATCATACTGTATTTGATGGTATTTTAGATGTGTTATCTTTTCTTATCTCTACTTTACAGGTGAGGCAGTTGAGACTTATGTAAGGCTAAGTAACTTGACACAGTCACACAGCTAGTAAGAGGGAGAGCTGATTTTCAGAACCAGGTCTGATTCATCTAGTCTCATGTTCTTCATCACTTTTCTCTACAATCTTCTTTCTGAAGTAAAAGGAATCAAAATATCACTTTAATAAGAAGAAAACAGATAGGCATAGTTAAAACTGATTTTTTCTTTTGTTAGTAGATTAGGGAAACTGTGGAACTGGTCATTGTAACCCATATTTACATTTATTTCGTGAATGTAAAGAGGTAAAATGTTGGTATTACTTTATAGTAACATAGTGTTGAAAAATTGTCCTGCATTCTTAAAGCATTTTTTAAAAATTAATTTTTTTTCCCTTCCTTAGCATAAGCCGGACCAAGTTGAGGGAGGTGGAACCAGCAGCATGCAGTGGCATGGTGAAGGGTGAACAGTGCACTAACAAGGCCCTTCCATTCACCAGACATTGTTTCCAACGTATCCTACAAACTAAATTGAGTGTGCATTTAAGTCTTGACTCCTTCAGGGCTGAGTGTTTCATTCTTTTTCTTTCTTAAAAAAAATATATTATTGATTTCAGAGAGGAAGGGAGAGGGAGAGAGAGATAGAAACATCATTGATGAGAGGGAATCATTGATCAGCTCCTCCTACACATCCCCTCCTGGGGATCGAGCCTGCAACCCGGGCATGTGCCCTTGACCAGAACGGAACCTGGGACCCTTCAGTCTGAAGGCCGATGCTCTATCCACTGAGCCAAACTGGCTAGGGCTGAGTGTTTCTTAAGCCAAGTGAATGACTTTTGTAAACATCTCTATTTAATATTTAAAATAATTTTTATATAACTTCTAATTTCCATGATGTCCTCTGGGTAATTTTTTCTGCTTATATCATTGCAGTTGTTCATTCTAGAATCACATTGCAATAAGCAAAATTGACAGCAACTAGCGGGTTCTTCCAGTGGCTGTCACTTGATTAAATTTTGTTAACAGAATTTCAATCCTTCCAATGGTTCTAGATAATTTGTAACAAGTAGCTGTAACATTGATTGATGGAAAAATCAAATCATATTATTAAGAAACTGTTTTTAATCTTCTAAGAAACATACAGTTTTACAGTGTGCCTTTTGCTGTGGTTTTAGTTTGCTAATTGTACTGAGTACAGCGCTGATTTGAAATGAATAAAATGTAAACATCACTAAGAAAGAAAATACCTTCAGACAGAAAATACTTGAAGAAAACTTACAGTAAGGGCTTCAGGCTGGTTATGAAATCTTATTGCTCTCACTTTTGTTAAACATTTAAAAAGAGTAGCACTTAAAAAATTTATATGGTAACAGTTACTTAATGTACTACCTGACTTTTGCCCTCCGTTCTATTCTTGGGGTTGTATTTTCACAACTTTTTAGCAGCAGTTTCTGTGCAGTAAAGGCTTATGAAGGGTCTTAACTATAAAAGCATAAGGGAAATAAGATACTTTCTTAATAGATATAAACTAAATTTCGGGGAAATGTAGTTAGTGGCTAAAAGTATGGATTCTTAAAAATGTTGGCCCTGACTGGTTTGGCTCAGTGGATAGACAATCAGCCTGCGGACTGAAGGGTCCCAGGTTTGATTCCAGTCAAGGGCATGTACCTTGGTTGCGGGCACATCCCCTGTGTGGGGTGTGCAGGAGGCAACTGATCGATGCTTCTCTTTCATCGATGTTTCTAACTCTATATCCCTCTCCCCTCCTCTCTGTAAAAAATCAATAAAATATGCTTTTTAAAAAATTTTAAAAAAATGTTGGTGCTATAGAGCTGATGTTCCAATTTTAGTAGTATAGTTTTGATTTAAAAGGAGTTTTTTTTAAGTTGTAAGTTTGAGTTTAGTGTTGGAAATATGAGGTGAAAAATCCAAATTTGGGTAGATGAGATTTTTTTTAGAATTATATCTATAGCTAACTAATTATGTTGTATTCTTTATTTTTTCAATATCAGTATATATTAAATATTTTGTATTAGTTTCAGATGTTTTTATTCTTCTTGGTAAGTATCATATTTGAGGAAGTTTTCCTTATAAGAAAGTATTGTTATTTTTAACCATTATAGTGGAACTTCTGGGAGGTTGCATGCTAAGAAGGAAATGACCTTGCTTCCCCAATAACAGAAATCAGAATGACCATAAAGGAGACGAGTATTTAGATGCCCGTTGCAAAATAGACTCCTTCAGGCGTATCTCCTGATAAATAATGATAAAACTATCATTGTTTTCCCTCTCAGGAGTTGGGTTGGTTCTTTAGCTTTTATAAATACTAAAATTTATACTTACTAAGCACAAGTGAGGAAAGAAGAAAGTTTTACATAAAAATTGAAAAGTTAAGTAGAGTTGCAATGTGTTGGATTCCTAACTTAAAAACCCCAGACATCCTCTTGAACCGCTCTCAGCAGCTCTTCTCAAGCTGCACGGCCAAGTTTGCAGATGGACAGCAGTGCTCTGTGCCTGTCTTTGACATCACACACCAGACACCCCTGTGTGAAGAACATGCCAAAAAAATGGTAAGTCCAGATTTTATTTTCTGCAGCAGAGGCTTTCAAACTTTTGATAGCTTTCCATAAAAGGAAGTATTTTGTGACTTAGTACAAACTATGTATATGAATCACTGAAATAAGTTTTATGAAACAATACTTTTAGTACCTGATATTTGCTAGGCTGTTCTATTTTACTAAAAACAATTATTGGTCTTGACTCATTGAATTAATTTCATACTCTCCTTTATAAACAGCAACAATGTTTTAGCAGTTTCTTAAATATGGGTATTTTATTTACTATCTATTCCTATTCTATACCTCTCTTCTCCTTAAGTTATATTTTCTTCTACCTAGCAGATTTCCCATGCTCCTTTTTGTCCTATTTCTCTAGGTTTTTGTTGTTTTAGATACAGTTCTCTGAATGTTTTGGCTCTTTGTTAAAATTTTGGCCAAAAGCCAAACCTTGCTGTGTTTGTATTGAACAGTCATTATTTTTGTTAATGGTAGTGTTATAAGTCTTAAGTAATTAAGAATAGTTTAGAGGAAAGATGAGTCTGAATTAGTGACCTATCTGATTATGCAATCATTTCAAATACATGCACTTTTATTGTTTTCACCCATCAGACACTTAATGAGTTCTTCTGCTATGTGCAAGGTATTGTTAAAACATATGTACTACAATGCTGAGGGAACAGTTCTTGCCCACTGTAAGCACGCTACAGTTTCAGGGCTCCCTGATTGAGAACAGAGCCAGTGATCTTTTGGTGCTTGGGACGCTGCTGAACCAACTGAGCCACACCGGCCAACGCAGTTACTATTCTTTCAATACTATTGTCTATTCTTTGTTTATTTATTTAGTTGTGTTATTGCTGAACTCATCCAATCGAAGGTGACAGTGGTTGTAAAAACCACTTTTTGTATGTACCACCAAGGAAGAAAAGGTTCTACACAGTGCGTTTCTTACACTTACGGTTTGTTAGACATGGATTCTGTATCGTTCTTGCTTTCAGCTGGATTATTTGACCTGTGGAAGGTAGTATTTTCTACTGACATTAGCTGTAATCCAGCTTCCTCTCCTTGGTGGTTGTTTTCCCTTCTCATTGGGATTTTGCTTTGCAAAAAAAAAGGCATTGTGGTCAGTTCTTCAATACTGAATGTTTTTGCTTCACTAATAATAATTTATACCCTGCTGCTCTTTGTGTTTTTCTGCATACACAATAGTTTTTCCTCTACATGTAAAACCAGCAGTGCATTTACGTTAATTCAAACAGTGACGATACAAAAAGCTGTGACCAACTTTGCACATGTGTGCTACTCCTCTCATCAAAAATCATTCCCCTTTGCCTATAAAATAAGTTTAAAATCTTTAGTAGGGTATTCAAAGTCATACATGATCTGGTATCAAACTTCTTTATAGCTTACTTCTGTACTTCATCCTCCATTCTGCCCCAAGTACCAGTCAAACACAATTATTTACTGTTCTTTTTGACTGGTTTCTGCTATTTTCTTTAGCCTAGAAAGGTCTTCCCCTCAACCCCAAGGACTTAAAAATTTTACTTGTCTTTTAATCCCACAAAACTAAAAGTAATTGATTTTTCTTTCGTTTTCCCAGAGGTGTTTATGTCACTATTACCCAATTTTCTCTACTGTATTTATGTATGTATTCATGTTTTTGCCATGACAGAGTAAGTCCTTTGAAACTGCAAATTAAATTTTAAAATATTTTATGCCACAGCACCCATCACAATGTCTTTAAATGTGGGAGAATGATATGTATATATTGAATTGATTTGCATTATATAAAAAATGGGGTTTTTAATTCATTTGTTTATTATACGTAATTTTAGGTATTTAGTGTATTTAGGCATTATGTAAAATATTAAAAGATATAAGTATTTTTTTTTAGGTAGCTGTTAGATTTTCCCCAAATAATCTCAGTTTAAAAATACCCCTTTATTCATTTCAAAGGATAATTTCTTGAGAGGAGATAGCTCCCGGAAAGTTCAGCACCAGCAGCAGAGGAAACCCAGGAAAAAAACCAAGCCTCCTGCACTTACCAAAAAACACAAGAAGAAGCGAAGGCGTGGACCTCGTCGACCCCAAAAGCCCATTCCCCCTGCAGTACCCCAAGGGAACCTCAGCATGCCCACCAGCGTCTCACTGCCAGTGGAGGCCTCTCAGATCCGGTCAGTGTCGTGCCCGAGTTCACGGGTTCCAATTGTTCTCAGGACACCTCGGTTCATTCACTTCTCTAGTGCTGGAGCTAGGCTACAATACACCATTTGGTGCATCAGCCTAAACTTTTTAGTTTTCAGCACAATTTTTACCAAATATCTGATTGGGATATATCTGAAATAAAGCTTTTGTTTAAAACAAAGAGAGCAGATGTTGAAATTGAGGATTTAATTGTCTACTCTTAGACTTTTCTGTTCTACAGAAATTCCATATCTGTCCCAGCAGAAGTATTCCATCAGAAATTTGATGCATTATTAGTTTTGGCAGGGGTAAGCATTTGACCATATGAATGAGGCTTCTGTTTCAGCTAAGCATTTTAGTTTTATCTGTTTATTTCACTTTTAAATATTATTATATTGACCAGACTTGAAATCCTATAAAAAGTATTGACACACTTGATATACCAAACTGTAATTTATTCTAATTTGAAGTAAAAAATATTATTTTGAAATGGTTGTCTCAATACATGAGTAAAGGTTGTAGAAATATGTGACTATATGTGGTGAGGTCTGTTTGCTTTCAAATTTCCTTCTTTTAAAGTAGAAAGGAGGCATTTTGAGTTAGGTTTTCCCGATTTCTTGCTTGAGGACCCTGTCTGGGGGGCATGGTGTGAAGGCCAAGGGGAGTGGTGGGGCAACCATGTCCTCTTCCCCAGGAGCCCGTCCACGCCAGAGCTGAGTGCTGATGAGTTGCCGGATGACATTGCCAATGAGATCACTGACATTCCACACGACTTGGAATTGAACCAGGAGGACTTCTCGGACGTCCTGCCACGGCTGCCTGATGACTTACAGGATTTTGATTTTTTTGAAGGTATTGTCAATATTGTTAGTCAAGAAAAGTGAGTTTTAGCCCTAGCTGGTTTGGCTCAGGGGATAGAGCGTCAGCCTGTGCACTGAAGGGTCCCAGGTTCGATTCCGGTCAAGGGCCCATGCCTGGGTTGCAGGCTTGATTCCCAGTAGGGGGCGTGCAGGAGGCAGCCGATCAATGATTCTCTCTCATCATTGATGTTTCTATCTCTCTCCCCCTCTCCCTTCTTCTCTAAAATCAATAAAAAATATATTTTAAAAAATGAGTTTGTAAAAAGGGAAATAGTTTTTTGAGATGTGTTTGAAATATTCATTCTCAACATAGAATGCCTTCCACTGTAGATAGAGAATATGAAGCTGCATAAGCCAGTTTCTCCTTTTCAGAAAGTAAGGATTATGCAATTTGTTCAACCCCATATAGACTTAGTAGGTGGATAGTTCAATAGCCATGTTAAAACTTCACTCCTTTAAAATGAAGTAATTTTACTCGAGTTAATTTATTTTAAATATGTTTTTATTGATTTCAGAGAGTGGAAGGGAGGGGGAGAGAGAGATAGAAACATCAATGATGAAAGAGAATCATTGATCAGATGCCACTTGCCTGCCCCCCCGCTGGGGATTGACCCTGCAACACAGGCATGTGCCCTGACCAGGAATTGAACTGTAACCTGGTTCATACACTCAACCACTGAGCCGCACTGGCCAGACTTGAGTTTACTTTTGAGCAAAGACATTTCAAACTTGAGTTTATTGAAGGCATTTAGTTCTTGTTCTGATTTTAATACTCTACCCTGTACTTTAGTTGAAATATACTTTTCCAAAGCAGTTTGCTTAATCCAGTGGTTCTCAACCTGTGGGTTGCGACCCCTTTAGCGGTTGAACGACCCTTTCACAGGGGTCGCCTAAGACCACCCTGCATATCAGATATTTACATTACAATTCATAACAGTAGCAACATTACAGTTATGAAATAGCAACAAAAATAATTTTATGGTTGGGTCACAACATGAGGAACTGTATTTAAAGGGCCAGAAGCTTGAAAACCACTGGCTTAATCCCACCAATTATCTGGTGTTTTCATGGGGAATCTTTTACACTTCGACTGTTTCTTTCACTATTAAAAGCTGGATATTTTTGTGGTGAATTAATCAAGCTTCTAACCATAGATTTTTTAAAAATATTGATAATAAAATCAGGGTAGGCCCATCAGCTTCCATATTACAAACATTAGTTACAAATGGAAAAAGAATGAAGAATGAGAGGGAAGTAGTAGAAAGCAGTGCAGAAGCCTTATAAAAGATAGCTTGTGAAATGAGTCGAGTGCCCAGTGCTGTGCTAGACCTCGCAGGGAATTTCTACGTCCTGGTCTTGCACAGCTGCCCCTCCAGCAGGAAGAGTCCACAGTAGAGCTCCTTCCTAACACTCTGATAAGAGGGTTTATTTATAAATAAACTGAAGGCGCGCTACCAGCCCCAGGAGAGCTTGAAATTTCATTTTTCCTTCTAGCCTAGTCCTTGCAAATTTCTCTTCTCAGCAGGGCCTCTCTTGGAGAGCCACTGTCAGGGATACTTCAGATGGATGGTGTTTGAAATGTGGGACCTGTGAAAGCTCTGCTGATGCACCATGACTTTTGTTTGCTTAGGAAAGAATGGAGACCTCCTCCCAACGACCGAAGAGGCCGAGGAGCTTGAACGGGCCTTGCAGGCTGTAACTTCTCTCGAGTGCCTGAGTACCATTGGGGTGCTCACCCAGTCAGACGGTGTGCCAGGCCAGGAGTTGTCGGATAGAGGAATAGGGGTGTTCGCCGCAGGTACTGGAGCGCCAGGAATTCAGTCCTTGAGCCGAGAAGTGAACACGGACCTGGGGGAGCTGTTGAATGGGCGCATAGTCCATGATAATTTTTCTAGTCTAGAGCTGGATGAGAACCTGCTCCGCTCTGCTACCTTGTCTAACCCACCTACACCCCTGGCAGGGCAGATCCAGGGGCAGTTCTCTGCCCCAGCCAGCGTTGGCCTTACTTCTGCCACTCTGATCAGCCAGAGTGCACTTGGGGAGAGAGCCTTCCCAGGACAGTTTCATGGACTTCACGATGGCAGCCATGCCTCCCAGAGGCCACACCCTGCCCAGCTGCTGAGCAAGGCAGATGACCTAATCACCTCACGACAGCAATACAGCAGTGATCATTCACACTCCTCGCCCCACGGAAGCCATTATGACAGTGAGCACGTGCCGTCTCCCTACAGTGACCATATCACCTCTCCCCACACAACATCTTTCTCTGGTGATAATATGGCAGCTACCTTTTCAGCAGAGATGCCCATCATGGCACAGCACTTGCTCCCAACCCAACTTGAGGTGCCACTTGGAGGAGTCGTGAACCCCAGAACTCACTGGGGCAATCTCCCTGTCAACCTTGGGGATCACTCTCCATTTAGCAACCTTCTCGACGCAGATGGACATCTTCTTTCCACTTCCCTGTCCACGCCACCCACCACTTCGAACTCAGAGACCACACAGCCTGCCTTCGCCACCGCGAC